>NW_027361701.1:12405000-12930000 GCF_039654945.1 Dendrobates tinctorius | reverse complement strand
AAACTAAAATATGGATCAATATGCCAGAAAAAATGGTGTCAAATAGGGATCTGAACTCGTGTCAACTTGGTCTCTAGAATTACCAAGTCCAAGACTTATGGTAGTGAACCACTGGAAGGATGTCAAATACGCATACTAGGTGACCGGGCACCAAAAGGATTTTTAAGAGAAAAGAGAAAGTTCAAAAATATTTCAAAAGAAATATCAGTACATATGTGTGCCTGGAAGTAATGTCCCATAGATGTAAAATTATAACACTCTGTATTCATCATATTTCATTATGTTGAAATAAACAGATAAAATGAAAGTTGAAGCACTGTGAGCAGACAGCTGTAAATGTGTTTGTATTGAGACAAAGTTCAGCTCTGCAGAGAGCGGCCATTACATATCACACTGGTAAACGCCTCCTTTTATTTATAATAATCTAAGAAGGCAGATTCTCAGGGAGATCAGTGTCCTGCCTAAAGATCTTTAACAGTTCGTTTACATAGAAGAAAAACATGAATTTCTCTGGAATAAGATATTTGATCAAAGAGATCCAGGTATTTAGCTTCTTGTGACCTACATGCCCCTATTGGATAAATTAGGAGGGCTGATGCTACTGACAGATTTCCTTTAAGGGTTTATCAGCAATGATTGGGGCTGGCTTCTGAGATTCCTGTAGAAAAGATGAAGAACGCAAACAGGTTGTGTTCCTTCTTACTGATTGTGGTGTCCCCCATTTCCTTACCTACATACTCAAAACCAAAGGATAAAAATATCTGCTTCTTGACTTCATGCATACATTTCACCTGGAGACTTGCACTAGAAGCCAATATGTAGAAAACAAAAATACTGTTCCTGAGTATGATACCAAGGATTATCAAGATAAAAGTACAGCCCTTAAAGAGAACCTGTCAACAGGCTTTAGTCCTGTAAACTCAAGGCATGGCCATAATGGTGCTGTGAATCTGATTAATATGATGCTGATGTGGAGGGATTCGTTCAGTGGCTGCTGAATATTCGCCTTAAGAAGTTTTTAGAAAGTGTGTGCGCTTCGGAGCGGGATGTGGGTGCAGTATCTTTTCATTCTCTGCCATTCAGATTCTGTGACGCCATCATTGTGTGGGCGGTGCATGCGCAGTGAGTCGGCGACCTCTGTGCAGGTCTTCAATAAAATGGCGCTGGAGGTGTCGCATGCGCAGATTGAGATTTCGGCTCCATGCATTTTTCACAGAGCTAAGATCTCAATATTCGCATCCGGTGCCATTTTATTGAAATCTTGCGCACGGGACACCGACTCGCACTGTGCAACCACAGCACACACAATGATGGCGGCTCAGAATGTTAAAAAGGTGGCAAGTCACTGAATAATCAGTGACGTGCATGAGAAACAAGCAGCTGGTTGGGGATTGTGGAGAACCAGAAGAAGACCCTGCACCCACGTCCCACCCCCGAAGCACACAAGACATCATTTTCTGAAAACTTCATAAGGGGAGTATTCAGCAGCCACTGAGCGGATCTCTTCACATCAGGTATCATATTAATTAGCATCACAGCGCCATTATAGCCATGCCTTTAGTTTATAGGGCTAAATACCACTGACAGGTTCTCTTTAGTCATGTCACAATAAGCGCTTCCTTCACCTATCACAAACATCATTGCCAGTAAAACAGCTAAGGTACACATCCATTTCTTAAAAATACTTTTTAATACTAAAAAGGGCAGGACGATGTCACCTGATCCATTGGTTGTATTGTGGTTTTCCTATAGAACGAAAGCCGCAGTTGTATTTTCTTTATCGCTTCGTTGGGGGACACAGGTAACCATGAGTATATGCTGCTGTCGCTAGGAGGCTGACACTAGGCAAAAAAAAGGAAAATGGCTCAGTAGTATACAACCACCGACAGGCGCAAAAGTACCTCAGTTTAAGCTTAGTGTCTGTAGGAGGCGGATGTGGATCTGATCCCAGATCCATTTTTCCTTTGCAGGTTTCCTGTTTGTGTTTATTAATCTTTTTCTCTTTGTTTTTCAGGTTCCTCTTTCTTAGGGTAATAGGGTGTAATTTCTTACCCTGTTTTCCCATACATATGTGACCAAGAGCAGTGTGGTGTTGCCCACTCTCGGACCCGCATGTAGGACTTTATCCCTTGTCTCCTTTACGGGTGTTTCAGGGTGATTTCCAGTGGCCAGTCCTTGCCTTTTCCCCACCCCCACCCCTCTCCTCAGAAGAGAGTGCTGGGAGGAAGATGGTGGTCACCAGCGGTGGCCTTCCTCCTTCTTGTAAGGGATTGATGCTGTCTTATGCACCGTCTGGAGATGGTGCGGGAAGGAGGACACCCGATTCCAGTGACCCCACCCACCCTGAGGGCCCCTGATGTTATCCTCATTGCTGCAGAGGGGCCGGGACTCACCGCACAGGTATGTTCCCCTCTTTCCCTCCACAGCTGCATTTGATCCTGGAAGGTTTGCTCCTTCATCTGCACATGTGACAGGAGCATTGATGTTTGGGACAAACTTGCACGCCGTGACCATTTTGTCTGTTCCCGACCTCAGTGTTTGCAGGCACACACCCCTTTTCTCTGGCCGCTACTTTCCTCGGCTTTCCCTGGGTCATTCCCCGTTTCGCTTTTAAATTGCGCGCCCTTTTTCAGCCTATAGGAGATGTCTGCTCCTCTTCTCTGTCCTGCTTAGTTTTGGCCATGCCCCCCGCATGGCAGCTCTTGTCTTTTTGGCACATTCTGATCCTATCTCGGAGCTTCATCTTCCGGGCTGGGCACGCCCCCCGGCTTGTCAGCTATTCGGAGGGAGACTAAAGGCCCCATCTCACACAGCGATCTCGCCGGCGAGATTGCTGATTTTATGACACCACAGCGATCTCGCCAGCGAGATCGCTGTGTGTGACATGGAACAGCGACCGGCCCCCCTGCCGGGTATCGCTGATTGCGCTCCATCGTCCTGGGCCGTTTTTTGATCGTTCGTCTCCCGCTGGCCAGAGCTCATCGCTGCGTGTGGCAGCGAGAGATCAGCGATGCTGGTTTCCAATGTAAACAGCAGGTATCAAAGAGTCGCGCGGCTCTTGGATACATGCTGTTTACATTGGAAACCAGCTTTCTCGCTGGTCCTGATCACTGGAGGGGCTGTCTGTGACAGGAGCCCCCTAACACCTGTGATGAAAGCACTCCCCTTCCTCCGGAGTGGGCTGTTGCCATGTCACAGTTGGTCTCCGACTAGGGTCGCTGGAACTCCCAAGAGGCCTTTCTCTCCATCAATATCCTGGAAATCAGGGCAATTTTCTTGGCCCTTTGCCACTGGCAGACCCGCCTTGTAGGTCATCCGGTCCGCATACAGTCAGACAATGCCACCACCATGGCCTACATAAACCATCAAGGCGGGGCGTGCAGCAAACAGGTGATGGCAGAGGTAGCAAGTATCCTGTTATGGGCAGAACATTGCGTGCATATACCCGGGGTGGAGAACTGGGTAGCCAATTTTCTGAGTCATCAGGGCCTCGCATCGGGCGAGTGGTCTCTCCACCCTGCCGTCTTCAATCAAGTATGCCAAAGGTGGGGCACCCCGGATGTTGACCTGATGGTGTCTCGGATGAACCACAAGGTTCCTCAGTTCGTGGCCAGATCCCGAGATCGGCTACCCATTGGCTTCGATGCTCTGGTGATTCCATGGTCTAAATTCCAGCTGCCTTAACTTTTTCCATCTCTCCCCTTAATTCCGAGAGTTGTGAAAAAGATAAAGGAGGAAATTCCCGTCTTTCACGTAGCTCTGGCCTGGTACGTGGGCTGGTGAACAATGCTCATGGACTTTCCCTGGAGGCTTCCAGATCTCCTCTCACAAGGGGCCCCTCTTTCACCAGAGTTCACAGTCTGAGATTAGCGGCATGGCCGTTGAGGCCGCAATACTAAAGGACGCCGTTTTTTCCCAGCAGGTCATTCAGACCCTGATCAGAGCGAGAAAACCAGCCTCTCGCTTATCTATCTCAGATATTGGAATGCCTTCATTCGGTGGAGCGAGGTCAATGATTTGGTCCCTATGTCTTTTTTTTTTTTTTTTTTCCCTTCCTTCCATCCTGGGTTTTCTACAAGCGGATCTCGACTCTGGTCTGTCACTCAGTACTCTTGAGGGTCAAGTTTCTGCTTTGTCAATTTGTTTCCAATGAAATCTGGCTTCTCGTCCTCAAGTAAAGACCTTTCTTCAAGGAGTCACCCACCTGGCACCTCCTTATCGTCCTCCGATAGATCCATAGGATCTTAATCTTGTCCTTGGCTCACTCCAGTGCCCTTGTTTTGAGCCCATTCAAGACATTTCGTCCTCTCTCCTGTCATGGAAAGTTGCCTTTATAGTTGCCATTACGTCCATCAGGAGAGTCTCAGTTGGCGGCATTATCCTGCCCTTCTCTGTTTCTGATTTTTCTCAGGACAAAGTAGTTCTCAGACCTATTCCTTACTTCTTTCCAAAGGTGGTTTGTTAATTTCACATTAATGAAGAAATTGTCCTTCCTTCTCTAAGTCCCTCTCCAGTTCATTACCTGGAGAAGTCCCTCCACAAGTTGGATCTGGTCAGAGCTCTGAATCTACCTTTCAAGGACTGCTTCCTTTTGTCAATCTGATGCGCTATTTGTCATCTCTGAAGGACGTCGTAAGGGGCTCTGAAGTGAAATATGTATATGAATGGAGGTATGACCAGCAGTAATTAACATCTGTCCCTAGACTGCAGGTCTCACAAAGGTCACAACATATGATATCCTGAGAAAGGCAATCTCCCCAGGGGGCCTTGCTGAGAACACACAAAGTGGAATCATTTCACACCTTCTGACTTTTCTAAAGGCCCCTTTACATTTAGCGATTCCAACCACGATACGACCCGGTCAGGATCGCTGGTGCATCGCTAAATGGTCGCTAGTGAGCTGCCACACAGGCAGATCTCACAGCGACGTAGCGACGCAGCAGCGGTCGTTGCTTACCTTTCAGACGCGGTAATCCTGACGTCCCCCCGCACGCGTCGCTCGTCGGCGCCAGCAGGAAGCCCAGCAGGGAGCGCCCAACGAGAAATGGAGCTGCACGATCAGCGACAGACAGCGGGGGAGCTGTTCGGAGGTAAGTATCACACATAGCGATATCGCTAGCAATTTCGCTGCTGCGTCACAAAATCGGTGACGCTTTAGCGATATCGCTATGTGTAAAGCCCCCTTAAGAGATATGCCAATTGCAGCTTGACATTATCTATGCTGCTGTAACCTCTCATAGATAAGAGTTTTCAGAGAAAATAATGTATTCATTGGTAGAGTTGCTATGGTCCAGTCACAAACCAGCAGTTAGAATATTAACGTGACAGGCTGGTCTAGAAATCGGATCTCCATGTCAAATCTATAAATTAGGCCTTTACACAAAGATAGATGGTCACTGTGAGGGGCAGCTAGGCTGATATGTTCCAGTTCATATTTCTCCCTCCCTCAGGGACAAAATACCAGAATGCAAAGTTTGATATTTCTGTAAGTTTTCTCCCCCCTTTTTTTTTTTTTTTTTTCTTTTTTACTGTTTTTGTATGTCACTTTTTATTTCCATATTTTTTGTTTTTTTATTGTAAGCACTGTACCTTTTCTATTAAAGCTTGAAACTTTAAGTTGAACCTTGTATGCCTTAAAGAATCCATAGCCTTGCCAGATAATAGTAGTAATATTTCCGGGACTCCTCACTCGTGTAAACTGTGTGTAGTGGCAGCATGTATGAAATGGAGTGTGTGGTCTGTGTCCAGGTGTGATTTATGCTCCCACTGCAGCATAGAACAGAGGTTGAATGCTGGACTGAGTGAGAGGAGACAGATTAACCCTTGTAGGTGCAACCCTAAGTCACGTGCTGAGAAGTGGGTACTTGACAGGCTCCCAGCTTGTGAATCCACCACTGCACGTTTGATTCATTCGGCTGTATGTTTTGAGGCATACCAAATTCATGACAAACGACCTACTCCGGGTGTGAGGAGTCACTCCACCAGGGTGATGAGGGCTTCCTGGGCCGTTCATCACAGGCCTCGACTTTGCAGATTTGAAAGGCCGCAACCTGGTCATCTTTGCACACCTTTGCAAGGTTTTACAGGGTTCATACAACTGCCTTGCCTGATGTAGGCCTGGGAAGGAAGGTGCTGCAGGCAGCGGCTACGCATTGGCCGACGTAAGGGTGTGTGCACACGTTGCGGATTTCCATGCGGTTTACAGTACCTTGTAAACCTATGGAAAGCCAAATCCGCTGTGCACATGCTGCGGAAATATCTGTGCAGATTTGCTGCGGTTTATTTTCCGCAGCATGTCACTTCTTTTTTTATTTTTTTGCGGTTCCGCTGCTGCAGTTTCCCTCCCGGACATAAAATCTCTCTTACACAAAGTATAGGAAACCGCGGGGAAAACTGCATGCGTTTTACCCTGCGATTTCTGCCAAGCATTGCGGATTTTTCTGCAGAAAAAATCTGCATCGTGTGCACACTCCCTTAGTCTGTTTTTTTTTTTCTTTGCATTCTTACTGTTCCCACCCTAGGGACTGCTTTGGGATGTCCCATGATTACCTGTGTCCCCAATGAAGTGATAAAGGGATTTTTGCAACTCACTGTAAAATCTTTCTTGGAGCCTCCATTGGGGGACACAGCACCCTCCCTAACTGTTGGTACCATTGGACCTATGCGCCTTTGTCGTTGGTTTGATACATATGTTAAGTTTGGTTGCTTCTCCTGCTGCTTTACCACTAACTGAGGCACTTTGTGCGTTGTCGGTGGGTGTATGCTGCTAAGGAGGAGCTATTTTCCTTTTTTTTGTCTAGTGTCAGCCTCCTAGCTACAGCAGCATACACTCATGGTTATCTGTGTCCCCCAGTGAAGGCTCCAAGAAAGAGATTTTTACAGTAAGTACCAAAAATCCCTCTTTCCTCCTGTTGGGTGAACAATCAAAGCTGTATTGGATGGTCTATTCTTGGGTCGTCTATTTTGTCTCTCCTGCTATTCTTCTGACCAGAACTAATGTCTTAATAGTTACTGTATAGACCAGGCTGTTAGTTTGTGTTAGATCGATGTTTGGACTGGGAATTGTGGCCTGAGACCATAAAAACATAGGTGACTTGAGGCCAACTCTGTTCTGTCTGGACAAATGGGCTGACCCAGACCGTATACACACTAATTTTTCTTCAATTCTAAAACAGTGTCTACAATCCCATTTTTTTTTTCCATTATTACACACTTAAAGCGGTATTCCAATACCCAATATCCTATCCCAATATGTAGTAAGTGTAATAATAGCGAATACCTCCAGAAATGTAGTATAGTTCTTCTGAATCGCTATGTCTTTCCTCACGTGCAGGCGTTCCATGACCTTAGGTGTCCATAGTTACGACCACTGATATGACAGCTAGTTATTAGTGGTTGTAACAATGGATACCTAAGGTCCTACAATGCCTGCACATGAGGGAAAAGACAAGGCAAATCAGAAAAACTATACTAGATATCTAATTTGAGGTATTTGCTGATATTATTACACCTACTAATTATTGGGATATGATTTTGGAGATGGGAATACCCATTCAAGTTTGACCTTTTTGGGCTGCAGCTCAGCAAATTTTTTTTTTTTTTTCTGCTTTATAAAGTCTTGAATCTAGCATGTGATTAATGAGGTGTGAGTAGCTCGAATGTCAGAAATGTGTCCTGACCTACTGCTATCATGTGACATGCAGAAACTCACTGTGTGCATGCAATAAGATTATCTAGTCTTACGGAAGACTTGGCATACTGTAAGAATTTTCTCTCTTCCACAGCTTTCACAGCAGACGGCTGTAGAAGGACCAACATCTAATCTACCCTCCACGAACAGCCCTGACGTGAGCTCCCAACAGCCTGCCAGTGAACAGCTGCTTCAAGAAGTTAAGATGGAGGTAAAACAGGAAGAAACGGTGGCAGAAGCTGAGCCTATCGCTGAACCCAAAGAAGAAATGGAGGAGGTAAAGTGAAGGTTATTTTCTCTTATGGTACAGTATTGAGCAGGGCTGTGGAGTCAGTAAGCCAAACCTGCGACTCCGACTCCTCAATTTCCCTTACACCGACTCAGACTCCCACATATATTGCTTATATTTAAGTGAAAAATGTATTGTAGTACAATGTGAGCATCAGACATCATTTTTATGATACAATAATCAATATATTTCGATAGAGCATAATATATATTTATCGGAATACAACTTTTGAACACAAACTGTAATAAATTGTAAATATGTAATACACTATGTAATATCGCCTACATATTGTGTGTGTGTGTATATATATACAGTCATATGTAAAAGTTTGGGCACCCCTATTAATGTTAACCTTTTTTCTTTATAACAATTTTGGTTTTTGCAACAGCTATTTCAGTTTTATATATCTAATAACTGATGGACTCAGTTATATTTCTGGATTCAAATGAGTTTTATTGTACTAACAGAAAATGTGCAATCTGCATTTAAACAAAATTTGACCGGTGCAAAAGTATGGGCACCCTTATCATTTTCTTGATTTGAACACTCCTAACTACTTTTTACTGACTTCCTGAAGCACTAAATTGGTTTTGTAACCTCATTGAGCTTTGAACTTCATAGCCAGGTGTATCAAATCATGAGAAAAGGTATTTAAAGTGGCCACTTGCAAGTAGTTCTCCTATTTGATTCTCCTATGAAGAGTGGCATCATGGGCTCCTCAAAACAACTCTCAAATGATCTGAAAACAAAGATTATTCAACATAGCTTTTCAGGGGAAGGATACAAAAAGTTGTCTCAGAGATTTAACCTGTCAGTTTCCACTGTGAGGAACATAGTAAGGAAATGGAAGAACACAGGTACAGTTCTTGTTAAGCCCAGAAGTGGCAGGCCAAGAAAAATATCAGAAAGGCAGAGAAGAAGAATGGTGAGAACAGTCAAGGACAATCCACAGACCACCTCCAAAGACCTGCAGCATCATCTTGCTGCAGATGGTGTCACTGTGCATCGGTCAACAATACAGCGCATGCATAACGCCTTTTTGTATGACCAAACAACTCAATCTTTGTTTCATCAGTCCACAGGACCTTCTTCCAAAATGTAACTGGCTTGTCCAAATGTGCTTTTGCATACCTCAGGCGACTGTTTGTGGCGTGCTTGCAGAAACGGCTTCTTTCGCATCACTCTCCCATACAGCTTCTCCTTGTGCAAAGTGCACTGTATTGTTGACCGATGCACAGTGACACCATCTGCAGCAAGATGATGCTGCAGGTCTTTGGAGGTGGTCTGTGGATTGTCCTTGACTGTTCTCACCATTCTTCTTCTCTGCCTTTCTGATATTTTTCTTGGCCTGCCACTTCTGGGCTTAACAAGAACTGTACCTGTGTTCTTCCATTTCCTTACTATGTTCCTCACAGTGGAAACTGACAGGTTAAATCTCTGAGACAACTTTTTGTATCCTTCCCCTGAAAAGCTATGTTGAATAATCTTTGTTTTCAGATCATTTGAGAGTTGTTTTGAGGAGCCCATGATGCCACTCTTCATAGGAGAATCAAATAGGAGAACTACTTGCAAGTGGCCACCTTAAATACCTTTTCTCATGATTTGATACACCTGGCTATGAAGATCAAAGCTCAATGAAGTTACAAAACCAATTTAGTGCTTCAGGAAGTCAGTAAAAAGTAGTTAGGAGTGTTCAAATCAAGAAAATGATAAGGGTGCCCATACTTTTGCACCGGTCAAATTTTGTTTAAATGCAGATTGCACATTTTCTGTTAGTATAATAAACCTCATTTGAATCCAGAAATATAACTGAGTCCATCAGTTATTAGATATATGAAACTGAAATACCTGTTGCAAAAACCAAAATTGTTATAAAGAAAAAAGGTTAACATTAATAGGGGTGCCCAAACTTTTACATATGACTGTGTGTGTGTGTGTATATATATATATATATATATATATATATATATATATATATATATATATATATATATATATATATATATACACACATACACTATGTAATAAACTATGTAAGTGGCAAAAAAACAGTTTTCGACAAAAACATACTAAATAACATTTGTGCAGTCAATGAAATTGTTCTAAGAAATAGAATTGCCTCCATCAGAACCTCCTTCATAGATCTCAAATCTGACCTAATTTTAAGGCTAGAGAAAAACCTCTCTACACTAACTTGGGTTGGAGGCAAAGCCGTAACCACATGGGCAACATCTCTAACAATTTCCCGGTATAAAGGAATTGCCTCATGCACAGTCAGTTTAGATGAACGGTTGAATTTTTCTATTTCTTTGAGAGCAAGTGAAACATTTTGCTGAAATATGGTCAATCTGCTTGCTATAGGAGACGGAGTGAAATCTTTTTCCTTGCGGCAGCGCTTTGCCTGCTCCATGTCATCCAAATACTTGTCAAAGTCAAACGCCTCATCTGATGAGGATGAAGATATGGCAGCAGTAGCACTGTCAGGACCCAAGTCCTCTTGCGCCTGGCAGTCCTCCTGTAGGCCACTCATCCTAACTGCTACCTCAGTCAGAGCTCCTTTTTCCTTTAATAAGCTGTTGATCATCAAGCAGTATACGATGACTTGGGTCCACATAAACAGCTGCCAGAAAAATTTTATTTTCCAATAGCTGTATCTCTCTCTGTTTCATTGAAGCAGAAATGCCATCTGCGATTAAACCTCCTCTTTGGGACAGGCAAAATAGCAAGTTCTTCCTATTCCTTATGAAAATGCCAGGAGTTAAATCCTCAGCTTGCAATTTTAGTCACGGTAAATGGGTGATTAAGCAATTCCTTCAATTCAGCCACCTGTGTCCATTGACCTTCATTTAGGGTTGCCTGAGGGTTCGCCATATCTATAAGAAACTGTTTTAGTTCAATCAATCGCTCAGTCATTAAATAAGTGCTGCCCCACCGAGTGGCTTGATCAACATTTGCCCCTTTCCCAGCACGTCTCTTCAAGATGGAATCAATTTTAGAGGTTCTGGCGGCAATAACCAATTTCTTCACTCTTCCAATCAGATTTCCAGCATATCCCTCTTGCAGACTATCTTATTGCCCGCTGCAGTGTGTGCACAACACAGCGCATGTGATGAATATGCAAGTGTTTTGAAGCACCTTCAACAAGATCATCTATTTCTAAAGTATAATTTTGTTCTTCTGTTGTAATATCGGTTTGTTCCTCAGTTACATGAACAGCACTGTGGCCTTCCATCCCAAACATACTGAATCCTAAATTTTCTTCTAGCTGTTCATTACTCTTTCATCAGTTTAATTGTACTTATGTTTGAAGCATTGTCCGTTAGAATAGCAAGAACCTGTTCTTGTGTGAATGTAGCCTTAGATCAGGAATAGAAAAGCCATTTATAGGACATTTCATAACTTTCCCAAATTCCTATGAAAAAATATTCAGCACATTCTGCATTGAATTACTGTACCCAATTTATTATATATTTTAGGAGTCGGTCCATTTTATACCGACTCCACCAAAATGAGCTCCGACTCCAAGACTCTACAGCCCTGGTATTGAGAACTGAGGGAATGAGCTGCTAATTTGCTGTTTCATCTCCTTTCTATGTTAGCAGGTAGAATGCATAAATGCGTGTGGATAGGTAATAAGTTTCATATATTGCCTGGCTGACAGAGCGCAGTTTGGCCTTCAGTGTGAAATCTGTTGGTGTTTCCCATTGCATTTCATGTAGACTTTAGCAAAGTGCTAGTTTGAACTTGGTCGTTACAGTTTTGGTCAAAATTGGCAACCTACATGGCTCAAAAAAAAAAAAAAAAAAGGGAATGCTAAAATACAGCATCCCAGAGATCACTGAATTAAATTTTTCATTTGCAAATCTTTATTCATTACATGATGGCATGCGTTGAGAACAATAAAACATAAAAATGGTCAAAGTAAATCAAACTTATCCCATGGAGGTTTGGATTTGGAATGATAGTCAAAGTGGAAAATCAAATTAAAGGCTGATCCAACTTCAGTGGAAATGCCTCAAGGGAAGGAAATGATGCTCAGTATTTTGTGTCTTCAGTGTCCTATTATGACCTACCTACAATTCCTGGGCATGCTCCTGACGAGGCGGTGGGTGTTCTCCTGAGGGAACTGCTCCCAGACCTGGATTAAAGCATCTGTCAACTCCTTGATAGTATGTGGTGCAACTTGGCATTGGTGGATGGAACGAGATATAATGTCCCAGATGTGCTCGATTGGCTTCAAGTCTGGGGAACGGGCAGGCAATTCCATAGCATCAATGCCTTCATTATACAGGAGACTGACAAACTTCACTTCAGCCACATAAAGCTTAGCATTGTCATGCATCAGAAGGAACCCACCTGCATATGGTGACACTATGGTTTTGAAGATCTCAACCCGGTACCTAATGACAGTTAGGGTAACTCTGACTAGCACATGGAGGGCCCTCCAAGAATGCCTCCCCACACCATTACTGACCCATTGCCAAAATGGTCATAGAATCATAGAGTTGGAAGGGACCTCCTGGGCCATCTGGTCCAACCCCCTGCTCAAAGCAGGATTCGCTAAATCATCCCAGTCAGATGTCTGTCCAGCCTCTGTTTGAAGACTTCCATTGAAGGAGAACTCACCACTTCTCGTGGCAGCTTGTTCCACTCATTGATCACTCTAACTGTCAAAAAGTTTTTTCTAATATCTAATCTGTGTCTCCTCCCATTCAGTTTCATCCCATTGCTTCTAGTCTTTCCTTGTGCAAATGAGAATAAAGTTGATCCTTCTACAATGCTGGAGGATGTTGCAGGCAGAACGTTCTCCACAATGTCTCCAGTCTGGCCCTCCAAGAAATGCCTCCCCACACCATTACTGACCCACTGCCAAAATGGTTATGCTGGAGGATGTTGCAGGCAGAACATTCTCCACAATGTCTCCAGATTGTCACGTGCTCATAGTGAACCTTCCATCCGTGAAAAGCACAGGGTGCCAATGTCGAATCTGCCAATCTTGGTGTTCTTTGGCAACTACCCATCTTCCTTCACGGTGTTGGGCTGTAAGCTCAACACCCACTTGCCTACATCGGGCCTTCATACCACCCTTATGGAGTCTGTTTCTGACACTTTCAGTAGACACATGGATGTTAGTGGCCTGCTAAAGGTCATTTTGCATGGCTCTGGCACTGCTCCTCTTGTTCCTTCTTGCACAAAGGAGGAGGTAGCGGTCCTGATTCTGAGTTGTTGCCCTCCTATGGCCCCCTCCATGTCTCCTGGTGTACTGGCCTTCTTCCTGGTATCTGCTTCATGCTCTGTACACTGTGCTTACAATACACAGCTACCCTTCTTGCCACAGTTCACAGTGATGTGACATCCTGTATGAGTTGCACAACCTAAGCGCCTGCTGTGGATTGTGGACACCGCCTCATGCTACTGTACCTCTATAGGTGAGAGCATTTACACTACTGAGCATAATTTCCTTGTGTCTTGAGGCATTTACACTGTAGTTTGATTTTCCACTTTGCTTTTCTCTATCGCTTCATTGGGGGGCACAGGAACCATGGGTGTATGCTGCTGACACTAAGCAGAAAAAAAGTTAGCTCCTCCTCTGCAGTAAACACTGACTGGCACTAGGTTAATCAGTTTTAGCTTGGTGTCAGTGGGAGGTGGATATGGGTCTTAATTAGACCCATATTTACCTGTGAAACAATCACACCTGTACTCCCACGTAGAGACGGAGTACAGCGTGTACTGCCACCCCGTATCCTCATATGTCTAGTCTGCAGGAACCCAACCCCTAACATGGAAGAGTGTTTAGGTGATTCGGATTCAGTCCTGGCCCCGTCTCCCACCCACTCATCCACCAGAGCCTGTCAGTTTGAGGAGGGGTGGACGTCCCACAACAGGATTTCGGACGCCTGATCGTTCCTGGATAGAGTGATATTTTTCTCTTTTCCCCCGGGTCTCTTCCAGAGGCAAGGTGAAGATCCAAGTAAAGAACAAGATGGCAAGATAGAAGTAAGAAGATAGAAAAAAGAAGCGCTATAGAGAAGAGGGCAATTCTTTCCTTTTATTTCAGGGGTTTGGTGTAATTGTCCTCTAGGATCAGTAGGGGCCTCTTTCCCTTTATTTTCTATGGATTGGGGCACCAGGGCCACCTTTTGCGGCGTTTTTTTGGGACCTCCACTGCTCCCCCATGCTCTGCTGGTCACCAGCTTTAATTTAAGTCCCAGCTTCTCTCGGGCCTAGTTGATGCATTGACTCCGCCCCCCCCCTTATTCCCTTCACTTCGGGCGGGCTTTTCTCCCTCCCATCGCTTGCTGATTCCTTCTGGCCTGCGGCTAGCCCCACTCCCTCCCCTCGGCTTCATGTCTCAGCTTGGCGCCATGTTTCTACTTCTGGACCCAACGCTTGGCTCCGTTCCCTCTTCCGGCCTCAGAGCAGGCTTTTCAGTGTGCATCTTTGGAGCGCACACTTTAATCCTCCTGGCCCCTATCATTCTCCTTGCGGTCGCCATGTGGATCCAGATAGTGACTCTCTCCTTGCGGGACCTACAGCTTTACAGCAGATTATAGGACAACTGCACTTACTGTGAGTAGCTCTGCTCTGCAGACTGACACTCTCCTCGGTATTTCTTCTTGTCCCCTAACATTCTGGCATGAGTTAGTGGGTCTGCTCATTATGCCTAATTCCAAAGGAGATTCAATATATAAGAGGCTGAGGAAATAAGAAAGCGCAATATGGTCTTATCCGGGTGATGTTAGGAATAATTGTCATGTCATCCCCTGAGGAAGAAGTATTAGACACTTCGAAACGCGTTGGGAATTAAACGTTTTAACCCCTTTATGGTGTATTACTGAACTTTGTCAAGCAGCGCACAGTAAGTCCGAAAAATATCTTATTCATAATAATTCCAAAGGAGAGCGTTACCATCCTCCTGCCTCCTCCTTCTTCATCTGCTCTTGTCAGACACTTTGTATGCTCTTTGTGTAAATGCAAGCTTCCCTCAGGTCAGTCCTCTCCCCTCTGTCAGGACTGCAACCACCCCACTGCCCAGGAGTCCCCCTTCTGTCCCAGGTGATAGCGAGACCCCTATCCCAGTGTGGGCTTCTCTCACAGTCCGTGGCGGACTTCACCAAGGTGTCGCAGACTCTGGACTCCGTGCTTGGCAGGTTGCCCCTTCCGGCTCCTGCAGTTGCTAGTGGGTCACAGAATTCACCGTCTGGGCCTCCCAGCTTGGGCCGCAAGGGATCCAGGCAGATGTGTCATTCTAGGTCCTCTTCCCAATGCTCCTCCCGAGTCAGGGGAGGCGGTCTCAGACGCACAGAGGATGACTCGGACCTAGATTCAGACCAAGCCTCTAACATGAGAGATATGGTCCAGAGCCTCATTGTGGCGGTCAATCAGACCTTTAGCATTAAGGATACCTCTACGGAAGCCACAAATCAGGCAGTTTCGTTTAGACGGTTGAAACCACCTTCCAAGGCCTCTACGAAACCCGCAAATCAGGCAGTTTTGTTTAGACTGTCGAAATCACCTTCCGAGGTCTTTGCGCCACAAAGAATTTGAGGAGGTACTTGCCAGGGAAAGGGAGAACCCGACCAGACGCTTTCAAAGAGGGGGGAGCACCTTGGCATCCAATATCCCTTCCCTCCTGAGCCCACAGATTATTGGGCAGCCTCTCCGACCATGGACCCTCCAGTTTCCAGACTGTCCACCAACACGGTTCACCCACTTACTAATGTAGCATCCCTCAAGGATTCCAATGACAGGATCATATTTGTCATGCAAGGAAATACATCGTGTCCGCTTCCCTGGATGCCGCGTCCTGCGCAGCTCAGGCATCCAACAATTTTGTGGCCATCCGACGGACTTTGGCTTAAGACCTGGCAGGCGGACTTGTCGTCAAAAAAAGTCCCTTACCAGCCTGCCTTTCCAGGATTCCCGTCTGTTTTGGCTCTAGGCTGAATCAAATTATTAAGGATGCCACCGGGGGCACGAGTTCCCTCCTTCCTCAGTCCAAACCTCGCCGGCCTACTCTGAAGCGGCAGTTTCGGTCATTTCGTCCCTTTCGCCACTTTGCGGCGACTGAGGATTTTTCCCACCAGCAGAGGCCGCAGGTGCGCCAGGATAGGAAAAAGGCTTCCTTTAAAACCACCACTTTCTGACATTCCCATAACTCCTCACGGTAGATCCACAAGACCCAGACCTGGCAGATCTTGCTCGGCATGACTCACAAAACCCCAGCGTATCTCCCAAGCGGGGCGGTCGTCTCCTTTTTTTCAGGGACATTTGGCTCGCCGCGGTGGAAGAAAACGCATGGGTCAGAGAAGTTGTATCCTCAGGATACAAAATAGATTGTTTTGCGGCCCTGAGATCAATTTTTCGAAGCCCCGTCCTCCAAGAGAGTCGTCTTTGGTTCCTGGTTTCTTTGCATCATTTATTTCCCTTCTCAGCTCGGAGGTTATCGTTGTTGTCCCATATCGGGAACTTTTCACAGGTTTCTCTCCAAACCTGTTTGTGGTGCCTCCTTGGAGGTGCCGGAATTCCTGTGCTCCATAGACATCCAAGACTCCTATCAGAGATTCCTGCATTTTGCGATACAGCTAGGACCACATTCAATTTGTCGCTCTGCTGTTTGGCCTCTCAACCGCTCCCAGGGTTTTCACAAAAATCAGGATGGCGTTGATGGCCATTTTAAGGATCAGAGGCCTAGTGCTCATCCCATACCTCAACATCCTCATTAAGGTTCCCTTCTTTCCTCAGGCCCAGGAAAGCCTAGCCTTCGTTCTCAACACCCTGTCCCATTTTGGGTGGCTATTCAACAGTGCAATGTCCTGCCTTGTTCCGACGCAGCACCTAATTTTTCTAGGCAGGCTGTTCAACACCCGCCAGACAAGGGTTTTTCTTCCCGAAGCGAATAGAGCAATCCTTCAGCAGCGAGTTCGCTCTCTACTAGGCCCTCGGCTTCATTCCTTTCTCTCAGCCGTGAAGGTCCTGGGAAGGATGGTGGCAGCGTCGGAAGCGATCCCATTTGCTCAATTCCATTCAAGACCACTTCAGTAGGCCATCCTTTCGCAGTGGAAAAGGTCTGTTCTCTCTCTGGATCGTCTGATTCAGCTATCTTCCCTAGTCAGGCGGTCTCTCAATTGGTGGCTTTCATCCCCCTCTCCTCTCCCTGGGCTGTTCGTTCCTTCCTATTCACTGGCAGGTGGTGACGACGGACACCAGCCCTCTTGGCTGGGGTGCAGTATTTCACAACCTGACCGTCCAGGGACGTTGGTCGGCAGAGGAATCCTCTCAGCTGATCAACATCCTCGAGATAAGGGCCATTCTTTCCCTCAGTCACTGGGAAAGACTTCTCGGTGGTCTGCCAATCCGAGTTCAGTCAGACAGTGCCACAACGGCATATTTAAACCACCAGGGAGACACTGAGTCCCTTGGTGATGGCCGAGGTATCCAAGATTCTCCTCTGGGCAGAGGCGACGGTTCCAGCGATATCCGCAGTGCATATCCCCGATGTGGACAACTGGGCCACTGATTTTCTCAGCCACGAGGGTCTCGTGGTGAGAGTGGTCCCTACATCAGGATGTCTTCCATCAGAATTGCCTTCGATGGGGAACTCTGGATGTGGACCCCATGGCATCCTGGCTGTACAGGAAGGTTCCATGGTTCGTCTCCAGGTCTCTCGATCCTCACAGTAGGTGCCGACGTTCAGGCCATTCGCTGGTCGCAGTTTGTTCTTCCCTATCTGTTTCCTGCCCTTCTTCCCAGGCTGTTGAAGATCAAGGCGGAAGGGGTGCTGGTCATTTTGATCTCACCGGATTGGTTTGCAGAGATCATCAGTCTTCTTGTGGGCACCCCCTGGAGGCTCCTAGACAAGCCAGATCTTCTGTCCCAAGGACCGATCTGCCACCAGAATTCTCGGATGCTCAATTTAACGGTGTGGCTGTTGAAACCGTGGTTCTGAGAGTGTCTGGATTTTCTGATCGGGTGATTCACACCATGATCCAGGCTAGGAAGCCATCGTCTTCCAGGGTCTGTTATCAGACCTAGAAAGCATAGACCAGCTGGTTTGAGTCTCGATCTCCCCAAATCTTCAACAGGCGGGAACGCGAAGTGTCGCCTCCCCATACCCCCTCCTGCAACGCTACAACACCTGGGCTCCTTTCAGGGGCGACTGGTTCCCCCATTGTCTTGGTCTCCCCACAACTCCAACAGATGGGAACATGTGGTATTGCCCCCAGGTACCCCCTTCTGGAGCCAGGTCTTTACTTTGACGGAAGATGTCCCTGTCTAAACCCAAGGGATTGCATTCATGGAATGCATAGAAGCGTTAGCTGAGTACGTGGAGCCCCCACTGCATCACCACTGACTGAAAGAGGATGTTGACGGGAGGCAAAGGGTTCCTCTCCACTCCCATATTAAAGGGAGAGTGGATTGAGGAAGAACTCAGTAGCCAATACCTTAGAAGATTTCCGGGTGCAGCATCTTTAGTGAGTACAGGAATGGTGGCAGCCGAGCGATCACAGGAGGGCTCCTGTTGTGAATGTGGGCTTTTATGTCCCCGCCGTCACCCCCCCCCCCCCCCCATAGCCGCTGTCGCTACTAATTTAGTCCCTGACGCCCACTCTTTAGACGCTTCTTGCTCTGAATGAGAAGTGCCACGGCCGCACCCCTGCTCTCTGGCCTGGCTCCGCCCACATTTACTGGCGCTTCTCGTTCCTCACCAGAAGCGCCGACTTATTCCCAGGGTCACCACTTCTGCTTTCACCGCTATGCTACTGCATGTGTGGCTACAGCAGAGGGATGCCAGGGGCACACCTTCTACATTGCAAGGCGGATTACTATCTCTGGGAGCACTGACATAGGACCTGGGTAAGCTGGACACAGTGCTTAACCCCTTTCCTGGAGTAGTCTCTATGAAGCTTTACAGGCCAATATGGCTCAGTCAAAGGCATCTAGGAAAGCTAATACAACACACACAGCGGTGTATGCCTCATGTACCACATGTAATTCCCCACTACCCCGGAGACACTGTACTTCACTCTGTGCGGCCTGCAAACCTTCATGCACACAGGAACCCAACCCTCCACTAATGCTGACCCTAGTGGACCTAGCCCCCCTGAGTGGGCCATGTCTGTGGCACAGTCCATGGCTTCCCTGGCTAAAGCTTATAGCATCCTTCCGTGATTCCTCCTCAAGCCAGGGCATCGGTTTGTCTTGCATGGAAAACCCCTCAGCCGTGCGAGAGTCTTCCTCAGACAGGGGCCGGACAACAGCAGAAAACGTGCAAACTTCTAGGAAACTAGTCCATAGCTCGTCCCCCAGGCATTCTTGTTACTCGGAGTCCACAAGCTCCGTTTCCTGCTCCCCCTCACCAGGGGTTCGCAGCGAGCACGATTCAGAATGAGTCAGATGTGGCTGGAGACCCTGACTCACAAGAGTACCAGAAGTCTCTAGATTCTCTCATTGAAGTAGACTAAGAGCCTGGGACTAGTCCCGATCATACTGTGTCTTTTAAAAGGACCAAACGCCCTCACAGGATGTTTACTAACCACCCTGAATTTACGGACATTGTCCAGAGGCATAGAAGTCACTAGGACAAGCGATTTACAGGGCAAAAGCCACTGGAGACACAGTACCCCTTTGCTCCTACTCTAAGAAAGGAATGAACTGAGTCCCCTGCAGTGGATCCACCCATATCACGTTTTGATTCCAAGACTCTTGTATTTGTCTGACGGCTTGTCTGTTAAAAACCCCACTGATAGGTTGATGATCTCGCTCAGTCTTTGAAGCCGCCGGTGCGGCACTTTCCCTATCCTGGCCTGGGCAGAAGGTCTGGCTAAAACTAGCCGAGACAATAACCTGCCTCCAAGGTGGTCCGTCTCGCTTACCAGATTGCCCGGGCCGGGGATTACGTTGTGCATGCCTCTCTAGATTCAGCTAACTGTGCCGCGTTAGCAGCTGCAAATGCCATTTTCTATCAGGAGAGCATTATGGCTCAGAGAATGGCGAGCAGATTCTGCTTCCAAAAAATCTTTAACTTCCCTGCCTTACCAGAGCGGGCGATTATTCGGAGACTAACTGATCTCTGATGCTTCTGGAGGAAAGAGTAAATTCCTCCCTCAGCAAAGACCCAATTGGTCTTTTCGAAGCCAACACCAGGTTCGCTTCCGGCCATTTTACAGCACCGCAAGCTGGTCCTCTGCAGTCGCTTCCTCTAGCTCTACTTGTCCCTCGCATAGGGACAGGGAACCCCAGCCTTTGTACAAGCCCACTCATTCCTGGAAAAGCAGACCCTCACGGTCTGGACTCAAAGGTTCCTCATCCCGCAAGTTCTCTGCTCAATGACTCATTGCGGTATCCAGAGGACACAGACAGGGTAGGCGGCCGTCTACTCTTGTTTCGTCAAGCCTGGCTTGCGGTCATTCTCGACCAGTGGGTCAGATCTGGTGTCCTCCGGATACAAAATAGAATTTGCGTCATAACACATTTCTTCCAGTCACGTCTTCCAAAGATGAAGGTGCATGCAGCCCCATTCTTCCCAGCCATAAATGCACTCCGCAAGGTTGGAGTCATCGTCCTGGTTCCACACAGCGAAAGGTTCAAAGGGTTTTACTGAAACCAGTTCGTGGTTCCAAAAAAGGACGGAACCATGCGCCCTATTGTAGACCTAAAACTGTTAAACAGGTTTGTCAAGGTTTGTAATTTCAGAATGGAGTCTCCGTTCAGTCATCACCTTGCTGGAGAAAGGGGAATACCTCGCATCCGTCGACATCAAGGACGCATAACATTCTGATCTTCTCCAGTCACCAAGGTTTTCTGCGCTTCGCAGTCAGCGATGAGCACTTTCAATTCACCGCCTTGCCCTTCGGTCTCGCCCCACCCCCAAAGTGTTCACCAAGGTCATGGCAGCCATCATGTTTATTCTGCACTCTCAGGGCGTGGTGATCCTGCCGTACCTAGACGACCTGCTAGTCAAAGGATCGTTCCTTCAGGCCTGTGCAGTGTGTGTAAGCATTACTGTTGACACACTCTCGTCTGGGTTGGCTGGTAAACCTAAGCAAGTCCTCCCCAGCACCATCACAGCGAATTTCCTTTTTGAGGATGATCCTGGACACTGCCCGAGGGTTGCTAATTCTCCTTCCAGAAGAGGTCTCTGCACTGACCCAGAGAGTCTGGAAGCTTTCTCTTTGCCCGTCCCAACTCCCTGCAGTTTGGCATGCTGGTCCTGGGGAAAATGATGGTGGCGACAATAGAGACAGTACCGTTCGTTCAAATACATCTCCCTGGACCGCCGGTTTCTCAGGTGGTGAATGTTGACATCCTCATTGAGTCAGGGAAAGTCTTTTCTTTCAGTCCGCTGGCTGGTGGTGACCACCGACGCCAGTCTTCTCGGTTCAGGAGCGATCTTCCATCACCACACGGCTCAGGGACACTGGTCCATTCTGGAATCACTTCTCCCGATCAATATTCTGGAAATTTGGGCAGTCAAGCTAACCCTTCGACGATTCCTTAATCTTCTAGCAGGTCATCCCATTCGGATTCAGTCAGACAATGCCACGGCGGTGGCGTACATCAACCGTCAAGGGGGCACACGAAGCAGAAGGGCGATGCTCGAGGTAGCACACATTCTGCGATGGGTCAAGACAAACCACTCAGTCATCTCTGTAGTTCATATAACGGGAGTAGAGAATTGGGCGGCAGATTCTCAGCAGTCAGGGTCTGTCCTCGGGAGAGTGGTCCCTTCATCTGGAAGTCTTTCAGCAAATTTGCCAACGCTGGGGAACACCCAATGTCGACCTCATGGCCTCAAGGTTAAACCCCAAAGTTCCGGCGTTCATAGCTCGGTCCCGCGACCCATTAGCCAACGGATCTGATGCGCTGGTTCTCCTGTGGCATCACTTTCGCCTCCCTTACCTGTTTCTAAGGGTCATCAGGAAGATCAAAGCGGAAGGAATCCCAGTGATTCCCGTCGCACCAGACTGGCCACGTAAAGCTTGGTACGAGGAACTAGTCGCTGATGTTCCCTGGCGGTTACTGGACCGCCAAGACCTACTCTCTCAGGGGCCGATTTACCACCAGAACTCAAGTGTTCTCGCCCAGGCCAGTTTCTCGCAACAAGTAGCTTCCACCATGATTAGCGCTCGGAAACCTACATCCATGCGCATTTACCATCACATCTGGAAGACCTTTTTTCTCTTGGGGAAGAACCCACGGATGTTCCCCACTCGTGTTTTCCATCCCTTCCATTTTGGAGTTTCTCCAAGCAGGGTTAGACTCTTAGACTTGGGCCTGGCACTGGTTTCTCTTAAATGTCAGATTTCGGCCTTATCTGTTCTGTTTCAACGAAGGATAGCTTTCAAATCACAGGTTAAGACCTTCATACAGGGAGTGTCTCATCTTGTTCCCCCCTACAAGATGCCCCTGGAGCCTTGGAACCTTTAACTTGGTCCTAGGTGCCTTGCAAGGAACCCTCTTCGAACCTCTGCAGGACGCAGTGCTTTCCCTTCTTTTTTTGGAAGCTTGCTTTTCTTGTGGCGGTAACATCCATAAGGCGGTTCTCGGAGTTGGCGGCCTTGTCTTGCAATCCCCCATTTCTAGTTTTCCACAAGGACAAGGAGGTGTTGAGGACGCCTGTCTTTTTTTTTTTTTTTTTTTTTTTTTTTTACCTAAGGTCGTCTCTTCCTTCCATCTGAATGAGGACATGGGTCTGCCCTCGTTCTGGCCAGCGCCGGTCCATCGTACTGAGAAAACTCTCCACACTTTGGACTTAGTTAGGGGACTCAGGAAATACACTTCCCGAACGGCGCCTTTTATAAATCAGATTCCCTCTTTGTGCTTCCGGATGGACACAGAAAGGGTCTACCTGCTTCTAAAGCTACAATAGCCAGGTGGATCCGCTCAGCGATCTGAGTCTTACCATATCAGAGGTCAGCCTATCCCGGCGGGGATTAAGGCACA
Source organism: Dendrobates tinctorius (assembly GCF_039654945.1). Lineage (NCBI taxonomy): Eukaryota > Metazoa > Chordata > Amphibia > Anura > Dendrobatidae > Dendrobates > Dendrobates tinctorius. Next base: position 12,907,072 of record NW_027361701.1, on the reverse strand, counting down.
CTCCACTCGGTCAGTGGGGGCTTACTGGGCCATTCGGCATCAGACGTCGGCACAGCAAGGCTGCGACTTGGTCCAGCCTGCACACGTTTGTTAAACATTACAATATTCATTCTCAAGCTTCTGCAGATGCTGCCCTTGGCAGACGGATTCTGCAGTCAGCAGTATCACATCTGTAAGGCAGATTTAACCTGTTGGTACACGAGGTTTCAGCTGTCGTGCTGTTTCCCACCCAGGGACTGCTTTAGTACGTCCCATGTTCCTGTGTCCCCCAATGTGGAGAATGAGAAACAGGGATTTTTGTGTGTACTCACCATAAAATCCTTTTCTCCCAGCCACTCATTGGGGGGAATCAGCACCCCCGTTTAGCCTGTTGGCTTGTGGTTGTCCTTTGGTTTTGACGTGTTGCATTTTTGTTTGCTACTTACGAGCTCCTACTGCTTTGGCACCGAACTGGTTCAGGATAGAGCCAGCAGAGGGTGTATACTGCGGAGGAGAAGTTAGTTTTTAATTAATGTTTGCTTAGTGTCCTCCTAGTGGCAGCAGCATAACGCCCATGGTACTGTATCCCCCAATGACTGGCTTGGAGAAAAGGATTTTACGGTGAGTACACACAAATCCCTGTTTTACTGTTCTTTAACGCATTTCACTATGTAATGTGATATCTAGGATGTGCTATTTTAGTGTTCCTTAGATTTTTTTTTTTTGAGCAGTATATATTCTACAAAGCCAACATCTTCAGAAATAAGTGGATAAGTCCCAACTGTGTCATTGCTGTATGTTGATAGCGTGCCCAAATGCATTCAATAAAAACGTTAACTAGTAAGTATTCATATTGGGACCAACCAATATTCCTAGAACAAAAAAGTATCTGGCTGAGTGATGGACCGAAGTATTACCAGATAAATGGTGTTAAAAAATATCTCACAAATATATCAACTTTATTAAAAATAAAATGTATAACAGATTTTGTTAAGCAGAGTAGCTCAATCGAGAACTCACAACAAACCTCACTTATTAGTATGCCCACATATCTATTGCAGTACATTCTTTAATAGTTAGCATGCATCAGATACAGAATAGGAGGCAAACTTGCGCAATAACGTGGAGCCCTGTTGGGTGTGTATCCCAACGCATGTTTCACCCATCTTCGTCAGGTGGCGAGTGGAAACGTGACCTGCATCTAATGAAGTTGGGTGCAACGCTCATTTCCTGGGCATTTTGCTCCTCTGGTATGGGGTCTATGTTTACATTGTTGTCTTGCAAAGAAATAAAAAACCTCAAATGTAACTATACTTCCAATTCCTATATATTCTCTCATGTTGCATTTCTATGTGGTCAACCAGCACTTTGCCTTCACATGTGCTTTTGTGCAATTTTGAATACAAGTGTAATATTTTGCTTTTGTTGCATAAAAAAATCAATTCATGTTTATGCCTAGAAAATAGTAAAAAGATTTGCCCTTCCTTGGTTGAACATCCACTTTCGTATTTCATAGCAGCAAGACCAATCCATGGCAATACAACTTTTTAACCCCTTGGTGATGGAGCAAATTTGCAGCTTAACCCCTTCACGACCCATGACGCCTATGTAGGCGTCATGATATAAATCGCCCTCCTGCGGGTCGGGTGACCGGGGTCACTGAAAGGACACTCTAGAGTTAATCCCAGGGGGCGTGGCTTAGCCCCCACATGCCTACGATCGCTCTGATTGGCTGTTAAAAGTGAAACAGCCAATCAGAGCGAGTTGTAATATTTCACCAATGAAATTTGGTGAAATATTACAATCCAGCCATGGCCGATGCTGCAATAGCATCGGACATGGCTGGACACCGACACCCGACCCCCCCCCCCCACACACACACACACCGAGTGACGGCGGCGATCGGCCCCCGCCACCGATGGACGGCGGCGATCGGTCGCCGCCATCATCATCTGCTCCCCCTCCCCTTCCTATCGCTCCCTCCGGTACCTCCGATGTCCTGATGTGGCTCCCGGTGTCCCGTCGTCCGGATCATGAGCGCCGCCATCTTGCAAAATGGCGGGCGCATGCGCAGTGCGCCTGCCATTGTCCAAGATGGTGGCGCCCATGAATTTGCCGGCTGACGATTCATTTTTCATTTTGATCACTGTGATAAACTCACAGTGATCAAAATGGAAAAAAAGTAAATACACCCCCCGTTTATCACCCCCATAGCCAGGCACAAACAATAAAATTAAAAAAAAAAAAAAAAAATTCCACTTAGGGTTAGAATTAGGGTTAGGGTTGGAATTAGGAATAGGGTTAGGATTAGGGTTAGAAATAGGGTTAGGGTTGGAATTAGGGTTAGGGTTGGAATTAGGGTTAGGGTTGGAATTAGGGTTAGAAATGGGGTTGGAATTAGGGTTAGAAATAGGGTTAGAATTAGGGTTGGAATTAGGTTTAGGGTTGGAATTAGGGTTAGAATTAGGGTTAGGGCCGGAATTGGGGTTAAGATTAGGGTTAGGGGTGGGTTGGGATTAGCGTTGGGATTGTGGTTAGGATTAGAGTTGGGATTAGGTTTAGGGGTGTGTTGGGGGTTAGGGTTGTAGTTAGGGTTATGTTTAGGGTTGGGTTAGGGTTAGTGGTGTGTTGGAGTTGAGGGGTTTCAACTGTTTAGGCACATCACAGGGTCTCCGAACGCGACTTGACACCACGATTTATTCCAGCCAATTTTGAGTTCAAAAAGTCAAACAGCGCTCCCTCCATTCCGAGCCCCGACTTGTGCCCAAACAGTGGTTTACCCCCACATATGGGGTATCGGCGTACTCAGGAAAATTGCACAACAACTGTGGGGGTCTGATTTCTCCTGTTACTCTTGGGAAAATAAAATATTGGGGGCTAAAAAAATGATTTTGTGAAAAAAAAAATAAAAAAAAATTATTTTCACGGCTCTGCGTTATAAACTTCTGTGAAGCACTTGGGGGTTCAAAGTGCTCACCACACATCTAGATAAGTTCCTTGGGGGGGTTTAATTTCCAAAATGGGGTCACTTGTGGAGGGTTTCCACTGTTTAGGCACATCAGAGGCTCTGCAAAAGTAGCATGACGACCGCGGACCATTCCATCAAGTCGGTATTTCAAAACATCACTACTTCCCTTCCAAGCCCCGACGTGTGCCCAAACAGTGGTCCCCCCCCCCCCATATATGGGGTACCAGCGTACTCAGGACAAACTGGACAACACCTTTTGTGGTCGAATTTATCCTGTTACCCTTGTGAAAATAAGAAATTACGGGCTAAAAAATCATTTTTTGATGAAGAAAAAGATTTTTTTTATTTTCATGGTTCTGCTTTATAAACTTCTGTGAAGCACTTGGGGGTTCAAAGTGCACACCACACATCTAAATAAGTTCCTTGGGGGGTCTAGTTTCCGAAATGGGGTCACTTGTTGGGGGGTGTCCACTGTTTAGGCACATCAGAGGCTCTGCAAACCTAACATGACGCCCGCAGACTTTGCTTCCGAGCCCCGACGTGTGCCCAAACAGCGGTCCCCCCCTCCACATATGGGGTACCAGCGTTCTCAGGACAAACTGGACAACAACTTTTGGGGTCCAATTTATCCTGTTACCATTGTGAAAATAAAAAATAGTGGGCTAAATAATTTTTTTAGGGAAAAAAAAATATTTTTACGGCTCTGCGTTATACACTTCTGTAAAGCACCGGGGGGTTCAAAGTGCTCACTATGCATCTAGATAAGTTCCTTAGGGGGTCTAGTTTCCAAAATGGGGTCATTTGTGTGGGAGCTCCAAAGTGTAGGCAGACAGGGCCTCTCCAAACACGATATGGTGTCCGCTAACGATTGGAGCTAATTTTCCATTCAAAAAGTCAAATGGTGCTCCTTCCCTTCTGAGCCCTGCTGTGCGCCCAAACAATGGTCCCCCCCCCCCCCCCCACATATGGGGTATCGGTGTACTCAGGACAAATTGCACAACAACTTTTGTGGTCCAATTTCTCCTGTTAGCCTTGTGAAAATAAAAAATAGCGGGCTAAAAAATCATTTTTGAGGAAAAAAAATATTTTTTATTTTCATGGCTCTGCGTTTTATACTTCTGTGAAGCACTTGGGGGTTCAAAGTGCTCACTACACATCTAGATAAGCTCCTAGGGATGTCTAGTTTCCAAAATGGGGTCACTTGTGGGGGAGCGCCAATGTTTAGGTACACAGGGGCTCTCCAAACACATGGTGTCCGCTAACGATTGGAGCTTATTATCCATTCAAAAAGTCAAGTGTTGCACCTTCCATTCCAGGTCCTGCCGTGCGCCCAAACAGTGGTTTATGACCACATATGAGATATCTGTGTACTCAGGAGAAATTGTCCAACAAATTTTAGGATCCATTTTATCCTGTTGCCCATGTGAGAATGAAAAAACTGAGGCTAAAAGAAAATTTTTGTGAAAAAGTCCTTTTTTTTTTTTTTAACGATCAATTTGTGAAGCACCTGGGGGTTCAAAGTGCTCACTATGCATTTAGATAAGTTTGTTGGAGGGTCTAGTTTCCAAAATGGGGTCACTTGTGGGGGAGCTCCAATGTTTAGACACACAGGGACTCTCCAAACTTGACATGGCAACCGCTAAATATTCCAGCATATTTTCCATTCAAAAAGTCAAATGGTGCTCCTTCCCTTCCGGGCCCTGCCGTGCGCCCAAACAGTTTTTTATGACGACATATGAGGTATCAGTGTACTCAGGAGAAATTGCCCAACAAATTTTAGGATCCATTTTATCCGGTTACCCATGTGAAAATGAAAAAATTGATGCTAAAAGAAAATTTGCTTTTAGCTGCTGTGAAGCACCTGAAGGGTTAATAGTCTTCTTGAATGTAGTTTTGAGCACCTTGAGGGGTGCAGTTTTTAGAATGGTGTCACTTTTGGGTATTTTCTGCCATATAGATCCCTCAAAGTGGCTTCAAATGTGAGGTGGTCCCTAAAAAAAATGGTTTTGTAAATTTTGTTGTAAAAATGAGAAATTGCTGGTCAACGTTTAACCCTTATAACTTCCTAACAAAAAAAATTTTGTTTCCAAAATTGTGCTGATGTAAAGTAGACATGTGGGAAATGTTAACTATTTTGTGTCACATAACTCTGGTTTAACGGAATAAAAATTCAAAATGTGAAATTTTCAAAACTTTCGCCATATTTCCGTTTTTTTCACAAATAAATGCAAAAATTATCGACCTAAATTTACCACTAACATGAAGCCCAATATGTCACGAAAAAACAGTCTCAGAATTGCTAGGATCCGTTGAAGCGTTCCTGAGTTATTACCTCATAAAGGGACACTGGTCAGAATTGCCAAAAATGGCAAGGTCATTAAGGTCAAAATAGGCTGACTCATGAAGGGGTTAATGACAGGCCAATTTTTACAATTCTGACCATTGTCAAATTGAGTGTTATAACTCTGGAACGCTTGAACGGATCCCGCTGTTTCTGAAATCTTTTTTTCGTGACATATTGTACTTCATGTTATTGGTAAAATTTCTTCAATATGACTTGCGTTTATGAAAAAAACGGAAATGTCGCAAATTTTGCAATTTTCAAACTTTTAATTTTTATGCCCTTAAATCAGAGCGATAGGTCACAAAATACTTAATAAATAACATTTCACACATGTCTACTTTATATCAGCACATTTTTTGGAACCAACATTTTTTTTTTTTGTTAGGAAGTAAGGGTTAAAAGTTGACCAGCGATTTCTCATTTTTACAACAAAATTTACAAAACAATTTTTTTTTAGGGACCATCTCACATTTGAGGTCACTTTGAGGGGTCAATATGACAGAAAATGACCAAAAATGACACCATTCTAAAAACTGCACTCCTCAAGGTGCTCAAAACCACATTCAAGAAGTTTATTAACCCTTAGAGTATGTGCGGATTCTGCTGTGGAATTTTCCACACAGATTTTGCCAAATCCACAGGTAAAATGACCTGCGTTTTACCTGCGGATTTAGTGCAGATTTACTGTGGATTTTCTGCAGTTTTTGTGCGGATTTCCCCTGCGTTTTTACACCTGCAGATTCCTATAATGGAGCAGGTGTAAAAACTCTGCGGATCTGCACAAAAGTGACATGCTGCAGATTTGAATCCGCAGCAAATCTGTGTGGAAAAATCTGCGGCATGTGCACAGTGGTTTTTTTATTTTGGCTTCACTTTAATAGTACTGTACATCACTTACAGATCTGCTGCTGATGCACAGAGCCAGATCCGCAGCAGAATCCGCAATGTGTGCACATACCCTTTACGTGCTTCACAGGAACTGAAGCTCTGTGGAAGGAAAAAATAAACATTTAACTTTTTTTTACAAACATTTTATTTCAGAACAAATCTTATTTTCACATGTGTGGAAAGAAAGAAAAAATGAACCACAAAACGAGCAATTTCTCCTGAATACGCCGATACCCCATGTGTGGGGGTAAACCACTGTTTGGGCACACGGCAGGGCTTGCAAAGGAAGCAGCGCCGTTTGACTTTTTCAATGCAGAATTGACTGGAATTGAGATCGGATGACATGTCTCGTTTGGAGAGCCCCTGATGTGCCTAAACAGTGGAAACCCCCAACAAGTGACACCATTTTGGAAACTAGACCCCTAAAGGAACTTATCTAGATGTGTGGTGAGTACTTTGAACCTCCAAGTGCTTCACAGATGTTTATAACGTAGGGCAGTGAAAATAAAAAATCATTTTTCTACAAAAATTGTCTTATTTTCACTAGGGTAACGGGAAATTGGACCACAAAAGTTGTTGTCCAATTTTTCCTGAGTACAGGGGGTACCACTGTTTGGGCTCATGGGGCTAGAAAGGGAAGTAGTGATGTTTTGGAATGCGGACTTTGATGGAATGGTCTGCGGTCGTCATGTTGCGTTTGCAGAGCCCTTGATGTGCCTAAGCAGTAGAAACCCCCCACATGTGACCCCATTTTGGCAGCTAGGACCCCCCCGAGGAGCTTATCTAGATGTGCGGTGAGCACTTTGAACCCTTAAGTGCTTCTCAGAAGTTTATAACTCAGGGCCGTGGAAATAAAAAATCATTTTGTGCTCCACAAAAATGATTTTTTAGCCCCCAATTTTTTATAGACCCCCAAAGTTGTTGTGCAATTTGTCCTGAGTACACTGATGCCCCATATGTTGGGATAATCCACTGTTTGGGCGCACGTCGGAGCTTGGAAGAGAAGGAGCACCGTTTGACTTTTTGAATGCAAAATTGGCTGGAATCAATGGTGGTGCCATGTCACGTTTGGAGACCCCCTGATGTGCCTAAACAGTTGAAACCCCTAAATTCTAACCCCAACACACCCCTATCCCTAACCCTATTTCCAACCCTAACTTTAGCTTAACTCTAACCCTAATGGAAAAATGAAAATAAATTTTCTTTATTTCATTAATTTTCCCTAACTAAGGGGGGGGGGGTACTAAAGGGGGGGGGGTATTTACTAGAAACTGGGCGTCGCGGGTCCAGGTCTGGCACCTCCCATCTTCTTGAGATGCCGCACTCCTCCTTGCTTCATCTCTCCCTGGCATCGCACTCCTGAACAGGAGTACTTATCAACCCTGTTGAGAGCAGAGCCAATTCCTGCAGAGCGCAGGCGCTGGGCCTCTCTGAATTTTCCTGGCGACTGCGCACTGCAGTACTTTTCTCTGCTTTCAACAGGACCTGGGGAATCATAGGATACATATTGCCAGGCCAGTTTTACCACATAGTGAACATAAGTAGAAAAACAAAAATCAATTGCTAAATTGCACTTTTTTTTTGGCAATTTCACTGCACTTCAAATTTTTTTTCCTGTTTTCCAGTACACTGTATGGTAAAATGAATGGTGTCTTTCAAAATTACAACTCGTCCCGCAAAAAACAAGCCCTCATACGACTATATTGGAGAGGAAAAATTGAAAGCACAAAAAAGCAGAGAATCGAAAGCACAAAAAAGCAGAGAATCCTAAGGTCACAAAGGGCTTAATTAGGTAGAGCTGAGCTCTTTGTTGCAAATTATGCTCTGTTGATGTAATTAGCAGAAGAATCCTTTACTTTGTGTGATGGATTTTATCTTCTGCCATCTACATCATTATAAAGTACAAAAGAACAAAAGCACAAGGTGATGTCTATCTTCGCTTTAATTAGCTTGATGGTAACTCGGGTGTGCTCATTGAAAACATGCAGGATATGGTGGCGTGGTCTGCAGAACTGTTAAGAAGCAAGGGCTACTGAGAAATGTAGTTTTATCAGTGCAAGAATAGGACAGCCCATGTACAGGGTAGATGAAAATGAAGAAGTACAGAAAGGTACAAGAAAGTTATGTTGGGCTTGGTCTGTATATTACCTCTGCATTTACTGATCATTGTGAAAAATAATGGACTTGTGGGAATAAAACTTTACAAGGCTAATATGGGGGAAAAGAATGAAAAAAGGACAGGAATTTTAAGTTTGGAAAGGGTACCTATAAACAATCTCCTTTCTTAAAGGAGTTGTCCACTTCTCTGAACAACTCCTTCTCAATCACCATGTTCCTCCATATAAAATAGTAGCTGCAGGTACTCTCCTCCGGTGCCAGCGCCATTCCAATTATGCTGGGACTTACATGGCATTGTGTCACATGAGTCCTGCAGCCAATCCGCAGTCCCTAATGAACTAATGTGCCAGTTGATTCACTCTTCCTTTGGATGAAACTGGCATCCAAAGCAAGCAAGAAGGAAGCTACCCATTAACAGCCATTGATTAGGAGATTTGACGTTGCTGGAACGGCGCCGACACTGTAATTGAGTACTGGCTGTTTTACATGGGAGAATTTGGTGATCGAGAAGGGGCTGGTTGAGTAGTGTACAATGCTTTTGGAGCTTATATATGCTAGAATGTTATTTGTTGAACCAGTTGTAGAAATACGGATTTAACGCAATCTGAATTTTATATCATTAAAAGGAGAAGCCTGATATTTCTTCTGAAGACTGCAAACTGGAGCCAATGGAGACAGAAGAAAAGAAAGATGTGAAGCCTGAAATAAAAGAGGAGGATGAAATGCCTGGCACCCCTCCTGCACAGTCTTCTCCTACAGAACAGTCCAAAAAGAAAAGTGGGTTTTCAGAAAAAAAGACATTAAAAATGAGAAAGTTGACATTGGTGTACCACGGGGTTATCTGTTCATGGCATTGAGCATTTTATATTGATAACTCCAAGCACCCATGCCAGTTTCTTAGTATGGTTGCATATACATTAGATGGGATAGTACCTAGGGCAATGGCAAGAGAAGCACTTGTGTGTACTGGTTAAAAATATGCAAAGCAGCTACATCCGTTACAAAAATCTGAACTTTAAGGGAACCCGTGAGATATTTTGACCTCTAAGAAATGGACGGTACACAATGTCTCTCATTTCACATGTCTGAATTACATGACTTGTGTACAGACCACAATTTCTGGATGAACTTCTGCACTCCTTACCCAAAGTCACAACCTCAGTGCATACGAATGAGAGGTTGTTGAGTTTGGGTGTCACGATTCGACTGGCGAGTGACCTGGGACCAGTGGGCACCTTTCCTGGCCCTGACACTAAGGGGGCGCCTTAGCTCGCCCTGTTCCCTGGGATACTTCAATGGTGAAGATGCCGGGGCCTCAGCCCTAAGTCTGTCCCCTCCCCCCACCCGGGGAAGAGAGGTGCTACTGTGTACCGCAGTACACCAACCCGACAGGGAAACAAAGACAAGGGTACAAAGAGAACTCCACACACAAAATATACACTCACATATAACAGAGGTATTCACCAAGGTGTGTAGGGAGGGGGGAATAAAGAAAGACGTGAAAGAATGAGGAATTTCCAAGCATCCAAACCAAGCAACAGTCGGAAATAAACTCCTCCAGCTCTCCAAACACCAGCTTCTCCAGATCTATGTCGCAAATGCTAACTCAGACAAGGACCTGGTAAACAAGCCTAGCTTTTATAGAAAAATATTCAGGATTGAGAGTCCTCAGTAGTTGATACCTTTTAATGGCTAACTGAAAAGATGGTAACACATTGCAAGCTTTCGAGACTACTCGGGTCTCTTCATCAGGCTAGACTAATACAAAATCTGAAGTCACATATTTATGCACAATACAGCCTAGAAAAAATGCAATAGATAAGACAAGTGACGTGAAGCAGAACTATCAATATGGGAGAGGGAGAAACATAAATATAAACATTGGACCAGTTCATAGATAGGAGTCCGGATGTTTTATGGTCCTCTGATTGGGGTCTAGTTCTGTGTTGTGATGCCCCCACACGGTTTTAAAAGGAAATTCCTTAATTGATGTAAAAAGACATAAATCCACGCGACACATTCATTCCAGCACTGAGAGTGTCAAAGTTCGTCATATATTTGTACTCCCAAACTCGTCTCTCTCTCTGAGAATTTAAGTTACCTTTCAATACCAGTAATTTCAGATCCACGCTGCTGTGATCAGGGATACAGAAATGTTTTGCCACAGGTAGATCCATTCTTTTTTCTCATTGTGTGACGATGAGCATTCATCCTTGTTCTAAGCTTTTAAGACAAGATAAAGATCCCCAACTCACATCAGGGCTACGAGATCCCAGGTACTTTCACCTGCATTACATCTAATGTGGTGTACTTAATTATTTGTACTAAATGTCCAACTGGGGGTCTGTATGTGGGGGAGACAGGGCAAAAGCTTAGAACAAGGATGAATGCTCATCGTCACACAATAAGAGAAAAAAGAATGGATCTACCTGTGGCAAAACATTTCTGTATCCCTGATCACAGCAGCGTGGATATGAAATTACTTGTATTGAAAGCTAACTTCAATTCTCAGAGAGACGAGTTTGGGAGTACAAATTTATGACGAACTTTGACACTCTCAGTGCTGGAATGAATGTGTCGCATTGATTTATGTCTTTTTACATCAATTAAGGAATTTCCTTTTAAAACCGTGTGGGGGCATCACAACACAGAACTAGACCCCAATCAGAGGACCATAAAACATCCGGACTCCTTATCTATGAACTGGTCCAATGTTTATATTTATGTTTCTCCCTCTCCCATATTGATAGTTCTGCTTCACGTCACTTGTCTTATCTATTGCATTTTTTCTAGGCTGTATTGTGCATAAATATGTGACTTCAGATTTTGTATTAGTCAGCCTGATGAAGAGACCTGAGTAGTCTCGAAAGCTTGCAATGTGTTACCGTCTTTTCAGTTAGCCATTAAAGGTATCAACTACGGAGGACTCTCAATCCTGAATATTTTTCTATCTACTGGCTAAGGCCTCTTTCACACATCAGTTTTTTGCCGTCGGGCGCGATCCGGCTTTTTTTTTTGTAAAACCGGATCTGGCAAAACGCAATGCCGGATCCAGTTTTTCCCCATTGACTTGCATTAGCGCCGGATCGTGCCGGATGGCATTGCGTTTCATCCGTTTTTTGCCGGATCCGGCTACTTGTCTCATTCCGGCGTCTGGAAAAAACGGCTACTGTAACGTTTTTTGCCTCCAGCGAAAAAGCCGGAAGCGCCGGATCCGGCGCTTCCAGCTTTTTGCTACAATGAAAGTCTATGGGCGCTGGAATGCGCCGGATCCAGAAAAAGACGGATCCAGCCACCGGATCCGTTTTTTTAAGTCTGCGCATGCTCAGATCCAATTGGCCAGCCCCCAGGAAACAGATATAACCTGCTAGACGGATCCAGCAAAAAAACGGATCCGTTTCTACAGTTCTCCAAAATTTATGCCGGATCCGTTTTTTCTAAAAATAGCCGGATCCTGCCTGACGGCAAAAAACTGATGTGTGAAAGTAGCCTAACACGGTACAAAGATATACATCTTTCCTGTAGCTTTTATAGGTGAGAGGAGTGGCTAACCGAGCACAGCTGAATGCAGAAATTTCCCACTTGGCCGATTAACCCCTGTTCTGCTGAAAGAAACACGTTTAATATAAGTGCTTCTTTTCAGCGACGGAGCAGGAGCCAACAGACACTGTGGTCTTCTGGCTCCTCTTTGTTTCGGTAACCCCGTGACATTGGGTCAGGAGACTAGCGACTGGTCTGAAAGTTGTGGTATGTACTCAAATCGTGAAACTCAAACTTGGGGGAACACTGTTGTACTGACAGATTGATTCAGAGATGAAAACTGTTGAACCTAATTATTTTTGTGGTGCTGAAAACAAATGCGATACTTAAATTTGCTGACTAGCTCTAAATGTGAAGATCCAGAGGAAATTGTAACTACTTATGACACCTTTCATGCAGACTTATAGAAAAATTGCATCTTTGTTATTTCATCATAATTATTGCGTTAGTAGCTAGCCTATTACATCTATTTTGTTTATTGAGCCTACAGCATTCTACCACAGGGTGACCATTCAAAAACCGCCTACTCTGCTCGATGATTAATTCCTACATACAGTTCCATCACCTACACTACTGTTCAAAAGTTTGGGGTCACCCAGACAATTTTGTGTTTTCCATGAAATCTCATACTTTTATTAATCAAATGAGTTGCCAAACGAATTTAAAATCTAGTCCAGATATTGACAAGGTTCGAAAAAAAAAGATTTTTATTTGAAATAATTTCTCCAAACTTTGCTTTTCTCAAAGAATGCTCCCTTTGCAGCAATTACAGCATTGCAGATCTTTGGCATTCTAGCAGTTAATTTGCTGAGATATTCTGGAGAAATTTCACCCCATGCTTCCAGAAGCCTCTCCCACAAGTTGGTTTGACTTGATGGGCTCCTTTTGCATACCATACGGTAAAGCTGCTCCCACAACAGCTCAATGGGGTTGAGATCTGGTGACTGCGCTGACCACTCCGTTACAGAGAATACCAGCTGCCTGCTTTTTCCCTAAATAGTTCTTGCATAATTTGGAGGTGTGCATTGGGTCATTGTCCTGTTCTAGAATGAAATTGGCTCCAATCAAGCGCTGTCCACAGGGTGTGGCATGGTGTTGCAAAATGGAGTGATAGCCTTATTCAAAATCCCTTTTTTCGTTGTACAAATCTCCCACTTTACCAGCACCAAAGCAACCCCAGACCATCACATTACCTCCACCATGCTTGACAGATGGCGTCAGGCACTCTTCCAGCATCTTTTCAGTTGTTCTGCGTCTCACAAATGTTCTTCTGTGTGATCCAAACACCTCAAACTTGGATTCGTCTGTCCTTAACACGTTTTTCCAATCTTCCTCTGTCCAATGTCTGTGTTCTTTTGCCCATATTAATCTTTTCCTTTTATTATCCAGTCTCAGATATGACTTTTTCTTTTCCACTCTGCCCTGAAGGCCAGCATCCCGGCACTGGCGTTGTGTGTACTATTTAATGAAGCTGCCATTTGAGGACCTGTGAGGCGTCGATTTCTCAAACTACAGACTCTAATGTACTTGTCTTGTTGCTCAGTTGTGCAGCAGGGCCTCCCACTTCTTTCTACTCTGGTTAGAGCCTGTTTGTACTCTCCTCTGAAGGGAGTAGTACATACTGTTGTAAGAAATCTTCAGTTTCTTGGCATTTTCTCGCATGGAATAGCCTTGATTTCTAAGAACTATCGAGTTTAACATGAAAGTTCTTTTTTTCTGAATGTTTAATGGAACCAACAAATGTAATGCTCCAGATTCTCAACTAGCTCAAAGGAAGGTCAGGTTTATAGTTTCTTTAGTCAGCCAAACTATTTTCAGCTGTGCCAACATACTTGGAAGGGTTTCCAAGGGTATTCTAACCATCCATTAGCCTTCTTACACAGTTAGCAAACACAAAGTACCATAAGAACACTGGAGTGATGGTTGTTGGAATTGGGCCTCTATGCACCTATGAAGATATTATTGCATTACAAACCAGACGTTTGCAGCTAGAATAATCATTTAGCACATTAACAATGTATAGTGTATTTCTGAATCATTTAATGTTAGCTTCATTGGAAATAACTATGCTTTTCTTTCAAAAATAAGGAAATTTCTAAGTGACCTTAAACTTTTGAACGGCAGTGTACTTTTATAAATGCTCTGTGTAAGGTTTACAGTTTTAGGATTTCTTAGCTTAGTTTCTTAGCATATAGGCATGTTTCTATATTTTTTCAAATATGCCTCATTTTTGCACTAACAAAGTGGATAGATTTTGTCACATATGCGGCGAGGTCGCTTTTGCACCACAAAGGCCAAACTTGACTACCACAAGGGAAAACCTACAACCTGTATTTTATATGCCGAATTGGAGAACACGATAAGAGCTGGCCTCCACACATATGCTGCAGTAGATGTGCATCACATCTTACCCAGTGGTTTAAATGGAAAGAGGCAATCTATGCCTTTTGCAGTCGCAATGATCTGGAGAGTGAACTGCTAGACTGAGAGATTTCACCAAGATAGTGCGGGTATGGAGAAATAATATCAATGAATATGGAATCGGTCAATGCTTGCAGATTACTGTTGGATACAGTTGTGGCAAAAAGTATTGACACCCCTGCAATTCTGTCAGATAATAGTTTCTTCCTGAAAATGATTGCAAACACAAATTCTTTATTATCTTCATTTAATTTGTCTTAAATGAAAAAACACAAAAAGAATTGTCCTAAAGCCAAATTGGATATAATTCCACACCAAACATAAAAAAGAGGGTGGACAAAAGTATTGGCACTGTTCGAAAAATCATGTGATGCTTCTCTAATTTGTGTAATTAACAGCACCTGTAACTTACCTGTGGCAGCTAACAGGTGTTGGCAATAACTAAATCACACTTGCAGCCAGTTGACATGGATTAAAATTGACTCAACCTCTGTCCTGTGTCCTTGTGTGTACCACATTGAGCATGGAGAAAAGAAAGAAGACCAAAGAACTGTCTGAGGACTTGAGGAAGCAGGAGCAATCTCAAGGCTACAAGTCCATCTCCAAAGATCAGAATGTTCCTGGGTCTACAGTGCGCAGTGTCATCAAGAAGTTGAAAGCCCATGGCACTGTGGCTAACCTCCCTAGATGTGGACGGAAAAGAAAAATTGACAAGAGATTTCAACGCAAGATTGTGCGGATGTTGGATAAAGAACCTCGACTAACATCCAAACAAGTTCAAGCTGCCCTGCAGTCCGAGGGTACAACAGTGTCAACCCGTACTATCCGTCGGCGTCTGAATGAAAAGGGACTGTATGGTAGGAGACCCAGGAAGACCCCACTTCTTACCCCGAGACATAAAAAAGCCAGGCTGGAGTTTGCCAAAACTTACCTGAAAAAGCCTAAAACGTTTTGGAAGAATGTTCTCTGGTCAGATGAGACAAAAGTAGAGCTTTTTGGGCAAAGGCATCAACATAGAGTTTACAGGAGAAAAAAAGAGGCATTCAAAGAAAAGAACACGGTCCCTACAGTCAAACATGGCGGAGGTTCCCTGATGTTTTGGGGTTGCTTTGCTTCCTCTAGCACTGGACTCTTTGACCGTGTGCATGGCATTATGAAGTCTGAAGACTACCAACAAATTTTGCAGCATAATGTAGGGCCCAGTGTGAGAAAGCTGGGTCTCTCTCAGAGGTCATGGGTCTTCCAGCAGGACAATGACCCAAAACACACTTCAAAAAGCACTAGAAAATGGTTTGAGAGAAAGCACTGGAGACTTCTAAGGTGGCCAGCAATGAGTCCAGACCTGAATCCCATAGAACACCTGTGGAGAGATCTAAAAATGGCAGTTTGGAGAAGGCACCCTTCAAATATCAGGGACCTGGAGCAGTTTGCCAAAGAAGAATGGTCTAAAATTCCAGCAGAGCATTGTAAGAAACTCATTGATGGTTACCGGAAGCGGTTGGTCGCAGTTATTTTGGCTAAAGGTTGTGCAACCAAGTATTAGGCTGAGGGTGCCAATACTTTTGTCTGGCCCATTTTTGGAGTTTTGTGTGAAATGATCAATGTTTTGCTTTTTGCTTCATTCTCTGTGTTATTTCATTTAAGACAAATTAAATAAGATACCTAAGACTTTGTGATTGCAATCATTTTCAGGAAGAAACTGAATATTATCTGACAGAATTACAGGGGTGTCAATACTTTTGGCCACAACTGTATGTATAAGGCTATGTGCGCACATTGCTGAAATTTGAGAGGTTTCTGCATCTCCGTTTTTTGTGCGGATTTCATGCGTTTTTTTATGCGGATTTGTATGTGGAATTGTGTGTGGATTTGTTAGCTAAATGAAGATGTATAATTTAAAAAAAAAAAAAGTAATTTTCATGTCCAACCTCCATTGTTGATGTGCTTCAACTAAGATAGGCTCTATTCTAGGTTCTCTGCCCACAAACTATTCCTCCTTCTGACATGTCCTTTAACAAATCCACAAACCTTTTTACATCTGCGTTTTTGCTGTAGATTTGAGTGACTCAATGGGTGAAAAACACTGCAGATCCGCAAAAAGAATTGACATGCTGCGGAAAATAAAACGCTGCGAATAAGGACGGCATTTTCCGCTACATGTGTTCACATTGATTAACTTTGCTTTAGTAATACTTTGCATTTTGGTGCGTTTCCACACAAAACCAAAACCCTACGGAAACGCAACAAATCCGCATCGTGTGCACATTACTTTAGAGATGATCCAATGCGGGAGTACAAGAGACGAGCAATAAAAAATTGTCACTGAATGATGACCAAATTTTGAAGTGCAATTTCTGTAACTGCAACAATTCAAACGAGTAAAACCTGTCTAAAACCCTTGCGAATTATGAACAAAGTTTCCTCTATATAGCAAAAAATTGGCATAACAAAATATTCTGCATCTTTACATTTGCAAAATGTTTAAAAGTACTGACCCTTTTATGCATTAATCATATGTAGCAGTAAAAGAAAAACTCTTTGATATAGTAACAAACCAACTAAAATTTTTAATTGTCTGATTTGAATTCAGGTCAAAATCAATAAGAAATGGCTCATTTCATAACTGAACCTGACAACTTTTGAAAATATGTAGAACAGTGAAATCTGCCTAATTCTGAAACACTACAGTGCTGCTGGGAAAAAAAGTGGTTGATTTATAGTGAGACCTGTTGAGTGGAGTGAGTTGCCCAGCAAACTCTCCTTTCCCCCTCCTGGCCCATTTTTCAATTTTTCATGCTTTTTTTTTTTTTTTTGTCAAACACCTTCGTGTTCTTTGAAGCATTAAATGACTAAGGGTATGTGCACCCGATCAGGAACTGGCAGTGCGTGTTCACGGCGTCCACAAAGAGCTGCGGTCTATTGAATGCAGTTGAATCCACGGATGTTCATTGAACCATGCAGATTTCACCTCAATACTTTGGGTGAAATTGTCTTGTGGAGGCTCACGTCTCCGCAAGATAAATGGACATATGGTAGTCTAGAAAGGCGCGCACAGCATGTCCGTCTCTGCGGGTGAGCCACAGGCATCTCTGGATGCATAGTGGGCATGGGATTTCTTGAAATCCCCCCCCCCCCCCCCCCCCCCCTATGCTCCTACATCTGGACGCTGCTCAAGATCGCAGCGTCCAACCCGCAGTGTGTACTGATTGTGTGCACATACCCTGACTGTTTCCTTTTAATTCACCTCTTCCTAGGTCATAGCCATATGCTTTCCTATTTATTCTGTTTCATGCTATTATTTATTTCTATGTAATAATATCTTGTATTAAAATTAAACATTTTATTCAATTTCTTCACCCCTTTAAAGTTTTTAAACCTGAGGAACTACGGCAAGCTCTCATGCCTACGCTAGAGGCATTATACCGCCAAGATCCAGAATCCCTTCCATTCCGGCAACCTGTAGATCCACAGTTATTAGGAATCCCGGTAAGCGTCATCAAATTCTTTTTGTGCTCAATTGTAAAACGGTGACTTTATTTTCGTATACTTAGATGGGCGCTGATTTATCATTGCTTTTGCACCAACTTTTTTGTCTATTTTTTTGTGCCTTTTTATTTAGTTGCACCCAATTTATTGTTCTATTTCCACCTTTTTTAAATCTAAGATTGCCTATGGATTTAAAAGCTTAAGGCCATGTGCACACGTTGCGGATTCTGCTGCGGATCCACAGCGTTTCAGGCTCTGCGGGTCTGCAGCAGATTTAGCTGCATTTTTTCAGTAACATTGTTTTCAATGGTAAACTGAAACGCTGTGCACATGCTGCAGAAAAATCCGCAGCACCTAAAACTACATGTGCACATAGCCTTATTGTGATTTTTGGCGACAAAAGTCTGACATTTATTTCAAGATCAGAAAAAGTCCGTTTTTGACATTGCGCCATATTCATGAATCACTTGTGCCATTTTGGTAAATTTAGTGCCGCAAACTGCAATGAATATCACAATATTAAAAAAGTGACAAAAAAATGCATGCGATGAATTGAGGCCAAAGAATCCGATGCCTATTTTCTTCCCTTTTTTTTTTTTTTACAATCTGTAAGTAAAGGGAATGTGTGTCTGATACATCATCATGTGTGTGGAAATGCCATGGAGAAAATAGCTGTTAATTGCTACAGTGTAGGAGCCATAATTACAATCCAGGCACACAGCAGTCTCTGATCCTGACTTTCTAAACTGCACTCCATGTACCATATTTTCCAGCGTATAAGACAACCCCCAACTTTTCCAGTTAAAATATAGAGTTTGGTATACACTCACCGTATAAAACTACCCATCTTCCAGTGTTTGCTGCACTGTAATATGCATGACAGCACAGCAAACTGCTGATCAGCGGGGAACTCATACCCGCTGGTCAGAGAGCTGCAGTTCCCACGCTGTCAAGACAGCGGGAGCGCTCAGCTGTGATCGGAGGTATAAACTTTACCTCCGGCCACTGGTGTCAGCTGATGGAACTACTGATTCCGTCATCCGACACCTACAGCCGCTAATTACAGTGAGAGCAGGAGCGGCGGATGGGAGTATTCATCTGCCGCTTCTTCGCTGTAAATATACAGTAATAAAATTAAAGGCATGGGTTCCCCCCTATTTTTGATATCCAGCCAGACAAAACTCTCAGTTGGAGGCTGCAACCCTCAGCTGTCAGCTTCAGCAAGACTAGTTATCAAGAATAGAGGGGTCCCCACGCTTTTTAATTATTTAAATAATTTAATAAACTGCATGGGGTTCCCCCCCATTTTTGACAACCTGCCTTGATAAAGTTCACAGCTGGGGACTTTTATTCTCAGGCTGGTATGGGGCCATTGATATTGGCCCCCCAGCCTAAAATTAGCAGCCCGCAGCTGTCCAGAAAAGGCACATCTATTAGATGCACCAATTGTGGCGCTTTGCCTGGCTCTTCCCACTTGCTCTGTAGCGGTGTCAAGTGGGGTTCATATTTGTGGGGTTGATGTCACCTTTGTATTGTCAGGTGAAATCAAGCCCACAAGTTAGTAATGGCGAGGCATCTGTAAGACACCTATCCATTACTAATCTTATAATTGTATGGTAAATAAACACACAGCCAGAATAAAGTCCTTTATTAGAAATTAAATAAATATGGAAAACTGTTTTTGTTTTAGCGCCTAATTCCAGCAAAGCCCTCTTTCTCCTGTAGTAAAAGTAAAATAAAAAATCAACAATATACTGTACCTGTCCGGCATTCTGTCCCACGCCATAATTCATGTCTGGGAGATAAACCGTTTTCAACCGGTATGGTACCAAGAAGCATCCATCCAGGCTGAAAACCATTGGTGAATGAGCTGCTGCGAGCGTAGCTTCAGAGACCGGTGGTGACGTCATTGAGATTGTCCGATCACTGAGGCTCCGTACCCCGCCGGGCTGAACTGCCATGACCTCGGTGACATCCCTGCTAGCACCGTGAGCGTTTTCTCATGGTGATAGCGGGGATCTCACCAAGGTCACCGCAGTTCAGACCGGCTGGGAACGCAGCCTCAGTGACGTCACTGCTAGTAACTGAGGCTGCGCTGGCAGCAGCTCATTCACCTGTGGTTCTCAGCCTGGACGGACGCATCTTGGCACCGTCCAGGTTGAAAATTTGTTTTATCCCCCAGACATGGATTACGGCGTAGGACAGAACGACGGACAGGCATGGTATACTGCTGTTTTTTTATTTTTGGTTTATTACAGGAGATCGAGGGCTTCGGTGGAATTAGGTGAGGTCATAAGTATGGATTAATTGAGATTATTAAAGGAGTCTGTGTCATTCTTTCAATTAAAGGACCTTTTTCTGGGTGTCTGTGTTTTCTTACAATGTGACTATAGGATTAGTAATGCATAGGTGTCTTAGATGCCTCTCCATTACTAAGCCGTGGGCTTGATGTCACCGGACAATACAAAGGTGACATCAACCCCGCTTACCACCGCTACAGGGCAAGTGGGAAGAGTCGGGCAAAGCGCCAGAATTGGCGCATCTAATAGATGTGCCTTTTCTGGGCAGCTGCAGACTGCTCTTTTTAGGCTTTGGGGGGCCAATATCCATGGCCCTTTACCAGCCTGAGAATACCAGCCCCCTGTTGTCTGCTTTAGCAAGGCTGGTTGTCAAAAATGGAGGGGACCCATGCAGTTTTTTTACATTTATTTAAATTTATTTAAATAATTTAAAAAAATATGACATGGGGAACTCTCTTTTATTGATAGCCAACCTTGCTGAAGCTGACGGTTGCATCCCCCAGCTGTGGGTTTTGCCTGGCTGGTTATCAAAAATACAGGGGGACGCATGCGTTTTGTTTGTTTTTTTTATTTACAGCGTAGGAGCTGTTGAATACTGCCATCAGTCGCTCCTGCTCTCACTGTAATTAGCGGCTGTAGGTGTCGGATGATGGAATCAGTTGTGCCATCTGCTGACACCAGTGACCGGAGGTAAGCTTTATACCTCCGATCACAGCTGAGCGCTCACGCTGTCTTCTGACAGCTTGGGAACCGCGGCTCTTTGGGAGAATTTCACTGCCGATCAGAAACTGTGTTTGCCACGCTGTCATTCACTTGACAGCGCGACAAACACCCAGTGTTCTGGCAGCCGAACCCAAACAGTACGGAAATGTACTGTTCGGGTTCACCCCTCTCTACTCATGAGGACTGCAGTGAAGCAGTACAGGCCGCTCTCTCTCTTTTTTCCATACCCCGGGCGTGCTGGACACCTGCAGCTTGCTTCACTAAAGACACCGGGTGTATAAGATGACCCCCGACTTTTGAGAAGATTTTCAGAGGTTAAAAAGTCGTCTTACACACCGAAAAATATGGTACATCAGGCATGTCAATCTCTACAGAGGGCCAATTTTAAAAACTTGGACAAAGTAGCGGGATAACCCTGATATTTATTAAATAAGTCTACAATTGATGCTTTTCCTTTTCAAATATGATAAACCTTTTCATATAGAAACAAAGGTAAAAGGGTTGTCCCACGAACAAAGTAAATTTTAATAGATTTTAAATCATATCACATGACAGGAGCATTGGGTATTTTCTTGAGGACAGGGGTGTACATAAAAACCATGGGGCCCTGTAGCAGAAATCTCTCTCCACCCCACAACAAATATAAAACAGATGAGCATATCTCACAACTTTGCTGCCCTTCCAAAGTAATTTTCCTCCTATTGAAGCCCCTAGTTTGCCCTTTCATTACCCCATAAAGTATGTCAACAGGTGTCCCCTATACACAGTATGATACCTTGACAGGGAATTCTTTCACACACTGTATGATGACCCTACCGTGTCCTATCCACCTCGAGCAAGATATGCTGTCCCAAACACAAGTATAATGCTCCAAATGTGATCCCTACACAGTATACTGTATCCCACGTAGTCCTCCATACAGAATAATGGTCCCACGTAGTCCTCCATATAGTATTTTAGGCCACACAGTCTTCCATTTAGTATTATGGGCACCACATAATGCTCCATACAGAATACTGTCCCACATATTCATCCATACAGTATAATGGGCCCACATTAAGAAAAATTTACTCATCTCTCCTCTTTTCCCCACTGCTCCATTCTCGGCAGTAAGCTATTTGAAGCTATCCACTGCTCGGCACAGCAGGCGTGAAATTGCGTCTGCTCTGCGTAGACCACAGACACAGAGGGAGAATGATGGAGGAGGGAGAAAACTGCTTCCATCATCTTTGAACTGCATCTTCATTAACTGGAGTGCTATTGCAGTTGTAATTGCGATATAAGGGTGTGGTGCCAGCATTGTGGGCCAAGTATAGTCACCCTGCAGGCCAGACTTTGACATGTATGATGTACATTAATGAAATCTTTTGGTAACATTACATTGTGTTTCATTTTAGTTGCACTGAAGCAAAATGGAGAAGTGGTTGAAAAGGGGGCTGTAGCCTTCTAATTTTTAATTATAAAATACATTTAATGCTCCCTGGTTCTGCACAAACTTTCAAATCTTTGATGAGACCCTGTCAAGTCCAGAAATTCAGTTTACCTGCAGGCATAGAATTGATTTGATGGTAAATGGTGTCTAAAACCTATGGCTTATTAGAGCAGCAGCTGCAATAAGAAAATTAACTTACATTCTCTCCCTGTATCCGCTCTTCCTGTCATAATATACAGTGCACACTCCGTGCTCATTCGCCTAGACAGACTGCTCAGCAGTGAGTGTGTGCAAAGCAGGTCATCACTCATGGTGCCAAGGGTGTCCTTACAGCACGTGCACTGTGAGCAGTGATTGTAAACGCACCCTTCACTCCCTATGGCAGAAAGAGTGGCTACAGGGAAAGGTTAGAAGTTTATTTTCTCCCTGTAGCTGCTGCTGCAGTAAAGCAGCCAGGCAGGATTTATTACTTTACATGCTGATTAACCCGGTTCCTGAAGGTAAATGGCATTTCCGGACATGATGGGACCCCTTTAAATGGTGATGGAGAACTTCATTTCTACTAAACGGGACAATTTGTAGCCAGTGAATTTATGCCCCAGTATGCTTAAATAGCCATATGGCTATATAGTACAGGGAATGAATGTTAAGCCGACAGATTTGTTAATGTGGTTCGTGGGGTTTGTGATTGTGGAAGGGGGTGTATGATTGGGGGAGTGTATTTACATTTCTCCTACGCCTCATTGGGGGACACAGACAGTGGGTGTTATGCTGCTTGCCACTAGGAGGACACTAAGTAAACACAGAAAAAAATTAACTCCTCCCCTGCAGTATACACCCTCTCGCTGGCTGGGAATTCCCCAGTTCTTGCTTAGTGTCTGCAGGAGGCACTTGGGTCTGGCTTCAGACCCCACCGGTTTTATTTTATTTTTGAATTTTCTGTAAATTTTTATTTTTTACTTAACGGAGTTAAGGGGGTGACGGTTCCTTTCTACTGCCCGCTCTCCCCCGAACCAACAACAGGTAAGCACGCGGAGTATACCTCCCCGTACATTTTCCTGCGACGACTGGGACTGATTCTTCTGGTGATGGTTCCTTTACGGTCCCGGTACCCCACACGGACACAAGGGGCAACGCATGGAGAAGACTTGACCAGCGCTTTCGGATGCCCTGAATCAGCACCATAGCTCTCCGTCCACCTGCCCATAGGGTGGACCGATTGAGCAATACCCCTGTAACAACCTCTCCGGCTCTGCTACATCGCCCGGGAGCTTTTTTACCTCAGAATCTGAGATTGGATGAAACCTGCAGGCTCCTGGACAGCGCAGACGGTACTGTACTGTAACCTGAAGAAGAGGTGTGGTTTGTCACCTCGAAACGCGTAGTTTCTGTAGTACATATAATAAAGAACTTGAAAGATTTATATGGATTTCTGAAGAATTCTTATCACTAAAGCAGCGCGGATGCTCAGTAGTGCTTTTCTTGGATCCTCAACTTATGATACCTAGTGGACGCTGTCCACCTGCACGAGCTCTGCAGCAGCTATATGACTGAGTGAGAGTGGTTGTGTCTGAACACAACCCATAAAGGGTGAGTACTCCAGAGTACTTTTATATTATAATTGATTTATACCAGGTGAAGCCCTATGTCTGCGCCCCCCGCCCTTGTTTTCTCTTATACAGGTATGGAGTCGGGTCCTGGTCCCTGGGAGAAGTGCTGACCGAGTCTCAGCGGCGGCATATCGGTGCCCCGGCGCGGCCCCCCACTCCCCCCTTCACCTGGCGCTCGCCGCGGGTAGGCCCAAAAATTTAGTCCCCTGCTTTTCGACCTACTAGGCCGCAATTTACATAGCGCCGCCCACGTCTTTGTCGCCTCTCGCTCTGTACGAGACGCGCCCTGCTAGTCTTGGGGGCCATGTCCTTAACCCCTTCTCTGCCCCTCGGGCTCTGTGACGTCTGCGGGGGGTGCGCGCACGGATGGACAACACCTGGTGACGCTACAGGGCCACCGATATTTCTTCCAGGGACACAGCTTCAGGACCGCGGGTAAGCTGCATCTGCCTCAGAGCAAAGCTTAACCCCTTCGCTGCACATTCCCTGCAGCTGCAGCCCAGACTCTGCTTGTAACCCTTTCACGGGCACTATGTCTCAGTCTAAGGAAGCAAAAAGGGGGCTAATGAGAAGCGCACTGCGTTCTTTACTGCTGGTACCTCTTGCAAGACTGCCTTGCCCAGTACACAGACTAATCTGCTATGCACGGATTGCGACCCGGCTTGTGCTAAAACGCCATCTGCCGCCGCTGCAGGGTGCTCCCTGCATTTAGTCCCTCTGTGTGGGCCGCGTCCTTGTCACGGTTTGTGGAGTCACTGACCAAGGCTATAGACTCCTCCAGGAATCCTCTTTAAGTCAGAACGCATCTTTACCGCCCGAGGAGGGCTTTGGCGACAGCCGGGAACCGTCCGCCTGCAGAGACCATGCTCGTTCAAGGGATCCTCTAGAAAGCAGACCAATGGCGCGTCCCCTAGTCACGTTCGCGATTCGTCATCTGCGAGTTCTGTTATGAGCTCATTTTCTGCTCCACCAGCTGGGAGTTCTTCCGTTCTCCCTCTGGTGGTGACAGGAGGTAGTGAGGTTAGTTTAATTGGTAATGGTTTGCCACCTGACGAGGAGGATAGTGATTGGATCTCTGGAGTATCAGACTGGATATAAGACAGCCGACGCCCTATCCTGTTGCTGGTGATTCAGTCTGCTGCTCAGGTCTTCGACTTCAGCTCTGCTCCAGTCTTCTCAAGTTAAGTTTGTTTTTTGCTAATGTTCACACTTGCTCTTGTTGGTCAACTCAGTTTTCGTGTGGTCAGCCAGCCTGGCTGTGCTGGGCTGAATTTCCACTCTTATTTATCTGTATTTGCCAATTTGTCTTTATGTCCTTTATTAGATTGGCCTCTTTTTGCTCTGTCTCAGAATATTCCAGAGTGCTGATATAGTGGGAGAAGTCTAGTGACTTCATGGTTAATTTTGTTATCAGAAGCGTTGGACATTATTTTTGGTAGGGTTTTTTGGCAGATTGCAGACAGTATCTTTCCTTTCCTGTCCTTTCAAGTTAGTTTGGCCCCATCATTTGCTCAGCCTATTTTTCTGCCTTTGTTTGTGTTTTCATCTTGCTTCACCGTCAATACATGTGGGGGGCTGTCTTTCCTTTGGGGTCTGCTCTGGGGAGTTTAAATCTTTTCTTACTTTAGGCTTATTTAGCTCTCCGGTTGTGACGAGGCGTCCAGGACCATCGTAGGCACGCTCCACGACTACTGCTAGTTGTGTGTTATGATTAGGGCTCTGCAGTCTGCATAGTTACCAACCTCTCTGGTTCTCTGAGACTTAGCGTGTGTTGCTTTTTTCCTCCTTGGTGACCCATTCATAAGAGTTCTGTCTCTCTCTCCCTCTCCTAATGTTTGCAGATAACATGTCTCTGAATTCGAGTCTGACATATCAGTCCCTCAGAATTCCCCAAATGTCCATGAATCGCTTGATTCTCTGACAGTCAACAAGTTTCTGACGTTGGACAAGGAGAATATTCCCGCTCTGGAACACGTTCTCCTTTAAGAGGACTAAACGTGAACACAGGGTATTTGCCAGCCATCCGGAGTTGAAGGACGTTGTCTAGAAACGTAGGAACCAACCACAAAAGCGGTTCACAGGGCAAAAGCCTATCGAGGCTGAATACCCCTTTACTCCATATCTGCTGACGAATTGGTTACAGTCCCCCTCGGTGGATTCTCCTGTATTGTGCCTTTCTCCTAAAACGCTGCGATCCGTTTGAGGGCTCTTCAGTCAGAAACCCCTCCGATCATCAAATTGGCTACCTCGCCAGTTCAGTTTTTGGAGTTCCAGGAGCGGCATTTTTCCCATATTCGTGGCGACTTGAGTGGCTAAGGCATGGCCACTTGGGCAGAAGTCTTAATTACTTCCTTCCAAGCAGATAATTCACACAGGGGATTTTGCAGTAGAGTCCTCTTTAGATGTCACTAATTGTGCTGCTAAGGCAACCGCAAATGCAGTCTCCATCAGTAGAGCCCTCCAAGAGATTAAAGACTTCTCTGCCATATCAAACTGGTCGCCTGTTTGGACAAGAAACTTGACCAGCTCATTTCTGACACTTCCAGGGGGTAAGAGTAGGTTTCTTCCCCAACAAGGGGCTGCCCGGCCGTTTTCGGAATCAACAATCGACTAGTTTTTCAACCTTTTTTCGCAACAGCTCCAGCTGGTCCTCCACAACCTTCTCATCCAGATCAGGTTAGTCCCTGCATGGAGACAGAGGTTCCCAGGTGTCTCATAGACCTAACCGCTCTTGGAAACCGAGGCCGACAGCATCTGGATCTCAAGAAGCAGATCCCATAGATCCTCTACTCAATGACTTGTTGTGGTACCCGGCCGACACCGACAAAGTAGGCGGTTGCCTGCTGTCATTCAGAATGGTTCAGCGGTTTTTATTCAAACCTTTCTTTTTGGTTCCAAAAAGGCAGGAACGATGCAGTCCATACTGGTCCTCAGGCTGTTAAGTCAGTTTGTCAAAGTACGGCAATTCCGAATTGAATTCCTCCGGTGGGTGTTGCTTCCATGCAAAAGGGGAGAGCCCCTATCATCCAGCAGTTCCTGCATTTTGCAATTCGAGAAGAACACTTCTGGTTCATTGCCTTGCCCTTCCGTCTCGCCACAGCCCCCAGGGTCTATACCAAGGCCATGGCAGCTGTCATGGTCGTTCTCCACGCTCTGGGAGTGGTGGTACTGCAGTATCTGGATGACCTGTTAATCAAGGGTCCATCCCTTCCAGCCTGCGAGAAATCCGTGGATATCACAGTAAATACACTTTCTCGCCTAGGTCTGAAGATAAACTTCGAAAAGTCTTCCCCAACACCGGTCCAGCAGATTTCCCTTTTGGGAATGGTCTTCGACACTTCCCGCAGGTTGGTCATTCTCCCTCCAGAGAAGGCCCGAGCTTTGCAACAGGCAGCGCGGACTCTTTCCCGTCCGGTTTCATTCTATTCGTTTCAGCATGAGTGTTCTCGGAAAGGTGGTGACAGCAATGGAAGCGGTGCCATTCGCACAATTCCATCTCCACCCTTTGCAACAAGAACAAGCCTTGCTGTTGACTTGGGACAAGAACCCACCTTCCCTGGACAGTCGGTGCCTTCTGTCCCTGCAGATCAGACAAGCCCTCAAGTGGTGGACACTGAAATCCTCCCTGAGTCAAGGGGGAGGTCTTTTCTCCCAGTACGATGGTTGGTGGTGACCACCAACAAGTCTTCTGGGGCGCGGTGTTTCGTCACCACACGGCACAGGATCGTTGGTCAATTCGGGAGTCACATCTCCCCATCAACGTCTTGGAGATACGAGTGGTAAAATTAGCCCTACTGAGTTTCCACCATCTCCTCGCAGGTCTCCCCATCAGGATCCAATCTGACAATGCCACAGCTGTAGCGTATATCAACCATCAGGGGGGTACTCGGAGCAGGATGGCCATGCACGAAGTGAGTCACATCCTCCATTGGGCCTAGACCAACCGTTCGCCCATCTCAGCGATCCTCATCCTGGACATAGAGAATTGGGCAGCAGACTTTCTCGGTCACCAAGCCCTTGCCTTGGGACAGTGGTCTCTTCATCCAGAAGGTTTTCAGCAGATTTGCCGTCGTTGGGGCACTCCAGATGTGGATCTCATGGCCTCAAGGCTAAACAACAAGATTCGTTGCCCGATCGTGCGATCCAGGCGCCATCGAAGCGGACACCCTAGTTCTGCTGTGGCACCAATTCCGGCTCCCGTACATCTTTCCCCCTCTCCCCTTGCTCCCGAGGGTCATCAAGATCAGAGCAGAGGAAGTATCAGTGATCCTAGTCGCGCCAGATTGGCAGGGCATGGTACGCAGAACTAGTACAACTAGTCGTCGGCATCCCTTGACGACTTCCAGATCGCATGGATCTACTCTCTCAGGGTCCGATTTACCACCGGAACTCTGGGGCCCTGTCTTTGACGGCGTGGCCGTTGAATCCTGGGTTCTAGCACAGGCTGGGTTTTCTCACGACGTGATTTCCAGTGCTAGGAAGTTCGTGTCCATGCGCATTTGTCACTGCACCTGGAAAACCTTCTTTTCGTGGTGCAAGGATCATGGTCAATCCCCTCTAGTGTTTTCCATTCTTGCTATATTGGAATTCCTTCATTCAGGATTAAAGTCAGTCCTCGCACTTAGCTCGCTCAAGGGCCAAGTTTCAGCCTTGTCAGTGCTATTCCAACTCAAAATTGCCACCAAACTTAAGGTCAAGACGTTCATTCAGGGAGTTTCTCATGTAGCATCTCCCTATAAAGGGCCATTCGAATCGTGGGACCTTAACTTGGTTCTTGGGGCCTTACAGGAGGTTCCTTTCGAATCATTGCAGGACGTACAACTACCTATTCTCTCTTGGAAAGTGGTCTTTCTAGTGGCAAGTACGTCAATCAGACAAGTTTCGGAATTGGCGGCCCTGTCCTGCCGTCATCATTTCCTGAATTTTCATCAGCACAAGGCAGTTCTCAGGACGTCCTTTCTACCCAAAGTCGTATCCTCTTTCCATCTCTATGAGGAAATTGTTTTGCCCTCCTTTTGTCTGGCACCAGTCCATCGCATTGAGAAGGCCCTCAACACCCTGGATGTGTTGGGGCTCTGAGACTGTGTACATCTCGCGTAGGGCTCCCTTCCGCAAGTCAGATGTCCTGTTCATACTTCCAGAGGGGCATAGGATGGGTCTAGCCGCTTGAAAAACCATGCTAGCCAAGTGGATTTGCTTGGCTATTCAGGAATCCTACCGTGTCCGGGACACCCCTGTCCCAGCAAGGATTAAGGTGCATTCTATCCGCTCAGTGAGCGCCTCTTGGACCATTCGGCTCCAGGCGTCGGCAGAACAGGTCTTCAATGCTGCGACATAGTCCAGCCTACATACCTTTACAAAACATTACCAAATTCATTCTCAGGCCTGTCCGCAATGCTGGGACTTGGTCCAGCCTGCATACCTTTACAAACATTGTCTAATTTCATTCTAAGGCCTCTGCGGATGCAGCTCTTGGCAGACGCATCATGCAATCGGCAGTACCACAGTGTTGGGTCAGTGATACATGGGGTATTGGCAGTTGTATGTTCCCCACCCAGGGACTTCTTTAGGATGTCCCACTGTCTGTGTCCCCCAATGAGGCATAGGAGAAATAGGGATTTTTGTGTACTCACCTTAAAATCCTTTTCTCCGAGCCAGTCATTTTGGGACACAGCACCCACCCTGTTTAGCTTATTGGCTCACTGTAGCATTATTAGGTTTTGACAGTTATGATTGTCAGTCATTTAATGCTCCTACTGCTTTTTCACCGAACTGGGAAATTCCCAGCCAGCGAGTGTGTATACTGCAGGGGAGGAGTTAACTTTTTTTCTGCGTTTACTTAGTGTCCTCCTAGTGGCAAGCAGCATAGCACCCACTGTCTGTGTCCCTCAATGATTGGCTCGGAGAAAAGGATTTTACGGTGAGTACACAAAAATCCCTATTTTTTTGGCTGCTCTTTTTCTTCCATTGAGTTTTTTGACTTACAAAATATACATTGGTAAGTAAATCCCATATTTTAATGCTAGGATTGTGCTTTGCTTTATTTTTGCTTTGCATCCTCAGACCAGTAATGCGTTATAACTTCTTATGATTCAGAAAAATACCTCTGTCCTGCAGGATTACTTTGAGATTGTGAAGTCTCCTATGGACCTGTCAACCATTAAACGCAAGTTAGACACCGGGCAATACCAGGAACCGTGGCAGTATGTGGAAGACATCTGGCTGATGTTTAATAATGCTTGGCTATATAACCGAAAAACGTCTCGTGTTTACAAGTACTGCTCAAAGTTAGCTGAAGTGTTTGAACAGGAGATTGATCCAGTCATGCAGAGTCTGGGATACTGTTGTGGCAGAAAGGTTTGTACATCTTGTAGTGTTTTTTGTTTGTTTTTTTTTTTTTATTTTATAATGGCTATGTGTGTAGGGTAAGAGCCTTACTTCCAATCTTTATATTTACTATCAAGACATTGTAAAGGATGCTTAGCACAAAAAATATTGGTCTTGAATATTTGCACACTATGCGAGTATGAGAATTTTATTGTTTGGTGCCTTTTAAAGACCTATTTCCACTTCACACTGTCTTACAGCTTGAATTCTCTCCACAAACTCTTTGCTGTTATGGCAAACAGCTATGCACAATTCCACGTGATGCCACATACTATAGTTATCAAAATAGGTAAGTACTCCCAGAAAAGCATCTGTTTTAAAATATTACATTCCAATGCTTAAAGAGCAATTCCATTGAAATCAGAGCGTACTCTGGGCCCATTCCGATCCATATTTTTCCCCTGGTGCAGTATTCTGATTAGTTCTCAGAGCTGCTGTCACTACCCACTAACTTTTCAAATGTGGATCCAATATGCTCAAGAGGAAAAATCCTGCGTAGAAGCAGGTAAGTAAAATGTGCAATTTTATTGAAGAAACAAATCACGTCCATAAAAACATGGTAAGTGCTGTTCTGGTTACAGTGGATACAACCAACGCGTTTCAGCTTGGATGAGCCTTATTCATGGTTGTTTAGACAGTGTGAACAAGCACGGCTCTAAGAATACAAGTTTGTCAAGCCATACAGCTGTATCATTCCAATTGGTGGGTATGTTAAATTAAGAGTGTAAACACGTGAAGAGAGACTAACCCATTGCCCACATCAAGTAACAGTATGCAATTTGGAAAGCATCATAAAGTTGTGTGAACAAGGACTCTAAATCAGACCAAATACACATTTAAAAGATCAAAAAGGGAAAACTAAGTTAATTGTATCTTCTCTGTACCCCAAACAAAAGGGTATCCACAAGCATAAAAAAAATCTAAATATTATAAAAAAAAAATTCTTATGCTTGTGCCTACCCTTTTGTTTGAGGTACCGAAGATTCAAATAACTTCTAGTTTTCCCCTCTTTTTAATCTCCTTTTCTTTTTAAACTATAATGCAGATTGTTTTTCAGAATACTCTGTTTGAGGCTTTTGCTGTTAACTCTCAGCCAAAGTCTGTGTTGCAGACTAGGCAGTCTTCTGTTCCTGATGCCAAGATGCCATCTTCAGAGCAGAAACGAGAATCTTACAGTGCTTGCTCCCACATTAGAGACTGCAACTTGTAGGATGCTGCCTAGTTTAACGCAACACCCAATACAGATTGTAGGCGGTCCTTGCTGCAGGTTCATGGCAAATTCCTCTTAATGGTGATTTAAAAAAAGATTTTTCTTCAAAATCCTACACTTTAATTGTTTCTTTTGAATGTTGAGGTTTTCTTTACCATTGGCCCGAATCTGGGGATTGGGCACTAAAACCTATACTGAAAATGTACTTACAATTTTATTTATTGGACTAGTGATGGGCCCAGTGTTCATCTGAGTGGAATTGCTCTTTAAATATTTTGTTTTGGCATTTGACATTTACCATTGTATATTAGAATATATACGGTATATATTTTGAGAAGTGCCGTTTCTCGTCACCCTTTTTCTGCTTCTATTTGTACCCTGCCTGTAATCAATAGATGTCTTCTATGCTCTATCTAGTCATACACTAATGAAAGGTACTTAACATAAGGTTGTCAATCTTTTAATTCACAAAACATTTACTGTTGCCTGTGGGCAGGCATTTTGTTTAGATCTTTTTTTTTTCTCAGCTAAAATGCAGATGAATTTTGTGAAGAGCCACATCTTCAATGTCAGCGGTGATTCCTGCTATTTATAGTGCCTCTTCAGTGCTTCATTTCTGACGTCCATTAAATAGCTGAAATAAATGCATTAAAAGCTCACTTAAATTTTGTAACACACAACCTGTAAATGCAAAAAAAATCTTCTCTATCGCTTCCTTGGGGGACACAAGAACCATGGCGGTAGGCTGCTGCCACTGAGAGGCTCACACTATGCACAAAAAATTAGCTCCTCCTCTGCAGTGTACACCCCACCGACTGGCACTAGGTTAATCAGTTTTAGCTTAGTGTCAGTAGGAGGTGGACACGGGTCTTTCACTATACCCATATTTACCTCGGATTTCAGCGTTTTCCAGTAATGTCTCCTCTTTTTCAGATGGACCTTCTCACCTACCACTGGAGGGATACAGTGTAAACAGTCACAACTGTACTCCCACGTAGAGACTAAGTATGGCGTGTACTGCCACCTTGTATCCTCATAGGTCTAGTCAGCAGGACCCCAACCCCTAACACAACTGTGTTTAGGTGATCCGGTCCTGGCTCCCATCTCCCACCCACTTGCCCACCAGAGCCTGTCGGTGTTAAGACGTGGATGTTCCGCAACGCAGCATTTTCGGATGTCTGGATGGAGAGGTAGATCTCTTTCCCTCTCTTACCAAGGTTCCTACCAGAGGCGATGAGAAGTTTCCACAGGAAGATTCAGGGAAAGAAGACAAGGATTGAAGACAGAGAAAAAAAATTCTTAACTTAATTTTTATGGGGGTATTATCAGGGCTTGGTGAATTGGTGTCCCTTTTGGGCTGTAAGAACCATTATCCCTGTGGATTGGGTCTTTGGGCTGCCCTTACCACGTTTTTAGGATAGCCACACACCTCACCCCTGTATCTCTCGGTGGTCTGCCTCTTCTCGATCCTCCTCCCGTGATTTAGGCGAGACTATTTCGGACGCACTATCAGAGGATGACCTGGATTCTGATCAAGCCACTAACATGCGAGACATGGTTCAGAGCCTCATTGTGGCAGTCAACCAGACCTTTAGCATTAAGGACACCTCTACGGAACCCACAGAACAGGCGGTCAAATTTAGACGGTCAAAACCAGCTTCCAAGGTCTTTGTTCCACACAGAGAATTTGAGAATTTGAAGATATTCTTACCAGGGAAAGGGAGAACCCGACCAGACGCTACCAAAGAGGAAAGCGCCTCACCATCCTATACCCCTTGGCCCCTGAGCACACTACTAGCTTGACAACCTCTCCAACTGTGGACCCACCAGTTTTCAGACTGTCCACCTACATGGTCCTCCCACTTGTAAATGGGGCTTCTCTCAAGGACTCCAATGACAGGATCATAGAATCTTTCACAAAGTCAGCCTTTGAAGCGGCTGCGTCTACATTGTACCCGGTCTTTGCCTCTACTTGGGTGTCAAAGTCCATAGCTGCATGGACTAAACAACTTCGTCAGGGCATTCTTACTGGAGCTCGACCGGAGGAATTCGCCGACCACACGGACTAGATTTATCATGCAGGGAAGTATATGGTATCTGACTCCGTAGACGCTGCCTCAGGCGTCCAGTAATATCGGGGCCATTTGACGGACTATTTGGCTTAAGGCCTGGCAGGCGGACTTATCTTCAAAAAAGTCCATTACAAGCTTGCCTTTCCAGGGTTCCTGTCTGTTTGCTTCCTGGTTGGACCAAATTATGAAGGAAGCCACCTGGAGCACGAGTTCCCTCCTTCCTCAGTCTAAACCTCGCCATCCTCCTCTAAAGCAGTTTCGGCCCTATTGCTCCTTTCGCAGTTTCGCTGCGACTGAGGATTTTTTCCCAACGGCAGAAGCCGCAGTCTCACCAGGATAGGAAAAAGGCTTCCATTAAACCCACTCCTTCCTGGCATCCCTGTAACGTCCAGAGAAGATCTGCCAGACCCAGACCTGGAAGAACTTCCTCGGCATGACTCGTCTCAAGATCCCAGTGTAGCTCTCAGGCTGGGCAGTCGTCTCCGTCTTTTCAAAGAAGTTTGGCTCACATCAGTGGAGGACGCATGGGTCAGGGAGATTGTATCCTCTGCATACAAAATGATTTCATTTTGCAGCCCTGAAATCGATTTTTTTTTTTTTTTTTTTTCTTTTCAAAACCCATCCTCCAAGAAGATGCCTCTCTGGTTCCGGGCTTCTTTGCATCCATTGCCTTGCTTCTCAGGTCAGGGGACGTCTTTCCCATTCCAGACTGGGAGTGTTTTGCAGGATTTTATTCAAACCTATTTGTGGTGCCGAAGGAGGACGGCGCGTTTCGGCCCATTCTGTATCTAAAGTTACTGAACAAACAAGTCCGCCTGCGGCATTTCAGGATGAAGTCCCTTCGTTCAGTAATTGCTTCCATGGTGGCGCAGGAATTCCTGTACTTCATAGGCCGGTTTCACATTAGCGCATTTTATGCGCACGCACGGCCGGGGGTAGCTCCGCCCCCGAGCCGGCTCTCTGCCCGGCGTACCCGCCCCTTCCTTGTAGCGCCGCCTCCTAGCGGACAGCGGCGCCTGCGATCGGCGCACCCTATCTTTAGCATAGGGTGCGCCGATCGTGCGCAGGCCGTGCGCTAGTTGCGCTTTGACCTGCGCTGCACACTTTTGACGGTGCGCCGTGCGCGCCAAAATCCGAAAAGTTTGATTTTGGCGCGCACGGCGCACCGTCAAAAGTGCGCAGCGCAGGTCAAAGCGCAACTAGCGCACGGCCTGCGCACGATCGGCGCACCCTATGCTAAAGATAGGGTGCGCCGATCGCAGGCGCCGCTGTCCGCTAGGAGGCGGCGCTACAAGGAAGGGGCGGGCACGCCGGGCAGAGAGCCGGATCGGGGGCGGAGCTACCCCCGGCCGTGCGCGCGTTGAAAATGCGCTAGTGTGAAACCGGCCATAGACATCCAAGACTCTCCATGTCCCTCTTTTCCCAGGGCATCAAAGATTCCTGTGTTTTGCGGTAGAGCAGCATCATTTTCAGTTCGTCGCCAGGCCGTTCGGCCTCGCAACAGCTCCCAGGGTCTTCACAAAAATCATGGCAGTGTTAATGGCCATTCTGCCGATCAGAGGCTTAGTGCTCATCCCGTACCTCGACGACATTCTTATCAAGGCGCCCTCGTTTTCTCAGGCCCAGGAAAGTCTGGCCATCGTTCTCGACATCCTGTCCCGGTTCGTATGGTTAGTCAATAGGGCAAAGTCTTGCCTTGTTCAAACTCGGCGCCTCATTTTTCTAGGCATGCTGTTCAACACCTGCCAGACAAGGGTTTTATTCAGTCGACATGACAGCACCATGAGAGGGGATCTGCCCTTCAGGGACAGGAAACCTACAGACCTAAAAAGGTGGCCTCTCTCCCACCTCAGTTGGTTTCCTGTCCCTGACAGGGAAGCCTCTTCAGACATACCTGCAGAAGACCGAAGATGTTCCCAGGCCTGGCTGGTTGACTCAGGCAGCGAGAGGGCCCCTGCCTCGGCCTGTCCGGTGTCCTGGAGGCTCCCACGGCAGGGGGACTGCTGGTGAGGCGGCAGCAGGACAAAGCACCCTCCGGGGGGGGTTGACTTTAAGGGGCCCATCGCTGCGTGTACCGGTGAGTATACTCGCAGGGGGACCTTTTTTTCTTCCTCGGGTCTGTTCGGGCTGGTGCCGTCCGGGTCGGGTGCTCCTGCCTCTCGCGGGTGTTGATGGCAGTGCGGAGCTCTCGCTGTGCGGGGGAGGCGGGGGTTGCGGTCTCTGCATCTGCCCACCGCCATCGGGTCGCGGCCGGAGTAACGCAACGGAAGGGGACGGCCCCTGATGACGCGGCTGGCGGCCGGGTCCGATGACGCAGCCGGGCGTGCGCTGTGGGGGCTGCGGCGCCGGTTCTCTTCCGGATAGCGTGACGCTGCACCAGGCCGGGCGGACACCGGCGGGGGGGATGCAGCCCAGTGAACGGGCGTCTAGCGAGGGCGCGATCTTTGGGGGGCGGAGGAGGCGTTCCCAGCGCACATTATAGTACCGGGCAGGCCACCTGGATTCGCCTGCTGGCCCCAGCCGGGGTGGGTACCATTGGGGAGGCCGGCTATTTAAAGGAGCTGCAGTGGTGTCCAGGGGGACCCCCCGCAGACAGGTTCATTCCATATAATGGACTCACCAAAGCGGCAACAGCAGCAGCAGTCGGAGTACACCCGCAGCAGCTTCTCTCTGAGAAGCCCTATGGATCAGCTTCCCAACGGCGGTCTAGTGACAGTAACCGCCTTACAGGAGCTAAGTCCAGTCAGAAGTCGGGCAAGTCCTCAGGCCGCAGAGATTCATAATCGGCTGGGAAGGACCCCCCCCCCGCAGATTACAGTATCACTCACAGACCGTGGGTAAGTGATCTCTGTGAAAGTTCACTTGACAATATATTGTCTCCCCTTAGGTTCTACAAAAACAGGGAGTGTGCTGAGTGTGGGGTTCCACTCCCTGATGGCCACGGGAAAAGGCTGTGCAGACCGTGCATCCAGAACTTAGTAGCAGAAGAGACTCCAGACCTGACCACCACTCTGAGGGAGTTGGTCAGACAGACGGGTACAGTTAAAGCCCTACCATGGGGAAGACTGGTTACGAAGGTAGAACCCGGGCTCCCGATTTCAAATTCAAGGAGCAACTCAGGGGTATTAAAATCAGATTCGTCCCCTTCATCCTCGTCATCTTCATAGGCCAGAGGAGGTCGCTCATGCTTCCCGCTCGACCAGATAAATCAGCTGGTGAAAGCAGTGATCAGTACTATGGGGATTGAGGAGCCCCTATGTTTTAAGTACTAGACGGGAGGACTCGTAGATCCTTTCCAGTCATTGATAAAATAAATTCCCCAATTACTCGGGAATGGAAAAAGCCTTCTGCCAGCATTTAAAAGGAGGTACAGCCCGGTCTCTGATGGTGTGGCTAGACCGCCTAGAGCAGGGGTCCCCAACCTTTTCTGCACCAGGGACCGGCTTCAAGCAAGACCATTCTTCCATGGCCTGGCAGGGCGGGGCTTTGGTCATAAGGGGGCGAGGCTATGGACAGGGTTGTAGTTTAGTAGTCAGTGCATACTTATAATATATAACATTTATAATGTGAATGTGACTCAACTCACCATAGGTTTTGAAGTGGGAGCACCAGGCTTGTTTCCCTGTATCAGTGGGAGTACTGGTCCTGTTTTCCTCCAACAAGACGGTCCCATCTAGGGGTGATGGGAGACAGCGACACCCGAAGTGTGTTCCTTATGTCCAGTCTTCTCCGTAATCTCGTTTTTGCTGCTGTCACTGCAGAAAATCCAGTTTCACACAGATAGGATGTTGGAAATGGAAGCAGAGTTTTCAGTGCTTTTATGGCGATCTCAGAATATTCTGCCTTGACTTTAATCCAGAACGTTGGGAGATTTGACATCTCAAACATACTTTTAAGGCTACCATCATTTGCAATCTCAAGCAGTTGGTCTTCTTCAAGCACGGACAAGGTCGATTCACCTGGCTTGTTCACAAATGGGTTGCGAATC
Organism: Dendrobates tinctorius; assembly: GCF_039654945.1. NCBI lineage: Eukaryota > Metazoa > Chordata > Amphibia > Anura > Dendrobatidae > Dendrobates > Dendrobates tinctorius. Next base: position 12,869,606 of record NW_027361701.1, on the reverse strand, counting down.
CATTCCTTCCTAGTTCGTGGGTCTTTTGTGGTTGGAAAGTAATGCTCAAACTGTACTGAAAGCTGAGATAGATGATCATGCACCAGCTGGGAGAATGAAGGTTCAGGCTCGGTCTCTTCCAAAATCCCTGTTAATATTTGAAACATATCAAATATTCCTGTTCTCACTCGCCATGGCTTTAAATGCAGCAACTTTATCTGCCAACTTGAAGGCAGTTGTCATTCTCCCCTGAAGTGACAGATTAAGTTCGTTCAACAAGTTGAATATGACACATAAGTAAGCAAGTTTTGTTACCCATTCCTTACTACTGAAATGTGCTGCAAGTGGTGATTATTTTTCTACAAGAAATCTATGGAGCGGTTCTCGTAATTCAAAAACTCTGGCCAGTGCTCTACCTTTAGAAAGCTATCTGACTTCAGTGTGTAAGAGAAGACGCTTGTGCTCGGCATCCATCTCCTCACAGAGCTGCTCAAACAGACGCGAGTTAAGGGCGTATGCTTTGATGTGATTAATAACTTTAATCACATCTTGCAAAATGGTGTTAAGTTCAGGTGACATTTTTCGGCTTGCCAGCATTTCTCTATGGATGACACAGTGCATAGACTCGCATTCAGATGCAACCTGTTTGACCCGAGTAGTTAAACCAGAAAACCGTCGAGTCATGGCAGCTGCTCCGTCTGTGCATATACCTACACAAAATGACCAGTTTAATTTTCCTGATATGTAATCATCCAAAGACTTGAATAGTTCTGCACCTGTGGTGTTGGCTGCCAACAATAATGCACATATATCCTCATGCACATCCTCCTGGAAAATATATCACACATAAACGAGCATCATTGCTTTGTTGTCAACATCAGTAGACTCATCAACCTGGATTGCATACCATGGTGACGTATTAATCCTCTCTAACAATTGTCCGTTGACGTCTTCTGCTATTTCATTAATTCGTCTAGTGACAGTGGTCGCTGAAAGAGGAACCTGCGCCACATTTTTAACTGCAGCCTCTCCAAAAAGTTCATGGCAAATGTCCTTAGCAGCAGGCAGGATCAACTCTTCACCAATAGTCAAGGGTTTCTTAGCCTTAGCAATGCGGTTAGCCACCAAAAATGATGCTCAGTGCAGACACATTTGTTGATGTGGTGGCCTTCAATAATTTCTTCTGTCCTTCATGTTCACGCTTTTTTCTTTAAAAAAACTCCAAAGGCTTGTCTTTTGGTGCAGGGTGCTTGGTCTGTAAGTGGCGAGCCAGTGAGTCGGTAAGCCAAACCTGTGACTCCGACTCCTCAATTTCTCTTACACCGACTCCAACTCCGACTCTCCGACTCCCACATATATTGCTTATATTTAAGTGAAAAATTTATTGTAGTACAATGTGAACATCAGACATTTAATCATTTCTATGATCCAATAATCAAGATATTTAGATAGAACATAATATCTATTTATTGGAATACAACTTTAGAACACAAAAAACTGTAATAAATTGTAAATATGTAATACACTGTATACATGTACATGCATACGGTACAGACCAAAGTTTGGACACACCTCATTCAAAGTTTTCTTTATTTTCATGACTATGAAAATTGTAGATTCATTCTGAAGGCATCAAAACAATGAATTAACACATGTGGAATTATATAATTAAAGTGTGAAACAACTGAAAATATGTCTTCTATTCTAGATTCTTCAAAGTAGCCACCTTTTGCTTTGATTACTGCTTTGCACACTCTTGGCATTTTCTTGATGAGCTTCAAGTGGTAGTCACCAGAAATGGTCTTCCAACAGTCTTGAAGGAGTTCCCAGAGATGCTTAGCACTTGTTGGCCCTTTTGCCTTCACTCTGCGGTCCAGCTCACCCCAAACCATCTCGATTAGGTTCAGGTCTGGTGACTGTGGAGGCCAGGTCATCTGGTGTAGCACCCCATCACTCTCCTTCTTGGTCAAATAGCCCTTACACAGCCTGGAGGTGTTTGAGGCCATTGTCCTGTTGAAAAATAAATGATGGTCCAACTAAACACAAACCGGATGGAATAGCATGCAGCTGCAAGATGCTATGGTAGCCATGCTGGTTCAGTATGCCTTCAATTTTGAATAAATCCCCAACAGTGTCACCAGCAAAGCACCCCCACACCATCACACCTCCTCCTCCATGCTTCACGGTGGGAACCAGACATGTAGAGTCCATCCGTTCACCTTTTCTGCGTCGCACAAAGACATGGTGGTTGGAACCAAAGATCTCAAATTTGGACTCATCAGACCAAAGCACAGATTTCCACTGGTCTAATGTCCATTCCTCTAGCCCAAACAAGTCTCTTCTGCTTGTTGCCTGTCCTTAGCAGTGGTGTTTCCTAGCAGCTATTGTACCATGTACCAGTTTCTTTGTAGCGCTTGATGGTTTTTGCCAATGCACTTGGGGACACTTTCAAAGTTTTCCCAATTTTTCGGACTGACTAACCTTCGTTTCTTAACCCTCCGTCAGGAACAATATTCGCACTAACTCGTAATGGAACAATGTGCCTGTCAAGCGCAGGCTAGAAAAATGCCTAGAATATCTAATTTTCTCAATTTCAGTGATCTAAAAGTGATCAGAGACCTTCATAGGGATGTAATAAAAGAGACTACACATTATCAGGTGCAAAACAAACCCATTTACTCAACATAAAAGTAATAACTTTGATATACACAAATTTCAAAACTCCTGAGTACACTTTCATTTGTAAGAAAATCTGCCTTATTTATATGAAATATCCACAAACCTTTCTCTATCCATTCATAAAACAAGCTAAATAAACAATAGTAATGACTAAAAACATTGCATACCAACCTTATAAAGTGTGATGTGTTTGGGACCAATGAGCCTGAGAAGCCAGCACAGCTATATCTTCCTTCCTGAAGCTCTGCAGACCAACTGTGGTATCAGGCTTCACACAGCATCTAGAGCCAGGAGACTGTCTTGAGGGAAGGGGTTTCCTGAAAATCTGGTGAGAAGGGAGGAATGAAAGTAGAAGAGCTGCGCCTGTCAGATCCATTGTTCCTGACGGAGGGTTAAAGTAATGATGGCCACTCGTTTTTCTTTACTCAGCTGCTTTTTTCTTGCCATAATACAAATTCTAACAGTCTATTCAGTAGGACTATCACCCTGTGTATCCACCAGACTTATGCACAACACAACTGATGGTCCCAATCTCATTTATAAGGCAAGAAATCCCACTCATTAAACCTGACAGGGCACACCTGTGAAGTGAAAACCATTTCCGGTGACTACCTCTTGAAGCTCATCAAGAGAATGCCAAGAGTGTGCAAAGCAGAAATCAAAGCAAAAGGTGGCTTCTTTGAAGAACCTAGAATATAAGACATACTGTATTTTCAGTTGTTTCACACTTTTTTGTTAATTATATAATTCCACATGTGTTAATTCATAGTTTTGATGCCTTCAGAGTGAATCTACAATTTTCACAGTCATGAAAATAAAGAAAACGCTTTGATTGAGAAGGTGTGTCCAAACTCTTGGCCTGTACTGTGTGTGTGTATGTATGTGTGTGTATATATATATATATATATATATATATATATATATATATATATATATATATATATATATATATATATATATATATATATATATATATATATATTATACTATACACACACACACGTATGTATACACACACAGTGACTTATCTTGGCCAAGATAAAGCCTAGATCCTCAGGCTACATTCACACTATGGGCGTAGCCAGGATCAAACCTGGGGGGGGGGGCAGAGTTTCATGCTGCACACCTCAGCTGCTGCAGAACCTCATGCTTCACACCCCTACACTTGAAAATAAAGTCTGCACCTTAAGAAGATGTGGTGATGAATGCAGTCTATTTATTCAACTATCAATTGATGTTACTGAAGACGAGCAATGCCTGTCCTGGGCGTCCTTTTGGGCAGCTATGGGGTGTACCTGACTGGTGCTAAAAAAAAAAAGGAGTGTTAGTCTGTGTGCTATCCGGATTTCATTCTTTTTGGTATGGATATGATATGGATAGACAGATATGGATATATAGATAGAGCAGATTTCTAATCTGCTTTTGCTATTGAAAACATTATGAGCTCAAAAACCTTTCAGGTGATGCGGTTTTTTAAAAAGCTGATCTGCTTTTGCAACTGAAAAACGTATCCTCAAAAAACGCAGGAAAAACGCTGTGTGTGAATGTAGCCTTAGATCAGGAATAGAACAGTCATTTATAGGACATTTCATAACTTTCCCAAATTCCTATGAAAAAATATTCAGCATATTCTGCATTGAACTACTGTACCCAATTTATTATATATTTTAGGAGTCGGGCCATTTTTTTTCCATTCTACATGACGGCACCACGAGAGAGGGGATCCGCCCCACGAGGACAGGAAACCTTCAAGATAAAAGGGGCGGCTCCTCTCTCCGCATCAGTTGGTTTCCTGTCCTCGACGGGGAACCCTCAAGATGAAAGCCTCTTGAAGATTTTGAAGAAAGAAGAGGATGCCTGGACCCGGGTCGGGTGATTAATGGCAGGCATAGATTTGCTACACCCGATGCCGGGTACCGGTAGTCGCCTCGGGGGCCATATATTCCTATGTCCCCCCTGAGCGAAGGCATGGCCACAGCCGGTAGGGCAGATGCCCAGGCGAAGCGGGGTACCTTGGCGGTGGACCCTCCAAGATGACAGCACACAAAGAAGGTCCAGGGAGGCCACTTGCAGTGTTCCCTCCCTGTCGACATACAGTGGCCATGCAGCCCAGGAGACACATCGGTGCCCGGGCAGAGAAAAAGGCTCCTCGGAGGCCACAGATAGTGTACCCTCCCTGTTGAAAACCAGACACCGGACTCCGCAGCGGAAGGAAAGGTATACCTGCAGTCAGTGGTGGCCAGGCCATCGGGCAGGTAAGGGGTGTCTGGGGGCCCCGAAGCAAGTAGGGCCCAGGCGCTCACCCGGCCCAGGTTCGTATGGCCGCACCGGGAGGCGCGCGCGTTGGGAGTGCGCATGACGGCCGATGAACCGGAAGTGGTTGCGTGCAACCCGGAAGTAGAGCGACGCGCACAGCACCGCGGGGCCTGCGAGAGGCAGAAGGTGTGCACGGTCCCGGGGGGGCACGCAGAGGCATGGTACAATCTGTAGATAGAGAGGACGGTCAGCACCCTGAAAGTACACGTCTCAGCCCTGGCAGCATTATTAAACTATGACCTGGCAAACGATAGATGGGTCGCCAGATTTATCCGGGCCTGTACTAGAGCTGACTCTGTCCCATCTCCTAAACCTCCTCCCTGGGATCTAAATTTAGTCCTATCATCTCTAACGGAAAGCCCATTTGAACCAATAAACGCAACATCAGATAAAGTGTTAACTTTAAAAACGGCCTTGTTAGTGGCACTCACATCGGCACGTAGAGTTGGGGACTTACACGCACTATCAGCAGACCCGCCATACACTCAGGTTATGGACGATAGAGTCGTGTTAAGATTAGATCCAGCATACCTCCCTAAGGTAGTGTCGAAATTCCACAGAGCTCAGGAAATAATCTTGCCATCCTTTTGTCCTAACCCCGGTAACAAAAAGGAAGAGAGATTACATTGTTTAGACGTTAGGAGATGTATCCTACAGTATTTAGAGGTGACAAAACCATGGAGGAAACAGAGGGCCTTATTTGTCTCATATCAGGGGGCAAGGAAAGGCCTTAAAGCCTCTAAGCAAACTATAGCTAGATGGGTGAGAGAGGCCATCATACTAGCATATAGTAGTGCAGGCAGGGCTGTTCCAGAGGGCCTAAAAGCCCACTCCACGAGAGCCATGGCGACGTCCTGGGCGGAGAGAGCGGACGCCTCCATCGACCAAATCTGTAAGGCGGCCACTTGGTCCTCTCCATCTACCTTTTTCAGACATTACAGATTAGACCTATCTGCTGCCTCTGATCTCACATTTGGGAGAAGAGTGTTACAGGCAGTAATCCCCCCCCTAAAGAGAATACAAATCTCTGTAACTCTCGTGGTGCCGTCATGTAGAATGGAAAAACACTGGTATTACATACCTGGTAATGTGTTTTTTCATGACACATGACGGCACCCTTATATTCCCGCCCTATTTGATCACGTCATTAGTTGGGTGTTTTGTTAGTATTATACACTCCCTTGGTGTTGGAAATTTAGCAGTATAAAATATGTATTATTTATGTGTCCACTAACCTGCGGAGTTCCTCTCGTGCTCTGTAAAACAACTGATGCGGAGAGAGGAGCCGCCCCTTTTATCTTGAAGGTTTCCTGTCCTCGTGGGGCGGATCCCCTCTCTCGTGGTGCCGTCATGTGTCATGAAAAAACACATTACCAGGTATGTAATACCGTGTATTCCGACTCCACCAAAATGAGCACCGACTCCACAACTCCGACTCCACAGCCCATTGGATAGCCGGTCGCCACATATCACACAGTGGGCTTGGGGCGTTTGAATCGCCTGTTGCAATGAACCTATAATTTAAGTAGGACTCATTGTATTTTCTTTTAAATGCAGCTTTTTTTTTTTTTTTTTTTTTTTTTTTGTTTATAGAAGTCATGGAGTCTTCATCTGTCTCATCATTAGGTCTTTCTCCCTTTTCAAAGAAGCTCTCTAGCAATGTTTGTTTTTTACTCATTTTACAAGCGTTTGAGGCGGAGGCGTAGTGGGCCCCTAACGCTGAAAGATGGCTACTGATGACCGTCACTGCAAATGATGATTGGAACCTACAAGGAAATGGAGCATTGAGCACTTAGAAAAAATTGTACTGGAGTACTGTATACATGCTGATTATTTTTTAATCATGGTGTATGCATGGCTCTGCTCCCACCTTTGTATACATGGCTTCGCTCACACCCTTGCATACATGACTCTGCTCCCCCCTTGTATACATGGCTCCGCTCCCATCCTGTATAGATGGCTCTGCTTCCACTCTCCCATCCTGTATACATGGCTCTGCTTCCACTCTCCCATCCTGTATACAAGGCTCTGCTTCCACTCTCCCATCCTGTATACAAGGCTCTGCTTCCACTCTCCCATCCTGTATACATGGCTCCACTCTCCCATCCTGTATACATGGCTCCGCTCCCACCCTTGTATACGTGGCTCTGCTTCCACTCTCCCATCCTGTATACATGGCTCTGCTTCCACTCTCCCATCCTGTATACATGGCTCCACTCTCCCATCAAAGAGAAAAATCTTTGTAATCTACAGATGTCCAGAAAATTATAGAGATAGGAGCAGTCTTGTTTACTGATGAAGGCTAGTTGATACAGCCGAAACGTCTATATTTGTGACTGCAAATAAAAATTCTTCATCTTCGCAACGAGTTGAGTGCCAAAAAATTTTTGATTATTCTGTAAAACTAGCAACCAGATCGGCGGCCCTTTCTAATGCTGCCCGCAGAGCCATATGGCTGAAGTGTTGGAGGGAGACATCTATTTGGTTCAGTGCTAGACGAGTTATTGGAAAAAGCGGGCGATGACAAAAAACGGTTCCCTTACTTGGGAAGACCCCCATACAGGTGGGACTCTTAATAGGTGGTACGACTGAAGAAGGTCGAATAAAGAGAGAACCAGATACGACAGCAGCAGGAGGAAAGGTAGAGGATATATGTTCAATTCCTCCCGTGACCGCAGAAGGCTGCAATGACTTGACGGACCAGGTTGGAGGCAGGCTTTTACACTTCTATCTGGCCTGGACAAATTTTTCAAGCCATTAAGATTCGGAGCATCATTAAGACGGGGCTAAAATTTGAGTTCCGAGAAAACACCTAATAACATATTTATTTTGACTCCCGTTCGTTCTTCATCTACAGAACTGGCGCTGGAGTCTGAGGTCCAGGAACTTCGGCAGATGGGAGTCCTGGTGGAAGTTCCAGAGGTACAAAGGGGATTCTACTCCCCCCCCCCCCCCCCCCCCCTCTTTTTTGGTCAAGAAGCCAGATGGCTCCTTCCGTACTATCATAAATCTCAAAGGCCTCAATAAATTTATTTTAGTTTGCTCTTTCAAGATGGAGCCAGTTAAATCTGCCATGAAGCTATTATTCATCGGCTGTTTCAGGGTGGTCTTAGACCTTATTGATGCTTACTACCTCGTCCCGATACACGCAGACCACCAGCAGTTTCGAAGAGTAGCAGTTTCATTAGGTGGAATAGTAAGCCATTTCCAATTCGGAGCACTTCCCTTCGGGGTTGCTGTTGCACCCGGAGTTTTTACTTAAGATAATGGCAGAAGTTATGGCACATTTACACGAACAGGATATTCTTGTGATCCCTTATTTAGATCTGCCAATTGTGGGACACGCGGAATCACATTGCACCGCACAATTAGGAAAAGTAATGTTCCAGCCTTCAAGAGTTGGGATGGATTATAAATTTCAAAAAATCATGGTTGCAGCCCCTGGAAGAGCAGCAGTTCCTCGGCCTTGTCCTAGATTCCAAGATACGAGAATGTCGGTTACCGGAGCCAAAAGTGGACAGTATTCCGCGACAAACACTCAGGGCAATACATAACCCTTTGGTCACTCTAAGGGGGGAAATTACACTAATAGGCTCACTCACTTCATGTATACCCACGGTTCTCTGGGCCCAATACCACACCAGAACCCTGCAGTGGGACGTGTGGCACAACACTTGTCGGCTAGAAGATCACCGAGAGAAAATTTACATTATCCTCAGAGTCAGTATAATCACTACGATGGTGGACACACATACCATACCTGCGTAGAGGGGTTCCCTGGGTGAATCATATCTCCCGAGTCATAACCACGGATTGCTAGTCCCAGGGGCTGGGGAGCGCATATGTGGGTCCAGGGGGTATGGACACCAACTGAGCAAGATTACTCATCTAATCTAAAAGAGCTATTAGCTGTGGAGCGGGCCCTAAGTAGTTTCCTTATGTCCCTACAGGGCCGACACGTCAGGCTTCTCTCAGATAATCAGATAGCCGAGGTTCATTTACTATCCCTTACACACCTCCATATTAAAGGGAAACACAATATCACGGCCGATTTCCTGAGCCGCAACAAGCTCAAACAAGGAGAGTGGGTAATGAACGGGGTCATATTCAGACAGATCGTGCACATGTGGGGGTCCCCAGAAATAGACTTGTTTTGCCAACAGAACAGACAACTACATCAGTTTTGTTCTTTGGATCCCAGAGAACCTGTACGCAGTGGGCACTCTCCTAATCTCGTAAATCTTCGGCCTGGCCTACTTCTACCCCCACTGAATCTAATACCGATAGTTCTGGGGAAGATTGAGAAGACAGGGCTCGCATAATCCTGATAGCCCCATTCTGGCCCAGAAGACCGTGGTTTCCTTGGCTGAGGAAGAGGGCTGTGACTCGGCCGTGGATTCTGCCGGAGCTCTTGGATCTCCTTTCCTAAGATCCAGTATTACATCCACGAGTGTCCAATCGGCATCTAGCGGCTTGCAATTTGTAGGGGCACTACTGAGTGGGTAGGGCTTCTCTCGGGGGCGACTCAACACCCTATTGAAAAGCAGAAAACCTTCCGCAACAAATATCTGTCAGAATTTGGGGAAAAAATTCTTGTGGACCTCGGGGGTGGAGGTTGGTCAAAAAAATTCTCATTAACCAGATATTGGAATTCCTGCAGAAGGGGTTAGGGATGGGTCTAGCCACGAATGCGCTTAGAGTCCAGGTTTTGGCCCTAGGGGCACTATACAACTGTAACCTAGTGGGCAATCACTGGTTATCCAGATTCATAAAAGCAGTGGCTAGGTCCAGGCCCACCATTAAAAAGAAGCTAGTTCCATGGGATCTGAACCTGGTGCTATCAGCTTTAACAGTAGCCCCGTTTGAGCCTATTGATTCTGCCCCCATTAGAATCCTATTCTTCAAAACTGCACTACTGGTTGCGCTAACGTCTGCTAGGAGGGTTAGTGATCTGCAGGTTCTCCCCCGTACACTCAGTTTAGGGAAGACCGAGTCGTACTAAAAACCAAACCCCTTGTATCTGCCCAAGGTTGCTTCAAAGTTTCACAGATTACTAGAGATAGTCCTTCCCTCCTTCTGCCCAAATCCTTCTAGCCGGTCAGAGGAAAAAAAAACTTCATTCCTTAGATGTAAGAAGGTGTCCTTAGTCATGTTTGGCCACAGACCCATGGGGAAAGGACAATTCCCTATTTGTATTCTTTCAGGGAGTTAGGAAAGGACTTGGAGTGTCCAAAAACATTTTAGCCAGGTGGATTAGGGAGGCAATTTCTCTGGTTTATACAACAGGTGGTACGGAAATCCCAGAAGGTATAGGAGCACTCTCCACTCGGGCCGTGGCAACATCCTTGGGCAGAAAGGTCGGAAGTATCCATTAAGGACATATGTAAGGCAGCTACGTGGTCCTCTCCTTCCACGTTCTTTAACCACTATAGATTGTATTTAGGTGATTCCTCCGATCTCACGTTTGGGAGAAAGGTGCATGAGGCAGCTGTCCCACCCTAAGCTCTTTTCATCTCTGCAAATCTCTCGTGGTGCTGTCATGGCGACTGAATAAATGCTTAGCTACTTACCGGTAGCAGTGTTTTTCAGGAGCCCATGACAGCACCTTTGCATTCCCTTCCTTTTTTCATGTATGGACTGGCACCTTTCTTTCGTGAGTTAGGCCTTAGTCACGGGGGTGAAGAATATTTAGTTTGGATATGTGTGTGTATGTGTATATATATAATATATTTACTAACCAGTGAGGTCCTCTCATGCTCTGTAATCCAGCTGAGGTGGGAGAGAGGGCTGCCCTTTTTATGTCTGTAGGTTTCCTGTCCCTGAAGGGCGGATCCCCTCTCGTGGTGCTGTCATGGTCTCCTGAAAAACACCGCTACCGGTAAGTAGCTAAGCACTTTCTTCCCAAAGAGAAAAGAGCAATCCTCCAGCAGGGAGTTCGCTTGCTACAGGACATTCAGTTTCCTTCTTTCTGCTCAGCCATAACTGTTCTGGGAAGGAAGGTGGCAGCATTGGACGTAATTCCTTTTGCACAGTTCCATTCAATACCACTTCAGCAGGCCATCCTGTCTCAGTGGAACAGGTCGGTTCTCTCCCTGGATCGCCCGATTCGGCTTTCCTCCCGAGTCAGAAGATCTCTCAATTGGTGGCTGTCATCCCCTCTCATCTGCCAGAGTCTGTTCTTTCTTCCTGTTCACTGGCAGGTGGTGACGACAAACGCCAGCCTTCTCTGCTGGGGTGCGGTTTTTCGCCATCTGACTGTCCAGGGATGATGGTCGGCAGAGGAATCCTCTGCTGATCAACATCCTCAAGATAAGGGCCATTCTTCTGTCTGTCACTGGGAGAGGCTTCTGAGGGGTCTGCCAATCCAAGTTCAGACGGACAATGCCACGGCGGTGGTATATGTCAATCACTAAGGAGGGACTTGGAGCCCTTTGGCGATGGTTGAAGTATCCAAGATTCTCCTCTGGGCAGAGGCGACGGTTCTGGCAATACCCGCAGTGCATATCCCTGGCGTGGACAATTGGGCCGCCGACTTTCTCAGCCGCGAGGGTCTCGTGGCGGGAGAGTGGTCCTTGCATCAGGAAGTCTTCCATCAGATTTGCCTTCGATGGGGAACTCCGGATGTGGACCTCATGGTGTCCTGACCGAACAGAAGTGTTCTGTGGTTCATTTCCAGATCCCGCGATCCTCTCGCGGTGTGCGCAGATGCTCAAGCAATTCTTTGTTCAGTGTGTTCTTCCCTACCTGTTTCCTCCCCTCCCCCTTCTTCCAAGACTGTTGAAGATCAAGGCGGAAGGGGTGTCGGTCATCCTAATTGCTCCGGATTGGCCCAGAAGGTCATGGTTCGCAGAGATTGTCAATCTTCTCGCGGACGCCCCCTGGAGGCTCTCAGACAGGCCGGATCTTCTGTCCCAAGGACCTATCTGCCACCAGAATTCTCGGTCGCCCAATTTAACGGTGTGGCTGTTAAAACCGCAGTTCTGAGAGCAGCCAGGTTTTCAGACTGGGTGACTCGCACCATGATCCAGGCTAGGACGCCATAGTCCTCAAGGGTCTATTATCGGACTTGGAAAGCCTATTAATCATATCCCACCTATGTCCTTCTCTCTTCCTTCTATTTTAGCTTTTCTCCAGGTGGGACTTGACACTGGTCTGGCTCGAAGTTCTTTAAAGGGTGTCAGCGCTTTCTATTCTTTTTCAGAGAAACCTAACCTCTCGTTCTCAGGTCAGAACAAAGTAAAAAGCAAAAGTGCATTTAAATCAGAGTTCTTAGTAATACTGTATTTGATCAAACATAGCATTTTGTCTTTTGTAGGTTTTGTACGCTTCCTTACGGAAGACTGATTCTCTTTTCGTAATTCCAGAAGGTGCGCAAAGGGGCCTGCCGGCCACCAAGGCCACGATTGCTTGCTGTGTCCGGACGGCGACTAAGGCTCTCTCTGCCCGGGCAGTAGGCGCCTCCTGGGCGGTACAACATAGGGCATCTGCCCTACAACTTTGCAAAGCGGCAACCTGGTCTTTCATTCACACGTTTGCCAAATTTTATAGGATCCATAGGATTTTATAGGATCCATACCTGCTCTTCTGTGGATGCCAACCTATGTAGAAAAATCTTGAAGGCAGCAGTGGCAAGTTCTACCTGAATGGAGTTTTCTGCTGTTCCCTCCCCAGGGACTGCTTTGGGACGTCCCATGGTTCCTGTGTCCCCCAATGAAGCAGTAGAGAAAATAGGATTTTTGGATGCTTACCCTAAAATCTGTTTCTCGGCGTTTTCATTGGGGGACACAGCACCCTCCCATGTTTATCAACTCTTCTTTCTGTATTATATTGTTAGTTTGAGTTGTGTGCTTTTCTTTCTCTCGATCGTTGCTTCTCCTATTGATTTCTCACGAACTGATAAACCTAGTGCCAGTCGGTGGGGTGTATACTGCGGAGGAGGAGCTAACTGTTTTTTGTGCATACTGTCAGCCTCCTAGTGGCAGTAGCATACACCCGTGGTTCCCGTGTCCCCCAATGAAGGCTCAGAGAAACAGATTTTATGGTAAGCAACCAAAAATCCTGTTTTTGTTTTTTTTCTTTTTCCATTTATAGACTTTTTATTGAAACTTTTGCATCAGCTATAATTACAATCTGTGTTGAAGCTGCTTTGTCCACTTTTACCTATATAGATTCAGTGATTGCTCCCCTCCCCCCAAAAAAAAAGTATCTTATTTCATTATTTCATACGATTAAGGAAAAAATAGAAATAAAAATAATCAAGATGATTGTTCACTATGTGTAGTGTGCAGATAAATTTAAACCTTGGAAATAAGGCTTTTTTCAAATACCTTGCGTTTTCAAATATGCCTGTGAGTGGTGCTATCGCTGCCAGCTCGTCCCTATCTTGGCTGGAACTGCCTCTGATGTCCGGCGATGTCACGTCAGCTTCTGGAATTGGAAATTGACTCGACATCACCAAGGCGGGAGCCAATCCTCCTGAGTGATTGGGCTGTGGGCGAAGCCTCACTTGCAGCCGGTGGTCACGTGATTGCAATGAGCGGACAGCAATTGCGTTGCTCACAGGCACACTTGGAAACGAGGTATTGAAGAAGGCCTTATTTCCAAGGTTCATATCGATCTGCCCACTCACGTTGCAGTGGACCACCTCTTTAATATAGATATTGAAAATTAAGTATAGTTTGTCCTGCAGAAAGCAAGCGCGCACAGCCCTGTTAATGAAAAAGTGTTTTGTCAAAGTGCTTTATTGTGCAGAAAAAGCATAACATTAAAAAATATATAAAATGTGGAATTGCCATAATCGTGAAGCTGCAGAAAAATGTCAATAGATGCAAACTGGGATTGCAAAAACAGGTTTTTGTTTGTTTTTTTTTTTTAGTTCCCGCAATATTGCTTTTTGAGCCATGAAAGACACACTGTCCTTAAAGCCCCCGTTACACACTGCGATATCGCTAGCAATATCGCTGTAAAGTCACCGATTTTGTGACGTTACAGCGATATTACTAGTGATATCGCTGCATGTGATACTTACCTCCGACCGGCTCCCCCGCTGGTTATCGCTGATCGCGCGAGAAGCTGCTGGACCTTTCCTCGTCGTCCACTTCCTGCGGCGCTTCCTGCTGTGACGACGAGCGACGCGTGGAGCCGGGCGGGAGGACGCAGGATCGCCGCGTCTGACAGGTAAGTAGCGATCCCCGTCCCCTGCGATGTCGCTGGTGAGATCTGCCTGAGTGGCAGCTCCGTAGCGATTCACCAGCGATCCTGACCGCGTCATATCGCTGGTCGGGATCGCTGGTGAGTCGCTAGGTGTAACGGTACCCTAACTGTTGTTTGGGCATCCTCTGATTAGGTAATCAATAGCAGATTGGTGGGGTTTGTTTGGGCATTTGATGTTAATGACCTACCACTGATCCTAAGGATAGATCAATGGCAGACCCATGTGGGTCTATCCTGCACCCCCACCAATCAGATGTTATCTGCTCTGGCGACTGGATGTAAACACTTAAAACCTAGTTGCTCAGCGCAGCTCTAATGAAAGTGTTCACATCCAGCTTCTGCTGGAGCAAACAAAATCTGATCAGTTTTGGTGCCAGATGTTGGACACCCAGTAATCTGCTATTGTATACCATATGCCTAGAGAACCCCTTTAAATAGCAGATCCATTAGCAATTGTAAGGAGAAACATTTCTCGTCAAATTGTTTGCTGCTTTACCATAGCTTGCAAAATTCACAGTTTTGCTAAAGTCACATGGCTATTAGCATTAAGCAAACTGTTTGCGCTATGTATTTCTAATCATTGAGCAGAAAATCTACATTGCTTTTAGGAAAAAACACAAATTGAGCTTGGTTTGAGTTGGTACACATGCAGCATATAAATGCATGTTCACATGGCCAAAAAAGCCTACACAAGACAAAATGAAAAAAACCCTGCTATAATTAAGTAAAAAGCAAAAGTGCATTTAAATCATACAGAGTTCTTAGCAATACTGTATTTGATCAAACATAGCATAAAAGCCGTCCCACCATCGACAAGGTGACTCTGTGGTCGGGGCGGTCCTACACTGTCTAGTATTAATAACCTTATGTGTCAAAGTTGATGTCTGTGTGAATAAGGGGAGACAAAAAGACCGAGTCCCAACCAGTGGACACCAGTCAGGGGAAGCCTTTAAATACAATTTCCAGCTCAGGAGAGGGAGGCCACACCCCAGCTTGCACAGAATGCAAAAATACAAAGAAAAAACACAAAACTTGAGCTTGGTTTGAGTTGGTACACATGCAGCATATAAATGCATGTTCACATGGCCAAAAAGCATACAAAACCTACAAAAGACAAGATGAAAAAAAGCCTGCTTTAATTAAATAAGTAAAAAGCAAAAGTGCATTTAAATCATACAGAGTTCTTAGTAATAATGTATTTGATCAAGCATAGCATAAAAGCCGTCCCACCATCGACAAGGTGACTCTGGTCGGGGCGGTCCTACACTGTCTAATATTAATAACCTTATGTGTCAAAGTTGACGTCTGTGTGAATAAGGGCAGACAAGGACCGGGTCCCAACCACTAGGACACCAGTTAGGGGAAGGCATTTAGGAAGCAATAATTAAGAGTACAATTGACATTTAGGAGAATTGGGATGCCCCAAAATACTCAGTACCACTGATTAGGAAGAGCCCCTAACCTGTATGTCCTCTTTAGTACAACAAACATGGCCTTTGTGTAGAGAGCGTGGAAGCTTCTAAGTCTTCTAGGAAGACCTCATAACGTCAGTATGGCGGGCTCCATTGTTAAAAATACCCAGTGGCAATGGAAGATATTTGTTTAACATATTTCTATCTCATGATGTTGTTGGATAAGAGTAAGGTTAGATTGAATTTGTGGCTCTTCATATTAAAGGTATACTTTCAAAGTATTGCTTTGGCAGCACAACATTGCTGGCATCATATAATGATGTGTTCCATTTGTCATGTTATGGATTTGTTCTGAATTTGTCATTTTGCTCCGCTGTGATTCATGAAACTGTCGAGTGTTTATGTACATTTTTCTTTGCTTGTTCTCAGTCCCTTAATGTTTCAGATTGTTCACATCATGGTTAGGCTGGTTTCACATTTGCGTTAAAACAACGCTGCGCCCTGCGTCGTTAAGCCCCGCCCCGAGCCGGCTCCCTGCCCGCCCCATCCGGGATCACCGCCTACTTTCGCATTTGCACGCATGCGATCGGCGCACCCTATCTTTAGCATTGGGTGCGCAGATCATGCGCTGCCAGTGTGAAAGTAGCGTGCTGCGCACTTCTGACGGTGCGCCGTGCGCGCCGAAATGCAACATGCTGCATTTCGGCGCGCACGGCGCACCGTCAAAAGTGCGCAGCACGCTACTTTCACACTGGCAGCGCATGATCTGCGCACCCTATGCTAAAGATAGGGTGCGCCGATCGCATGCGTGCAAATGCGAAAGTAGGCGGTGATCCCGGATGGGGCGGGCAGGGAGCCGGCGCGGGGCTTAACGACGCAGGGCGCAGCGTTTTAACGCAAATGTGAAACCAGCCTTAGTTTGTCAGCCCCATGAAATCTTTATCTTCCCCAATTATTGTAAAACTCGTTAAAACAAGCAAGTTTGCAATTGACTTGCCTAGTCTCTCTGCTGCTGCTAAGCTACAAAAGTTTGTCACACATTTACTGCTTGTTGCCAAGGAGACCAACCACCAGAGCCTGGTATGTTCAGTAGCTACATCCCAGGCTGAGGTGTTAACTCATTGGATCTCTGCAATCTCCCTCTCCAGCTTATTTTATTTATATACGCCAATTAAGGTTAGTTTACATGAAGAGAATGGCAATATCAAAGGGCCGCCAATTGGAGAATATGTACCGATCAGCGGTCTTTTAACAGCCTATTTACAGTGACAGACCACGCTTAACCCCTTTCCTACATTAGACGTACTATTCCGTCCATGCGACCTGGGATCGAAGTCCCAAGGATGGAATAGTACGTCTAGCGCGATCAGCTGCGCTCACGGGGAGGGGGGAGGGGGGGAGCGCAGCTGATCGCGGCCGGGTGTCAGCTGATTAACCCCTGGCACACTGCGATCAAACACGAACGATCACAGTGTACCGGGGGTTTAGGGAAGCAGCGGGAGGGAGGGGACGTGCAGCGCTGCTGCGGGGATCTTCTTCCCTGCAGGTCCCCGAACCCAAAATGGCGGTGGGGACCTTCGGGGGGCCTGCAGGGAGGCGGCTTCCCCATGCCTGCAAAGCGCCGGCATGAGGAAGCCTGCAGCACTGCCTGTGACAGATCGCTGATCTGTGATGTGACAGATCAGCCATCTGTCACATGACAGTGATTTCCCCCCTGGGACATTGTAATAAAGTTTAAAAAAAAAAGTAGAAAAATAATTTCTAAAAAATTGCGAAATAAATTAAAAAAAATATTCCCTAATTCATTTTTTGAAAATAAAAAAACAAAAGTACACACATTTGGTATCGCCGTGTCCGTAACGACCCGCCCTATAGAACTGTCCCACTAGTTAACCCCTTTATTGGACCCCTTCAAAAGTAAAAATAAAAAATGAAGCAAAAAATAAAGCTTTATCATACCGCCGAACAAAAAGTGTAATAGCGCGCGATCAAAAAGACGGATATAAATAACCATGGTACAGCTGAAAACGTCATCTTGTCCCGCAAAAATCGAGCCGCCACACAGTCATCAGCAAAAAAATAAGTTATAGGTCGCAGAATAAAGCGATGCAAAAATAATTTTTTATATAAAATTGTTTTCATTGCATAAAAGCGCCAAAACATAAGACATAAATGAGGTATCGCTGTAATTGTACTGACCCGAAGAATAAAATCGCTTTATCACTTTTACCGCACGCGGAACGGTGTAAACGCACCCCCCCCCCCCCAAAAGAAATTCATGAAACGCTGGTTTTTGTTCATTCTGCGTCCCAAAAATCGGAATAAAAAGCAATCAAAAAATGTCACGTGCCCGAAAATGGTACCAATTGAAACGTCAACTCGTCACGCAAAAAATAAGACCTCACCTGACTCGGTGGGTCAAAATATGGAAAAATTATAGCTCTCAAAATGTGGTGATGCATAAACTATTTTTACAATAAAAAGCGTCTTTTAGCGTGCGACCGCTGCCAAAAATAAAAACTCGCTCTAAATAGTAAATCAAACCCCCCTTTATCACCCCCTTAGTTAGGAAAAAATAAAAAAAAATTGTATTTATTTCATTTTTCCCATTAAGGTTAGGGGTGTGTTGGGGTTAGGGTTGGAGTTAGAATTGGCGGGGGGGGGTTTCCACTTTTTTGGCACATCAGGGGCTTTCCAAATGCGACATGACGTCCGATCTCAATTCCAGGCAAAAAAGTAAAATGGCGCCGCTTCCCTTCCGAGCTCTGCCATGCTCCCAAATAGTGGTTTACCCTCACATATGGGGTATCAGCGTACTCAGGACAAATTGCACAATAACTTTTGGGGTCCTGTTACTCTTGGGAAAATAACAATTGGGGGTGAAAAGATCATTTTTGTGGAAAAAAATGATTTTTTAATTGTACGGCTGTACGTTATAAACTTCTGTGAAGCCCTTGGGGGTTCAAAGTGCTCACCACATATCTAGATAAGTTCCTTGGGGGGTCTAATTTCCAAAATGGGGTCACTTGTGGGGGGTTTCCACTGTTTAGGCACATCAGGAGCTCTCCAAACTTGACGTGGCATCCGATCTGAATTCCAGCCAATTTTGCAGTGAAAAAGTCAAACAGCGCTCCTTCCTTTGAGCACCTTGAGGGGTGCAGTTTTTAGAATGGTGTCACTTTTGGGTATTTTCTATCATTCAGACCCCTCAAAGTGACTTGAAATGTGATGTGGTCCGTAAAATAAAACGGTGTTGTAAAAATGAGAAATCGCTGGTCAACTTTTAACCCTTATAACTTCCTAACAAAAAAAATTTTGGTTCCCAAATTGTGCTGATGTAAAGTAAACATGTGGGAAAAGGGACAGTGGTCAGAATTGTAAAAATTGGCCCAGGCATTAACATGCAAACCACCCTTGGGAGTAAAGGGGTTAAAGCACCCTGGAATCCAAACTAGATCATTCAGTGCACATAAGCTGCTGTGTCCTTGAGTCCTGATTTATAGAGGCCTATGTGACGAATTATGTTTGTCTTTTTGTGCAGCACAGAAAAAAGTCACTCGACAACAATTTCTCATTCATTGGGTGATAATCTTGCAGTCTAGACATGCTGCCTATCATGAAATGACAATTTGGATGTTTAAACAGCTGCTCACATCCATCCTAAACCCCCCTCCTCCTCAACACACCTACCCTGTCAGCTCCTGATTAAGAGTTATCAGTCCAGCACCATCACGATCCTCAGTCCCCCACCATTGATTGTTTCCACAACTGTTCACCTAGTCCCTACTGACTAAAGGGGGCTTCACACATAGCTATATCGCTAAAGTGTCACTGATTTTGTGACGCAGCAGCGATATCGCTATATGTGACACTTGCCTCCGACCGGCTCCCCCCGCTGGCTATCGCTGATCGCGCAAGAACGTCCTGGGTCGTTTCTAGTCTGTGGCTTGCTGCTGCCGCCGACGTGCGACGCGTGGATGCGGGCGGAGGACGTCATCATCGCCGCGTCTGATAGGTAAGTAACCACCGCCAACTGCTGCTACGTCGCTGGTGAGATCTGCCTGTTTGGCAGCTCACTAGCGACCATTTAGCGATGCACCAGCGATCCCGTCAACGATACGACCTGGTAGGGATCACTGGTGCATCGCTAAATGGTCGCTAGTAAGCTGCCAAACAGGCAGATCACTTCAGCGACGCAGCAACCATCCAGCGATCCTCAGCGGTCGTTGGTACCTTGTCACACAGCAGCAATTATGAACAATTCCAGACTGCGTCCCTGAGTTCTGCGTCGACAACGAGGTCGCTCGTCAGGACAAACACAACGATGCACGCTGGGCAGTGGGACACCGACGAAAAAATGGCCCAGGACATTCCTGCCCTGCACGATCAGCGATATCCAGCGGGGGCCGGTCGCTGCTGCGTGTCACATGTAGCAAGATCGCTGGTGAGGTCGCTGTTGCGTCACAAAATCGGTGACTCTTCAGCGATCTCGCTAGCGACCTTGCAATCTGAGAAGGGGGCTTTACTCTGTGCCATTTTATAAGCACTGTTATCTAGAAGTAAGACAGTGCTGCTAAACCAGAATGGTCTCTTAAGTAGGAGTACCCGGCCACAACAAGGAAGTGAATTGGCAGGATAGGTGTGTTGCTGAAAATAAACATGAGAATAAAGAAAACATTTCAGACAATTAATTCTGCCCAAACCACGGGCAGCCTGCACTCCAGCCTGGCTGTACAATTACAGTCACTTATGATTTTCTGAGATGCTCCAACTTTTCAGAAAAAACATACTTTGAAGATTAGCTGGGGGTGGAGCTCGACTAGTCTGTTCTCAGTGCCGCAGTAGGTGAATGACCAGTCTAGTTATATGAACCCATGAAGAGAGACTGATGCAGGCAGCGCTGAGACCTGCAGCAGCGCAGTTCTTCATAGTATATTTTCTCTAACGCTGAAGCATTTTTGAGAATATACCGGACTGCAATCGTGCAACCAGGCTGTGATTCATGTTGCCTGCAGTTTGGGCAGCAACTATATGAAATTAATAGTGAGAATTGTCAGGTTGTTTTTTTTTTTTGCTATTCTAATTTATATTATGCAATAGATAATAGAAACCAATTTTATTGTTTGTATAAACACCATTCATTGTCATTCTAAAGGACTGACACTAAGTGGAAAAAAAGAGGTTAGCTCCTCCTCCGTCGTATACACCCTCGCCCCTATTGCGGGCGGAAATCAGTTTTATGCTTAGTGTCTTTGGAGGCACACGTGTCTGGTTTTCTCCAGACTTCTTTTTCTTTTCTTTTTTCCATGAAGTTAAGACAGGGGCGACGGACCCTATTGAAAGGGGCCGATCTCCCCAAACCAACAGGCGAGCACGCGTTGAGTATCGCCTCCGCATATCCTTTCCCGCACCGTGGGAATCCACTGAAGCTCCAGGCATCTTAGGAAGTGTAAGGCATTCCTCCTTCCCTCTCCTCCCTTCTGCCTCTTTCCGCCAGGCGTGGACACCGGGGTCCGGCGGCAGGGATCGGCAGCGTGACCCCCTCCCCCGCGGCGGGCATGCAAAATTTAGCCCGCGGCTTCAGCAGTGACTAGGCCGCGGGCGGATGTCCCGCCACCGGCGTGGCGTCTTTTCGCGGCGGGCGGGCATGCAAAATTTAGCCCGCGGCTTCGGCCGTGACTAGGCCACGTGCGGAAGTCCCGCCCCCGGTGTGACGTTTCCGGCGCTGCCCCCGTGTTAGGGCGGACGCCGAACGAATTGAGCCCCCGGCTTCATGGCAGGGTAGGCCGCGTCCGGGAGAGGAACGTCCCGGCATACCCAGAGGAAAGGAACGCAGCGCAGAGGCAGCGGACGTGGGGACACAGGACGGGGTGTGACCCCGACCCTAGAGATGCGCTATGGGCGTTTAGAGGTCCCGTCCCCTCGACCCTCAATTAAATTAGGGCACACATTCCTTTATGCCGCATGCATTTCTTCTGGAGTTAGGTTTCCACGCGCACAGAGTCAAAAATTATGCGAAGCCTGTGACTCGGAACGCGTCCAGGAGCCCTCCCCTGCGACCGAAATCCTGGAACCCCGGAGTGGGCTATCTCTATCACAGTCCATGACATCGCTTACGAGGGCAGTTGAGTCCCTTCGGGCTCCAGATAGGGGCAGGGACAGTGGCTCGCCGGCCTTAGAGGGAACCTCCACCTCACAAGAGCCTTCGGCCTGCAGGGGCCGCTCTCATTCCAGGCAGACCCGGGGGAAAAGAGTCCACACGGTGTCGCCCAGTCCATCTGATGCTTCGGCATCCGTAAGTTCTACTTCTCGCTTCCTATCACCAGTGGTTGATAGCGTGCAGACCTCAGATTGCAGCTCAGACGAGCCCCTTGACCTGGACACTCCAGGATCACGTGAAACCGTGGACAGCTTCATAGAAGCTGTCAATCGGACCCTGGGGATTAAAGATGGTCCTGCAGCAGCTATAGGGCATAAAGTGGCATTTAAGCGAGTGAAGCGCCCGCACAGAATTTTTTTCCTCTCACCCGGAGTTTAAGGACATAGTGCAGCGGCACAGAGATCGTCCAGACAGGTGTTTCTCGGGTCAAAAGGCACTCGAAACAGGGTATCCGTTTGTTCCGGATATCCGTAAAAAATGGATGGAATCCCCAATGGTGGATCCTCCAGTTTCGCGCCTAGCCACTAAGACCCTGCTATCCGTCCTTAGTGTTTCCTCGATTAAGGATCCAACGAATCGCCTTATAGAGAGCCTAGCTCGCTCAGTATATGAGGCGTCGGGGTCAGCGCTCGCTTCCCTCATTCGCAGTAACTTGGGTAGCTAAGGCAATGACATCATGGTCAGAAACATTAAACAAGGTCGCGCAGGAGCAGGATCTACCTGCAGAGATTTCGGAGGTCGCAGGTCAGATGGCGATGGCCTGAGACTATGTAATCAATGCGTCTTGGATGCGGACAATAGCTCGGCACTTGCTGCCGCTAATACGATTTCTATCAGAAGAGCCCTTCTACTTCTAAGAAGTCTTTGACTTCCCTGCCTTATCAGTGCGGCTATCTATTTGGGGAGAAGTTGAATCAACTTATCTCCGACTCCGCAGGAGGAAAGAGCTGGTTTCTCCCTCAACAAAGGGTCAAAACGCTTTTTCGTCACCCGCTTTCAAGCACGTTTTCGGGCCTTTCGCGACCCCGTGTGGACTACAGCGGCCAATTACTCCGCCTCAGGCCGCCCCAGCCAGGATAGGGGCGGCAGGTCTCATATAGAGCCAACCCATTGGGGAGGATGCATACTCAGTGGCTCAGATCGAGGGGATCCAGATCCCAAAGATCGTCAGCCAAATGACTCGAGGCCTTTACCAGACACAGGCAAGGTGGCTGGCCGCCTACTCTGGTTTCACCACATCTGGGTCAATGTCGCTCACGACGCATGGGTAAAGAAATTGGTGGCCTCAGGTTACAAAATGGATTTTGTCAGATACCCTACAAGATGTTTTTTTTTCTTTCCCGGTTTCCCAGGGTGGATACCCAGGCAAGGGCTCTATTGGGAGCCATCAAATCGCTCCAGCACAACGGAGTCATTGTTCCAGTGCCGGAACATGGAAGAGCTCAGGGGTTCTATCCCAAACTTTTTGCGGTCCCCTAAAAGGACGGGTCTGTCAGGCCTGTTTTGGACCTGAAGCTTCTGAACAAATTCAGCAGGATCAGACATTTCCGGATGGAGTCTCTCCGTTCAGTCATATCGGCCATGGAGCAGTGAGAATACTTGGCCTCAATAGACAGCCAGGACGCATTTCTGCATATTCCCATTTTATCCTCACCAGAGGGTTCTACGCTTCGCCATCAGCGTTCAACATTTTCAGTTCGTAGCGCTACCCTTCGGGCTAGCCACGGCTCCCAGAGTGTTCACAAAGGTTATGGCAATTGTCATGGCCACACTGCATTCTCGAGGCATAGTCGTCTTGCCTTATCTGGACGACCTCTTGGTCAAGGGCCCGTCAATATGGGCATGCGAGGAAGGTGTCAACATCACGCTAGATACTCTTGCCCGCCTAGATGGTTGGTCAATACGAAGAAGTCATCCCTTGTGCTAGCTCAGAGGATCTCCTTCCTAGGAATGATCTTCGACACTTGCCGAGGGTTGGTAATTCTTCCTCAGGAAAAGGCGCTAGTCTCCGGCAGAGAGTCCGGACACTACGCCAACCAGTCCCTCATACCATCCGATATGGGATGAGGATCCTAGGGAAAATGGTGGCAGTAATGGAAGCAATACCTTTTCGCCCAGTTCCATCTTCGCCCCCTGCAGCACGCCTCGTGTCAGCCTGGGACAAGAATCCTTTCACGCTCTATCGACGGTGCCAACTGTCCTCTCAAGTCAGGCAATCGCTCGGATGTGGATAACCAGTTCCTCTCTGGCCTAGGGGAAGCCTTTCCCCCCAGGTCATGGGCTGAGAATGACAGTCGACGCCAGTCTCCTCTGTTGGGGAGCGGTGTTTCACCACCACACAATCCAGGAACGGTGGTCGCCACAGGAGGCACGCCTCCTGATCAACTTTTTGGAGAGACGAGCAATTCGGCTGGCTGTGCAGAAGTTTCATCACTTTCTAGCAGGCCGCCCCGTCCGGATTCAATCGGACAACGCCACGGCGGTGGCTTACATAATTCGTCGGGGCACCCGCAGCAGAGCAACCATGCGCGAGGTGGAGCACGTTCTTCAGTGGGCCGAAGCAAACCAAACGGTGATTTCGGCTGTCCACATCCCGGGCGTGGAAAATTGGGCGGCAGACTTCCTCAGCCGGCAGGGTCTTGCATCCGGAGAGTGGTCTCTACATCCCGAAGTTCTTCAGCAGATTTGTCAACTGTGGGGAGCTCCGGATGTGGACCTGATGGCTTCCAGAGTGAATGCCAAGGTGCCCACATATGTCGCTCGGGCCAGGTACCCGCAGGCATTCGCAGTGGACGCGTTGGTTCTGCCATGGAACCAGTTTTGCCTCCCATATCTATTTCCCCCACTGCCACTACTCCCGAGAGTCTGCAAAGGGATCAAGACGGAAGGGGGGCCGGCGATTCTGCTGGCCCCGTCGAGCGTGGTACGCAGATCTAATGCAGCTGCTCGCCGACGTGCCTGGGCGCCTGCTAGAGCGCCCAGATCTACCGTCTCATGGGCCGATTTGCCACCCGAACTCAGGGACTCCGTATTTGACTGCATGGCCATTGAATCTTGGATTCTAAACCAGGCAGGGTTTGGGAGCGAGGTGGTCGCTACAATGATTAGTGCCTGAAGGCCTGCTTCAGCATGAATTTACCACCACACCTGGAAGGTGTTCTGTGCTTGATGTCGAGGCCGCGGTGTTTCTCCGCTGAGATTCTTGATCCCCAACATCTTGGCTTTTCCCCAGTCGGGCTTAGACTCGGGCTTTGCCCCAGGTTCCCGCAGGAGACAAATGTCGGCCTTATCCGTCCTGTTCCAGTGCAGAATTACTACCAATTTGCAGGTGAAGACTTTTCATCCAGGGAGTCTCCCACCGGATACCTCCGTATAAGGCGCCTATGGACGCCTGGGTCCTTAACATGGTCCTTGTTCTGCAGGAAGCACTGTTTTGAACCGCTTCAGGATATTTGAGGTACCTTTCCTGGAAAGTTGTTCCCCTAGTGGCCATCACTTCCATCAGGCGGGTTTCAGAGCTGGCGGCTCTATCCTGCCGAGCTCCGTTCCTCACTTTCCATAAGGATGAGGTGGTCCTCAGACCAGCCCCTCCTGTTCTGCCGAAAGTCGTGTCCTCATTTCACATTAATGAAGATGTTTTGCCTTCATTTTGTCCAGCACTGGTGCACCATGTGGAAAAAGGCTCTTCATACATTAGACCTGGTAAGAGCCCTCCGGAGGTACGTGTCGCGGACGGCAGTCTTTCGTCAGACGAACACGCTGTTCGTGCTCCCTGAAGAGTGCAGGAAGGGACTCGCTGCCTCAAAGTCGACCATAGCCAGATTGATTCGTTTGACTATTCAGGAGTCCTACCGCATTAGAGGCACGCCGATTCCAGCAGGGATCGGAGCGCATTCTACCCGGGCAGTGGGCGCCTCTTCGGCGCTTCTGCACCATGCTTCGACGGAACAGGTTTGCAAGGCAGCAACCTGGTCCAGCCTGCACACATTTGCCAAACATTATAATATCCATCCTCAGGCCTCGGTGGATGCGAGCCTGGGTAGAAGGATTCTCCAAGCAACGGTGGCGCACCTTTAAACAAGAGGTGCATGTAGCTTGGATCGGTGAGTCAATCTCCCACCCAGGGACTGCTTTAGAACATCCCACAGTATCTGTGTCCCCCAATGAGGCGAAGGAGAAACATGGATTTTTGTGAGTACTCACCATAAAATCCTTTTCTCCGAGACGCTCATTGGGGGACACAGCACCCACCCTATTAGCCAGTTGGCTCTTGTTTTGTTTAAATTTATATGCATTTACTAATTTGATATAAGGGTGGTGTTTTGGATATGTTGTACCTGTATTAAGGCTGATTTTGTTGTCCTCCTACTGCTTTGGCACCAAACTGATTTCCGCCCGCAATAGGGGCGAGGGTGTATACGACGGAGGAGGAGCTAACCTCTTTTTTTTCACTCGGTGTCTGCCTCCTAGCGGCAGAAGCATACACCCACAGTATCTGTGTCCCCCAATGAGCGTCTCGGAGAAAAGGATTTTACGGTGAGTACTCACAAAAATCCATGTTTTTGTTTTTTTTGTTTTTTTAATTTTTACCAGAACATTTTGAATGAATTCTCTCCAACATAATTGCTTATTTCTCCCTCTTTTCAAATCGGTTCTGCTTAACCCCTTACTGACCGCTGACGGAATAGTACGTCCGCCGTCCGTATCCCCCGCTTTGAGGTGGGCTCCGGCGCTAAGCCCACCTCAAAACCGCGACATGTCAGCTGTTTTAAACAGTTGACAGGTGCCTGCAATAGGCCTGAGCGGAATCACGATCTGCCCACGCCTATTAAGTAGTTAAATCCCGCTGTCAAACGCTGACAGTGTGCATTTAACTAGAACTTCTGGCGCGAGGCAGGAAATGTGCTCATTGCCGACCCCGTTACGTGATTGGAGGTCAGCGACACGTTGCCATAACAACCTGAGGTCTCCTCAAGACTTCTATGGTTGTTGATGGCAGATTGCTATGAGCGCCACCCTGTGGTCGGCGCTCATAGCAATGCTGTAATTCTGCATAGAGGTGATCTATGTAGCAGAGCCAATCGTGCTATGGCCGCTTCTATTCTCCTATGGAGGCTATTGAAGCATGCCAAAAGTTTTAAAAAAAAAAGTGTTTAAGGCTATGTGCCCACGTAGCTTTTTTCATGCAGAATATTCCTGAGCGGAAACGCACACCCTCTTCCCGGGAAAACGCATGCGTTTTATGAAGCACTTTTGTAAGCGTTTTTGACGCTTTTGTTAAGAGTTTTTGCATGCGTTTTCCGATGCGTTTTTGCAATAGAATTGAATGTATGCGGAAACGTGCACGCTAACGCAAAATTAATGAACATGCTACGTTTTTTCCGCTTAGCATTTCCGCAGCAGAAAAAAAACGCACCATTAGCACATGTGCAGATTCCATTATGATTACATTGGATGCTTTTCTTAAGCGTTTCCGCAAAATTAACAAACATGCTGCGTTTTTTTCCGCGTAGCGTTTCCGCAGCGGAAAAAAACGCACCATTAGCACATGTGCAGATTCCATTATGATTACGTTGGATGCTTTTCTTAAGAGTTTCCGCAGCAGAAACGTGCATCTAAAGGCGCTGTGGAAACGCTTAAAAAACGCAACATGGGCACACAGACTAAAATAATAAAAAAAAAATTAAAAGAAACATAAGCGTTCAAATCACCCCCCTTTCACCCCAATCAAAATAAAACTAAAAAAATCAAACCTATACACATTTGGTATCGCCGCATTCAGAATCTCCCTATGTATCGATAAAAAAAATTAACCTGATTGCTAAACGTCGTAGCGAGAAAAAAATCAAAACTCCAGAATTACGGTTTTTTTTTTGGTCAAAGCAACATTGCAATAACGGGCAATCAAAAGAACGTATCTGCACAATCGTGGTATCATTAAAAACATCAGCTCAGCGTGCGAAAAATAAGTCCTCACCCGACTCGAGATCACGAAAAATGGAAACGCTACGGGTCTTGGAAAATGGCACAATTTTTTTTTTTTTTTAAGCAGACTTTGAATTTTTTTTTCACCACTTAGATAAAAGAGAACATAGACATGTTTGGTGTCTATGAACTCGTAATGACCTGGAGAATCATAATGGAAAGTCAGTTTTAGCATTTAGTGAACCTCGCAAAAAAGCCAAACAAAAAACAAGTGTGGGACTGCACTTTTTTTGCAGTTTCACTGCACTTGGAATTTTTTCCCGTTTTCGAGTACAATACATGGTAAAACCGATGGTATCGTTCAAAAGTACAACTCTTCTCGCAAAGAATAAGCCCTCACATGGCCATATTGACGGAAAAATAAAAAAGTTATGGCTCTGGGAAGAAGGGGAGCGAAAAAAGCTCCAGTCGTTAAGGGGTTAAGGAAATGACTTCGCCAAATGAGTCTTTGTCTGCAGCCATGTCTTAACTAAAGGCACTTTCCCTATTTGTTTTTAAAAAAATTTAAAAAAAAAAAATATTCAAATGCAGACCTCCCATTGTAAGTTTAGGATTGTAAGATCCTGGTTCTTAAAGTGAACCTGTCAGCAGGATTTTGCAAAATAAACTACAGACATTGCCAGGTCGCCGCTGTTATACTGATTAAAATGATACCTGGGGTGAAGAAATCCATCTTGTGGTTCTTGTGTAATAAGTGTTAGAAGTTTTCAGTTAATGATATTCCTATGCTCCAGCCTGGGACTGTACCAGAGTCTTATCTTCGTGCTCTAAGGCCTGTTTCACACTTCCGTTTTTGACCATCAGTCAAAATCCGCCGTTTTTTCAAAAAAACGGATCCTCTTTTTTTTTTGCCCATTGACTTGCATTACCGGCGGATCTTGACGGATGGCCATCCATTGGATCCGTTTTTTTGCGGATCCGTCAATTTTTTTGCGTCCGCCGAGATGTCTGGACGGACCATGTAACTTTTTTTTTTACTGCAGGATCCGCATTTTTATACAGCGCATGCCCGGAGGAATGAAGTCAGGAGGAAATTCAACCCTGAAATCATTTCTGGAAGACAGACAAAAAATTCTCATTCTCTCTCTCTCTCTCTCTCTCTCTCTCTCTCTCTCTCTCTCTCTCTCTCTCTCTCTCTCACGGATCCGCTTTCTGCCTTTTTGGCGGCTTTTAACTGAAACAAAAAACTGAAGTGTGAGACAGGCCTTAGCCAGATACACCAGGGAAAGACCTGCCCACAGGCCACTCCGAAGCAGTCTGTCTTTCTCTCTGATGAAGAACATATTTGTGCTTCCGGATATTTGTGAGCCAGGTATAAGTAGACTGCTTCACACCTGGGAGAGTACCAGGCACTGGAATGAAGACTGAAACGGTTTTCACATACCCAGCAGACAATTATTTCGGCATATGGAAAAGAGGCGCCAAGAAGGCACTTGGTATGTGGGTTTTGGTGGTCACAGGATTGCCAGGATGCTGCTATCGGGAGTGCGCTTGGTCTAGTAACAATTGTCAATATTACGCAGTTTATTACTCTATAAGTGGGGTTGATTTTTACTCTTGGATACATCTAGAAGTATTGTAAAAAAAAAAATGGATTTAACCAAAGGTTCTTCATGACCTTTAAAGTATTAAAATGATTACATTGATTTAATAAATATAATTGAAAAACTGTAGAATAAAACACACAAAACACCCCCAATTGCTATCGCAGTGCTAGTCCCAGCTCTATTACTCTACAGAAATTTACACAAGTTCAGTATTTGCAGCAGATTTTTTTGCTACAAATATAGGAATATTGTCAGGAATAATGCATTCTTTTGGGTGAAAACACTGCAGGAATTGACACCTTGGGGATTTGAAAAAAAAAAAACTCTGGTTCAAATCTGCAAGGAGAATAAAGCAGCATGACTTTTTTTCAGAAATCTCTTACTTTGATGGTACTTTATAGTCACTGTAAAACCCTGCGTCTTTTTTTTTTTTTTTTTTTTTTTTTTTTTTTTTTTACACGGTAGAAAAAAAAGGAATCAAAAACACCGCGTATTACCAAGCCCTAAATGCGAAGTGTCATCCATTTGATACACAATGATGAGTACGAATAGTGGTGTATATTCAGAATCTCATCTATGATTGCTTGGAAAAAGATATATTTTCATATTGTTTTTAAAATTGTAGTTGACGAGCTATCGTTAAAATCTACTGAAATGTATAGAAAGATATTTAGAATTGAGAGTCCTCTGTAGTTGATACCTTTTCAATGGCTAACTGAATTAGTTGTATTAGTATTTGCCTGATGAAGAGACCTGAGCTGCCTTGAAAGCTTGCAATTTACCATCTGTTCAGTCAGCCATTAAAAGGTATCAACCACTGAGGACTAATATATATATATATTTGTGTTCATATATATATATATATGTGTGTGTGTGTGTGTGTATATATATCTAATGTATGTATATATATTTTTTTTTTTTTTGTAAAAGTGTTCTTCACACAATTCTCACGCTATTCCAGTAACAGCCCATAAAATCTTAAGTTGTGTAATAATGAGAAATGACACAAGGAAACAGTATTGAACACATGACTAAAGAGGTGCAAAACGAAAGTGATGACACCAGCTGAAATCTTTCATTAATTAGAAAGCAATCCTGTCACTAAAGGGGGTTTTACACATAGCGATATCGCTAGCAATATCGCTAAAACGTCACTGATTTTGTGACGTTATAGCGATATTGCTATGTGTGATACCTCCGACCGGCTCCCCCGCTGTCCATCGCTGATCGCGCGGCTCCATTTCTCGTCGTCTGCTTCCTGCTGTGTTAGACGAGCGACGCTGGTGGCGGGCGGGAGGACGTCAGGATCGCTGTGTGTGAAAGGTGAGTATCGTGCGCTGTATCGCTGCTATGTCGCTGTGAGATCTGCCTGTGTGAAAGCTCACTAGCGATCATTTAGCGATGCACCAGCGATCCTGACCGGGTCGGATTGCTGGTGCATCGCTAAATGTAAAAGGGGCTTTAGTTAAAAATATCAGCTGGTTCAACTGATAAGCTATAAAAAGGTGTCTCATTACCAAGGTGCCACACAACAAACATGTCATGATGGGTAAAATCAGTAAGCTGTCTCAAGACATTTGCAATCTTATTGTTGCAAAATATACTGATGGCATTGGTTACAGAATAATTTTTAAACTACTGAGTGTTCTAATGAGCACTGTTGGGGATATAATGTGTGATTGGAAAGAACATAATTTCACCATAAACCGGCCACAACCAGGTGCTCCCCTTAAGATTTCAGAGGAGTGAAGAGAATTACCAGAAGAGTTTTCCAACAGACAAGAACCACAAATGGAGAGCTAAAAAAGACTTGTAATCAACAGGTATAATTGTTTCAAAGAAGGCAATAAGTAATGGCATGTATGCACGCTAACCACTCAAGACTCCATTGCTGAACAAAAAACATGTTAAAATGCTTTTTAAAGTTTGCTCAACAACATTTAGACATGTCAGTGAAATACAAGGAGACAATAGTCTGGTCATATGAGCCCAAAATTGAACTCTTTGGATCTCCTAATACACATCATGTTTGGAGGCAGAAAGGCACAGCATATCACCCCAAAACACCATACCAACAGTGAAGTTTTGGAGGTAGGAATATCAGTGTGGGGCTGTTTTTAAGCATATGGCACTGGCAAACTAAGTGGAAGATATCATCAATGGACAAATGTACCAAGACAGTCTTGATGATAATTTGCTGCAATCTACCAGGATGATGAAGTTGAAACGAGGGTGGATATTTCAGCAAGACCACGATCATAAACACACAGCCAAGGAAACTCCGTTGGTTTCAGAGAGAAAATAAAGCAGCTAGAATGGCCAAGCCAATCACTTATGCAAATAAAATCCGTGGAGCCTCATTTAAGAGTCTCAAACATGGGACTAGCCAGATCTTCCTCCAGGGAAGGACCCAGCCAAGGGTCCCACCTAGCCAGAATCCTACTCCACACTGATGAGGGGCAACACCCCGAAACAGCTGTCTGTGGATGGATACCTGGCCTTGGTATTTCCCTTGTCATATCTGTAAACTCGTAAAGAGCTGGATATTGACTTAAAGGGCCGCTTAATATGGTGGTAATGGTGGTTTCCGAAAGGAGCCACTCCTTGGCTGGGTCCTTCCCTGGAGGAAGATCTGGCTAGTCCCGTGTTTGAGACTCTTAAATGAGGCTCCACGGATTTTATTTGTATTTCCCAGGGAGCATTGCACCTAGGATTTCACTGTTTGAGCGCCTTTGCCGGGTGCCACAGTGTTTTTTGACTGGTCTCCCTGAGGTCAGTGATTGTTTCGTGATGCAAGCCAATCACTTGACCTGAATCCAATAGAACATTTATGGAAGGAACTAAAGCGAAGTTCATAGGAGCCCACAGAACCTCCAGGATTTGAAGTTTGTGTGGAAGAATGGGCCAAAGTTGCCCCTGAGCAATGCATGCAACTAATGTCTCCATACAGGAGGCATCCCGAAGCTATCCTCACCAACAAATGCTTTTATACAAAGTATTAAAGGGAATCTGTCACCCTTTTTTTGGCCTTTCAGCTGCCAGCATAGACATCGGGGGCTTATCTACAGCATTCTGTAATGCTGTAGATAAGCCTCCGCTGTAACCTGAAAGAGAAGAAAAACACGTTATTATACTCATCGAGGTGGGCGGTCTGGTCCGATGGGTGTTGCAGTCCGGTCCGGCGCCTCCCTTCATGCGATGACGTCCTCTTCTCCCGTCCTGAAATGGCGCAGGTGCATTGCTCTGCCCTGTTGAGGGCAGAGCAGAGTCCTGCAGTGCGCAGGCGTCGGGAGAGGTCTGGCTCCTGCGCACTGCAGAATTCTGCTCTGACCTCAACAGGGCAGAGCAATGCGCCTGCGCCGGAGCCATTTCAGGACCGGAGAAGAGGACGTCATCGCATGAAGAAGGGAGGCACCGGACCGCAACACCCATCGGACCAGACCGCCCACCTCGGTGAGTATAATATAGCGTGTTTTTCTTCTCTTTCAGGTTACATTGGGGGCTTAGCTACAGCATTACAGAATGCTGTAGCTAAGCCCCCGAAGTCTATGCCGGCAGTTAATAGGGGAAAAAAAGGGTGACAGATTCCCTTTAAATTTCAGCAAGTGTGTTCAATACTCTCTTCCTGTGTCATTTCTCATTTTTACGCATACGGTAACTTATTTATGGACATCTGTGGTTTGATTTCTTTGTGTGGATTGTATTATATATATTGTATATTAGTATACTCTTTTACAAATACTTAGCAAATTTGTGAAATATTTTGTGTTTAACATCCATATCTCTGATATTTGTGACTTTTTAATTTGAACCATATCTCTGAGCGGAGCAAGATGACAAACTCTACCCTTGTCTCTGAACCTTGTTTTATTAGTTTTTGTTTAATCCTCCCTTTTGATTTGCTGTGATGATTTTGCTGCTTGTAATCCCATTTCAAGAGAATCCTTTGCTAATCTGTGCTTTGCATTGGCTTTCTGCTTTGTCTGTCTGTTTTTGTCTGGCTTTTGTCATGCCCTCCCCAACCCTGCTTTTTTTTTTCTCTGTTTTATGTTCATTTCTTGCCCTTCCCTTGCTTGTACCTGTGGTGGCTTTGATTGCAATGAAATCCCAAAAATCCATTATATTAAAAAAAAAATTACCTGGGCTCGTGGCTTGGCCTGATGTGACCTCCTGCGTACACCCTATCTCTCTCCTGCAACATCCTCTGACTGATGGCTTCCCGTCTCGCGTGGTTCGGCGGTCGTTGCGTGAACACACAGTTCACCCAAATATGGCCTTCTTGCTGATAGGTACCACTTCTGTGAGAAATGCTTCAACGAGATTCAAGGGGAGAGTGTATCTCTAGGTGATGACCCCACACAACCACAAACGTAAGTGAAGGCATTTCTCTTAAATGTAGCATTTTGTATAATGTTTGTATGTGTATAAGACTTTGTAGATTTGAGATGTAAAGTGATTTGAAGTCCATATGTTGTATTATGTGAGAGAGCATTGCTGTTAAAAGTTTGCACTCGCTTACTGACTTGCTACATGTGAGGATCAGATATTGGGGACATTTATTTGGACTGCATATTTTGTGCTGGTCTTAATAAAGCTGGTGTATTTTCCGTCAAGGTTTATTTTTATAATGAGTTGTAGGCTTGCACCTCTTAATAAATCTGGCTCACTTCCTGCCATGCATTTGCCAAAACAATTAATTTACACCAGTCACATTTACTCTAATTCTAAGGTTCACTGAGGCCCTGCACTCTTTTGTAAAACTCACCCACTATTTAGAAACCTTTTAAAAGTTGGAAATTGTGACGTGCACCATGATTTGCATCTTTCTTTACACCAGTAAGTTTTGTAAACACAGTGGCCTGCAGTTTTCCTGCATGGTACTGGCTTTACAGCCCATTTATCTGAAGGTTTTGTTCATAATCCAAACAAAAATGAGCTTATCAGATTTTAAAATCCATGGCATGCTCTAATGTTAATGCAGATTTTCTCTGTTACTATCTAATTAGGGTTTTGTGTGATAGCAAATAAGTATCCATATATGTATTGTGACATCCCACCTTTTGGTGACCAAAAGTTTATTAAACTTGTCAGATTTTTGTAACAAATCTTCCTCCTACTTATCATAGAATGCTAGAGTTGGAAGGGACCTCCTGAGCCTTCTGGTCCAACCCCCTGCTCAAAGCATGATTCACTAAATCATCCCAGACAGGTGTCTGTCCAACCTCTGTTTAAAGACTTCCATTGAAGGAGAACTCGCCACCTCACGTGGCAGCCTGTTCCACTCTTTAATCACCCTGTCAAAAAGTTTTTGGTATATGCTTTTTTCATTTTTATTGCCCAGATGTAGTACTTTGCATTTTTCCCTGTTAAAAACCATTCTGTTAGTTGATGCCCACTGCTCCAGTTTTATCTTTTTGAATCCTCGCTCTTCCCTAGTATTGGCTATCTCTCCTTGTATAAAACTTGTACAGAAAAACCTTTACATTACTGTACATTACTGTAGTTAACAGTCCACTGTCCAACAGAGCAGTCATTTCTTTACTGTGATTTTTGAGTTTTCCCATTGAAATAAAATACATAAAACACAAATCTTGTACATTAAATGATAATATAATACAGAAATCTCTTCCAAAACTTTAGCAGTAGTTCGGTGTCCAAGCAGTCATACTAAGTTATTTTCAGGACTCAAATCCTTTCTGCAGTAGGATTACTCTGTTACCACATATGTCAGTGGTAGGAGACTGCTGCTGAAGCCTGCCTGTAGTTAGACGGATGCAGTGCGTATGTAATCAAGGCTAAGGGAGTATTAACAGGCCATATATCAAACACTAGTGATTCACAAAAACTTGTCCAAATAACAATTGGAAAAAATTACACACATGAATATATATACCAGTGAATCTAGATTACCAAAGGAGGCAAAGCATAATGGGGCACCTGGTAAGCATGAGTGCCAAGTATGCTGATATAGGCATATGAGGCATAATTATGCTGACAACCATCCAATTGATTTGTGACCAAAACCACAAGAGCCAGAGAATGGGGCAGAGAACACAAAACTCACACACATACTCTTGCTCTTTGCACGCCCGCTCTTACACACATCCCAACCCTCCAAATTACAAATACCACAAGAGCCAGAGAATTGGGCAGAGAGCACATAACTCACACATACGCCGGGTCTTTGCACGCCCGCTCTTACACACATCCCAACCCTCCAAATTACAAATACAGTCCAGACCAAGAAGTGAATACCATATGCGGAGGGCAAACCCACCTAAACTGTGTGATAGTCTATATGCTCTTAGCTTGTTTTCTTCACTGATTTGGTTTTGTTCATTTTAGAACAATCAGCAAAGACCAGTTCTCCAAACGGAAAAATGACACTCTGGATCCAGAACTGTATGTATTGGCTGTAATTTACTTTTTTCAATAAATTAATTGTTTTCAGTGCTGTTGGGAAAGATACCGTTGTTCGATTATGCATTGGTCACTTACTGACCACGTTATTTCCATGTTTTGGCTGATCTATAGATTTTTGCTTCAAGGTCCCAGAGGCGGGGGTTGCAAATACAGCTGTGCTTCTCGGTTTGTGTAACTTCCATCGAAAGGAATGAGAATTACTGAGACAGTGTA
This sequence comes from Dendrobates tinctorius, assembly GCF_039654945.1. Taxonomy (NCBI): domain Eukaryota; kingdom Metazoa; phylum Chordata; class Amphibia; order Anura; family Dendrobatidae; genus Dendrobates; species Dendrobates tinctorius. The sequence continues at coordinate 12,833,679 of NW_027361701.1, read as the reverse complement.
GCAAAGTGAGCTGCGCTGTGGATATATCTTCTGAGTTGTAGAAATAGCTTTGCTCACTGCGCTGCACTGTTTGTGACTCCCATTCATTTCTACATTTCTATGGAAGTTAAACCTGTAGCACAGCTGTACTCGGCTGTTTTTGTAATCCCGCTTGTGGTGTCCAGGACTTGGTTATTATTCCTGTCTTAGCCATGAAAGGTATAGATGAAAATAACCCTTTAAAGGGGTTTGTACAACTCTACTATCTCATGGTCTATATTAAAATGTAGTTATCTAGGGAAAATAAAATGAAGTATCATTGCAGGCAGTAATCATTCATAATGTCCCATGATTACAGACCACTAGCAAAGTAAGGCGTAGAGGACAGATGGTAGGCAATAGGAATGTAGCCATAAGGACACACAGGTCTGCCTTAACTTAATCCGCTAGGCTGTAGTTTAAAGGCTTCCTTTAACGGTTTGTTTTTTTTCTCACCTTGCTACACTAGAGTATTAAAGTAATTTAGCAGTGAATGTAACCAAACCAATATTTTGAGGGCATGTGTGTTAAAGTTGTTCTGTGAAACAAATTCAGAATTCTTAAACTCTAGGTACTCGTACACCTTGGATGGCTGTCATTTAGCCAACTGCCTCGTTGAATTGCTGTTTAATCCAGGGGTCCCCAACCACCGGTCCGCGGGCCAGGACCGGGCCGTTGCACTTCTGTTGCCGGTCCGCGGAGCCAGGCTCAAATGCTGGACACATGGGGAGCCGGAAGCTGTATCACTGTAGTGACAGCTGCAGCCGGCGGCTTCCAGAAGTCATCGATACTCACCTTCCGTCCCTGCATCCCTGTCCCGGCATAGCAGCTTCATCCTGTGCTGAGCTGTCTCTCATGAATATGGACGCCACTCTCCCATAGGCGTGGCGTCCATATTCATGACCTTAATGAACTGTACCAGGTGACCACAGGAAGAAGCTGACGTGCCGGGATAGAGATGCAGGGATGTGCAGCGACTGTGTCAGGGTAAGTATGGTGAGGGAGGAAGGGGGAGCCCAGCGGAGCTGTGCATACAAGGATGGCAGGGGAGCCATGCATAAAAGATGGGAGAGTGGGAGCAGAGCCATGTATACAGGATGGGAGAGGGAGCAGAGCCATGTATACAGGACTGGGAGAGTGGGAGCGGAGCCATGGATACAGGACTGGGAGAGTGGGAGCGGAGCCATGTATACAGGACTGGGAGAGTGGGAGCGGAGCCATGTATACAGGATGGGAGACTGGGAGCGCAGCCATGTATACAGGATGGGAGACTGGGAGCGCAGCCATGTATACAGGATGGGAGACTGGGAGCGCAGCCATGTATACAGGATGGGAGACTGGGAGCGCAGCCATGTATACAGGATGGGAGAGTGGGAGCGCAGCCATGTATACAGGATGGGAGCGCAGCCATGTATACAGGATGAGAGCGCAGCCATGTATACAGGATGAGAGCGCAGCCATGTATACAGGATGGGAGAGTGAGAGCGCAGCCATGCATACAGGATGAGAGAGTGGGAGCGCAGCCATGCATACAAGGGTGGGAGCCACAGACCTGGACAGGACGGGGGAGCCACACATACCGGGATAGCAATGAGGGGACAATGCATATCCAGCTTATACTCAAGTCAGTAAGCTTACCCAGTTTTCCGTGGCAAAATTAGGTGCCTCGGCTTATACTCGGGTCAGCTTATACTCGAGTATCGAGTGTGTGTATATGTATGTGTGTGTATGTGTGTGTGTGTATATATATATATATATATATATATATATATATATATATATATATATATATATATATATGTGTGTATGTGTGTATATATATATATATATATATATATATATATATTTTCGATACTCGAGTATAAGCCAACCCGTATATCAATCAGTACTTTGTTGGGCCATCATACTATACATGGGGATTATGTGTGGGACCATTTTGCTATACATACTACAACTCCGTACATAGCCCTGCCCCCATTTGACCAAAGCCCTGCCCCCTGTCCCACCTACATCCCCGCCCTACAGGCCATGGAAGAATGGTCTTGCTTGAAGCCGGTCCCTGGTGCAAAAAAGGTTGGGGACCACTGGTTTAATCGTCTGTCAACTTCCCTATACACCAAGTGTTCATGTGTTTTCAATGGGGCAGCAACTTGTCTCCTGGTAAAATAGAAGATGCAAGGTTTTCAGTTTGGTTAATACTGAATTCCCCTAAAATTATGCGCACTAGAGAGTCAGAAGATCTCATGCACATTAGGTGGTCGAGGAGTCCCACTGAGAACAGTAGATTTGTTTTGTGTAAATCTAATGTGTATGTAGGGACAAGGACAATATGAAATGTTTTCTGCCTTCTCATGATAGCATTTTGTTGTCTTTTTGACACTAAACCTACTTTAGTGTGCCTTTTAAAGGGGTTGTCTGGTCTTAAACTACAAGCTTGAAGTAATTCTGACACTGCACACTTGTGAATCCTCATATTGAGCTTTGACGATTCTACTGTGGCGGCAGTCATACAACTGCAAATATGTGAAATTGCATGCTTCCGGCCACATTCTGACTAGACTGTTCCCGGCCTCTCTCCATACACTTGCATTGAAAGGCGCATGTGGCCTGGAGTATGCATTTCTCATTCCTGCTACCTCATCGTTCCTGATGCCAGCATCGGAAAATCCTCCTACTTCTCAGTGCTTTGAGGATTCACAGGTCTGTAGTCGCATAGAGGCTAATAGTTTCCCTTTAAGAGATACACAATCAGGAAGTGACCTATTGTTTAAATCAGGTTTTTGTGTTCAAATGCATTTAAAAAAAAAGTTGGCAATCTTTTTTTTTTTAATCTAAAAAAACAATATTGTAATCTTGTACTTTTCACAATAACTACAGGGGGAGGCTAAAACTTTATATGCATTCAGGAATAGTTTATAGTTTTCGTATGGATTCAGGATTGCAATGACGGGTAACACATCTATGCAGCTGATAGCACAGAGTCCACCAATCACAATAGGCCATGTCACATCTGACCTTTTACCTTTGCATACAGTTATTAGACATTTAATTCAACTTTACTGTATTATGACCTTTGCACAGGGTCTATGTAAATGTTGTTTCCTGAAACAAAAGGAAGTCTTGAGTATTAAAAAAAAGCCACAGTAACCAGTGTGAAAATTCCAACATTTCTATTTTTTATTTTGAAGACAGATTGTGCCATGTAAAAAAATGCCTTTTTTTTTTCTAAAAAGAAAAAAAAAAGTCTAAACTTGTATATTCCATATGCCATTCTCTGATTAGCTTCCCTGTAATTTATTCCTTCTCAAGCTGCCAAAGGAATGAGGAAAACCAAAGCTGGCCATACACATGAGAACTGCTATTGTAGTCTGATGAATGGTTATCTCCTGACTTCCCCATAGATATGAGTCCTCTTTTCATTTGGTCATTCAAGTGTTTTTATCATAGCAAGTAGAGAAATCCACTGCCTGACTCCCCCAGTCAGTGGGACGAGAGAACCTGCTGTCTGACTTTCCCTGGTCAGTGGGAAGAAAGAACCTGCTGCCAGATTTTCCTCCGGTCAGCGGGAAGAGAAAACTGCTGCCCGACTTTTCCTGGTCAGCGGGAAGAGAAAACCTGCTTGCCCAATTTTCCCCCAGTGAGCAGGAGGAGAAAACCTGCTTGCCCAATTTTCCCCAGCTCAGCGGGAGGAAAAAACCTGCTGCCTGATTTTCCCCCGGTCAGCGGGAGGAGAAAACCTGCTGCCTGATTTTCCCCCGGTCAGCGGGAAGAGAAAACCTGCTTGCCCGACTTCCCTGGTCAGCGGGAAGAGAACCCTGCTGCCTAGTTTTTCTTTTGTATGTTTTAGAAGTGGGACTAGCAAAAATACCAATTTTGTAACTTTTTTTTTTATAGTTTGTGGTACGGGTTAAATATGTTGATTAAGTCGTGTCATTATGGGCACAGCGATACAAATGATATTTTTGCTATATTTTTACATTAAATACAATTTTTACTTGTGGTTTTTTTAAACGTTTCGTTTTTTGTTTTTTTTACACATCTATAGTCCCACTAAAGGCCCCCGTTACACACAGCGAGATCGCTGATTTTGTGACGCATCAGCGATCTCGCGGTGTGTGGCACGCATCAGCGACCGCCCCCCCGCCAGGTATCGCTGATCATACACGAATGTCCTAGGCCGTTTATTGATCATTAGTCTCCTGCTGGCCAGCACGCATCGCTGCGTGTGGCAGCGGGAGAGCAACGATCAGCGAGCTCCCAGCGCTGTAAGCAGACCCTCGGAGCTGGTATCCAAGGTAAATATCGGGTAACTAAGCACGTGCAGCACTTAGTTACCTGCTGTGTACCTTGGATACCAGCGTGCTGGCACTGGGAGCTGGTATCCAAGGTAAACAGCGGGTAACTAAGTGGCCGCAGGTTCACCTTCCAACAAGACAATGACCTTAAGCACACAGCTAAAATAGCAAAGGTGTGTCTTCGGAACAACTCTGTGACCATTCTTGACTGGCCCAGCCAGAGCCCTGACCGAACCCAATTGAGCATCTCTGGAGAGACCTGAAAATGGCTGTCCACCAACATTCACCATCCAACCTGACGGAACTAGAGAGGATCTGCAAGGATGAATGGCAGAGGATCCCCAAATCCGGGTATGAAAAGCTTGTTGCATCATTCCCAAGAAGACTCATGGCTGTACTAGCTCAAAATGGTGCTTCTACTCAGTACTGAGCAAAGGCTCTGAAAACTTATGACCATGTGATATTTCAATTTTTCTTTTTTAATAAATTTGCAAACATTTCTACATTTGTTTTTTTCAGTCAAGATGGGGTGCAGATTGTACATTAACGAGATCTTTTTTGAATTTATCAAATGGCTGCAATGAGACAGTGAAAATTTTCAAGGCGTCTAAATACTTTCCGTACCCACTGTATTCCACTGATAAAAATCTGAATCACTGTTGGGTGTGAGGGAAAAAAAAAAATTCTCATGTACATGGCTGTATTCCATCTTCGTTCAAATGCTGTACATTTACGCAAAGTATTTTCTGCTAGATTCTGAACTAATTATAAAAATATGTATATATAAACAGTTAAAACTGATTCTCACCTTTTACATGTACCACCGAAGTAAGAGGTGAGAAAGTCATTAAACATATCATCTGAATAAAACGCATAAAGTAAAAGCCAGTGTAAAAAAATCTTTTTTTTTTTTTTTTTTTTCTAGATTTGTGGAATGCTTGGATTGTGGTCGAAAAATGCACCAGATATGTGTCCTGCATAATGAGACCATTTGGCCAACTGGGTGAGTTTGCACCAGTGATTTTTCGCGTTCTCAATAAAAAAGTGTCTTCATTGTTTGGGATCTTGGTTTTATCAGTGTTTGGTCAATGTCAGTTTTTACCATTGGTGTTACATCAGTGATGTCAGAAGTACAAAATAAATACATTTCAAATTTCCCGTATCTGTTGCATTGTTAATCACGGACGGCACACAGGTTGTACACCGATGCAGTTCTTGTGCTGACCATGTTTTTCATGGACCCATAGACTTGCATGGGTGATTTTCATCCTTGACGCTAATATACAGTGTGTCCGTAAAGTCATGGTGCACTTTTGACCAGTCACTGGAGAACAACAAAAGACGATGTGAAATCTGCTCAAAATAAAAGAAAAACTCTCCCAGTTTCATACCTATTCAGTGCAGTTCGATGTGGGCTCCACTTTTTGCCCTACACATCCAAACGATAGTGAAGTTCTTGCCACACACGGGTAAGGACGTCTGGTGTAACAGAGTGAATAAAGTCTGTGATTCCCTGTTTTAAGTGATTAATGTCATTGATACGTTCAGTGTACACATGTTGCTTCACATAACCCCAAAAGTAAAAGTCTAAGGGCGTCGGATCTCACATTTTTATCGTCTTTTGTTGCTTTCCTGTGACTGGTCAAAAGTGCACCATGACTTTACGGACAGACTGTATATAAGGGCCGATTAAAAAAAAAAACTTATAATATCCGCGTCATGATTTCAATTTTTAAAAGTGCACACAATGGAGGAGATAAACAAAACTGTCAAATAGCAAAACTGGCTTAAAAAAATATAAACACTAATGACAAAATACTAATTGTAATGAAATATGCACTGAACAAAAAAGTGCCAAAAAAAACACTGGCATGAGAATAGTCACTTTAATGGGTACATGTTCTATCGATGAAATCAATGGATAGAAAATGTACGTCATAAACAGATGTGTGAATGAGGCCTTGACTTATAATTTTGAATTATAAAGTAACTGACAAAGATTTTTATATTATGGTAGAACTGCTAAGCATAAGTTTGTTATGCTTAGGGCAGAATTATCGCTAAGGCTGTGCGCACACAGCGTTTTTTTAGCGGATTTGCCAATAAATCCGCTATAAAAACGCTAAAAATAAGCTTCCCATTCATTTCTATGCATTTTGCACTTTGTGCATATTGATGCGTTTTTTTACCGCAAGAAAACCGCTTTTCAGTAAAAACTGCAGCATGCGCATTAATTTTGCGGATATTTCTGACCATTTTGATGGGTCTGGAACCGCTCTGAAAAAAACGCATTAAAAAAAACGCACGGAAAACGCGCAGAAAAAACATTTTGCTTGGCGGATCCGTTTTTTTCCCATTGAGTTGCATTACCGGCGGATCTTGACGGATGGCCATCCGTTGGATCCGTTTTTTTGCGGATCCGCCAAAATTTTGACGTCCGCCGACATGCCCGAACGGAGCATGTAACGTTTTTTTGGGCGACAGGATCCGCACTTCTCACTGCGCATGGCTGAAAGACTTCACTCAGCCGGAAATTTAACCCTAAACTCTGTTCTGGCGGCTGGAAAAAATCTCTCTCTCTCTCTCTCTCTCTCTCTCTCTCTCTCTCTCTCTCTCTCTCTCTCTCTCTCTCTCTCTCTCGTTCCTTTAAAATTCTTCATTCATCGGATCCGTCAAAAAAAGGGTCCGGTGGCATCCGTTCACATCAGTTTAGCAACGGATCCGCTTTCTGCCATTTTGGCGGATTTTAACTCACACAAAAAACTGAAGTGTGAAACAGGCCTGACTCACAGCAAACGGACGTGTTCGCTGGGCATAGACCTCTATTGCTAACGCAATGCTACTATGCGTTAGCACTATCTGTGTAAAAAAAAAAAAATCAGCGTCAGCGCATCCATTTAACACATACGTTAAACGTATGGTACGAACGCGATGTGAACCTAGCCTTAGGGACTTGAGATGAGTTAGGAGATTTTACAGGTTTATGACCAGGAGATGTACATATGATCTATCATCGTGTTTCTGAGAAGGCTGTCCAATGCAATCCCCAGAGTCAGTACAACCCCTGTAACTATCATAGAATCGTAGAGTTGGAAGGGACCTCCTGGGCCATCTGGTCCAACCCCCTGCTCAAAGCAGGATTCGCTAAATCATCCCAGTCAGATGTCTGTCCAGCCTCTGTTTGAAGACTTCCATTGAAGGAGAACTCACCACTTCTCGTGGCAGCTTGTTCCACTCATTGATCACTCTAATTGTCAAAAAGTTTTTTCTAATATCTAATCTGTGTCTCCTCCCATTCAGTTTCATCCCATTGCTTCTAGTCTTTCCTTGTGCAAATGAGAATAAAGTTGATCCTTCTACAATGTGACAGCCCTTTAAATATTTGTAGACAGCTATTAAGTCTCCTCTCAGTCTTCTCTTTTGCAAACTAAACATTCCCAAATCCTGCAACCTTTCCTCATAAGACAGGGTTTGCAGACCGGTCACCATTCTGGTTGCTCTTTTCTGAACTTGCTCCAGTTTGTTGATGTCTTTTTTAAAATGTGGTGCCCAAAACTGGACACAATATTCCGGATGAGGTCTGACCAAAGAGGAGTAGAGTGAAATAATGACTTCACGTGATCTAGACTCTATGCTTCTGTTACTACATCCTAGAATTGCATTTGCCTTTTTTTGCTGCTGCATCACACTGTTGACTCATATTCAGTCTGTGATCTATTAGTATACCCAAGTCTTTTTCACATGTGCTGTTGCTTAGCCCTATTCCTCCCATTCTGTATATGCGTTTTTCATTTTTATTGCCCACATGTAGTACTTTGCATTTTTCCCTGTTAAAAAACATTCTGTTAGTTGCTGCCCACTTCTCCAGTTTATTTATATCTTTTTGAATCCTCTCTCTTTAGTATTAGATATCCCTCCTAGCTTTGTGTCATCAGCAAATTTAATCAGTTTACCCTCAATTCCTTCATCTAAATCGATAAAGATGTTGAACAATACAGGGCCCAGGACAGAGCCCTGTGGTACCCCACTTGAGACATTCTTCCAACTGGATGTGCAGCCATTTATGACCACTCTTTAGGTCTGATCACTAAGCCAGTTAAGAATCCACCTAACAGTTGCCTTGTCCATTCCATACTTAGTCATTTTTTCAATAAGGATTGTATGAGATACTTTGTCAAATGCTTTGCTGAAGTCAAGATATACTATATCTACAGCATTTCCTTGATCCACCCAATCAGTGATTCCATCATAGAAGGAAATTAAGTTAGTCTGAGATGACTTATTAGTTGCAAACCCATGCTGACTCTGTTTAATCACTTCATTCTTATCCAGGTACTGACATACATGTTGTTTAATAATTTGTTCAAAGATCTTTCCTGGTATAGAAGTCAGACTCACCGGCCTCTAGTTGCCTGGGTCCACCTTCTTCCCCTTTTTGAAGATAGGAACAACATTTGCTATTCTCCAGCCTTCTGGGACTTCTCCTGTTCTCCAAGAATTTTCAAAGATTATGGAGAGGGGTTCAAAAATTTCTTCTGCTATCTCCTTCAGTACTCTGGGGTGTAATTCATCTGGACCTGGAGACTTGAATTCATTTAGGTTAGCTAAGTGTTTCCTCACTATCTTTCTGTTTATAGATATCCTGGATTCTTCTATTCCCTTAATAGGACAGTGAAGAACAGTTGATGTTACATTTCCTTTCTGAGAGAAAACAGATGCAAAATAGGAATTTAAAAGTTCGGCCTTCTCAACATCCTGTCTTACCATTTCATCTTCATCCTGTAAAAATCCTATAGCATCTTTGACTTTTCTTTTACTTTTGACATATCCCCAAAATCCTTTATTATTGCTTTTGACATCTCTTGCAAGCCTCAATTCATTTTCAGCTTTAGATAATCTGATTTGTGCCCTGCAGGTTCTGCAGACAGCATTATATTCTTCTTTAGATATGTCTCCCTCTTTCCATTTTATAAACATTTTTTTCTTCCTTTTTAGCATGTGCTTAAGTTCTGTGTTCATCCATCCTGGCTTCCTTAAATGCTTCCTATTCTTCCCTGTTTTCGGAATTGTTAACAATTGTGCTTTGAGAATTTCATTTTTCAAGATTTCCCATCCTTCCTGGACATTTTTGTCTTTAAGGATATCCAGCCATTGGATCCCTCCAATTCTCTTTCTGAATCCCTTAAAATCTGCCTTTCTGAAATCTAACCTTGACGTCTGAGTCTTCACAGGTCTTCCTCCTCTAGTTATCCAAAATTCTAAAATAGCATGGTCGCTACCTCCTAGGGTCCCAGCCACTTTTACCTCCTCAACCATTTCCTCCCTGTTTATAAGGATTAGATCCAAGGTAGCAGTTCCCGTTGTTTTCTTCCCTACCTTTTGGAAGATAAAGTTGTCAGCAAGAGAGTATAAGAATTTCCTGGATAGTTGAAATCTCCCATGACAACTGTCATATTTTTTGGAGAACTTGGCCATTTGATGCATAAAGAGTTCATCCATATCTTCAGCTTGCACAGGCGGCCTGTAGTAAATGCCTACAATGGTGTCCTTTCCATTGTTCTGTCCTTGTATTCTTACCCAAACAGTTTCCACAGAACTCCCAGTCTCTGAAGCTTCAATCTCTGTGCAGATGTACGCGTTTCTAACATACAATGCGACACCTCCTCCTCGTTTATCAAGTCTGTTCCTTGCAAATAAGTTGTATCCTTCTAGTGTTGTATTCCAATCATGTGTATTGTCCCACCAAGTTTCAGTGATTCCAATGACATCATATTTCTTTTCCTGTGTTAGTAGTCCCAATTTTCCTTGTTTGTTGCCCATGCTTTGTGCATTAGTATAGAAACATTTTAGTTTGTGATTGGTTTCTCTTTCTCCAATATTTTTATTAATTAGATTCTTTTGTCTTTGTTCTTCCTTTCCACTTCTAATAGCAGAGTTCTCAATAGCATTTGTCAGGTGTATGGCTTTTTCTGGTCTTTTGCTTCCCTTCCCATGTTGTTCTAGTTTAAAGCTCTCCTTACAAGTGTAGCAAGGCGACTTCCAAATACATGTTTTCCAGTCTTCGTAAGGTGCACCCCATCTCTAGCAAGTAGTCCATCGTAAAGGTAATTCACTCCGTGATCCATAAACCCAAATCGTTGCTGACGGCACCATCGACGTAGCCAGTTGTTCACCTGCAGAATCTTATTCCACCTCCTTGTTCCATGGCCATCCACTGGGAGGATGGAAGAGAAGACCACCTGTGCTCCCAGTTCTTTCACTTTCTTGCCTAAGTCTTCAAAGTCTCTGCAGATGGTTTCCAGGTCGTTTCTTGCGGTGTCATTTGTCCCCACATGTAGTAGCAGGAATGGGTAGTCATCTGTAGGTCTGAAGAGTCCTGATATCCTGTCAGACACATCTTTAATTTTTGCACCTGGAAGACAGCACATTTCTCTTGAAGTTATATCCGGTCTGCAGATAGCGGCCTCTGTTCCTCTCTTGGCATAGTTATCAAGCCACCTCCAAGCCTAACTAAAAGGAAAAAGCACTCCCTAGTGTAATACAGTAGACTTTGTCCTAACTCTAACGCCAGTCGGCGTGTAAACGTATATAGACCAGGGGTCCTCTCAAGTTGACTGCTGCACCTTCTCATGATTTTTTCCGTTCTCCACCATGGCACCCACTGACAAAGATACCTGTTTGGGATTGAATCAAATTGCACCAGTTTTTGTTTGTCGGCCAAAACAATAGAAATATACAATATCCGTGTACATAATAATAATCTTTATATAGCGCCAACATATTCTGCAGCGCTTTACAGTTTAACAGTTTCAAAACACAAGTCACAATACAATAATTCAAGCAAAATAAGACGACCCTGCTCGTGAGAGCTTAGAATCTACAATGAGGTGAGGGAGATACAAAGTACAGGTGTGTATTTACAATTGTGTATTTACAATGCAGGTCCAGCTATCTTGATGGAGTGAAGGATAGATGGAGATAGTGAATGGGCTACACACGCACACTTCCACAGAGAATGACTTTGATTAGTGAACGTGATAGGCCGCTCTGAACAAGTGTATTTTGAGGGAGCGCCTAAAACTATGCAAATTGTGGATCAAATTGTGTACATCATCGGATCCACTCATTAAGGCATAATGTAGCCAAAACTTTTATCATTAACCCGTATCCTGCATTTTGATCTTTAGCTTTGTGAAAAACTGACGAATAATCACAAATGTCTATTAATTTTATATTTCTTCATTTATAAGCTTCATACTTTTGCAAAGATCATATAATCTATAGCCCCTAAGTATTCCCCACTGCTCATAAGGGCCTTTCACACATAGCGGGATTGCTAGCGATATCGCTAAAGCGTCACCGATTTTGTGACGCAACAGCGATCTCGCATTGTGTGACACGTACCTGAAACCCCCCCCCCCCGCAGAATATCGCTGATCGCGCTCGAATGGCCTGGGCCATTTTTTACTCGTTGGCGTCCCGCTGGCACAAACTAGCGACGCATAGACGCAGGCGGAAGTCGTTATCGCTGCGGTGTGACAGGTAACAGCGACCCCCGACTAATCGCTTATCGCTGTTGGGATCTGGCTGTTAGGCAGCTCACTAGCGACCATTTAGCAATGCAACAGCGATCCTGACCAGGTCGTAGCGTTGTCGGAATCGCTGGTGCATCGCTAAATGTAGCGGGACCCTTAGATCATTGCATACTGTAGCATTCCCCCTTTCTCATGGCAGTGTTATTAATCTCTTATGAGATTAACAAACAATTTGTTTTCTAAAAGTGTAATTTCTGTTCCAACTATAGATTTGTGTGTGATGGCTGTCTAAAGAAAACTGGTCGTACCAGGAAAGAGAACAAGTTTTCTGCTAAAAGTAAGTGTTTGAGAAAAAGCTCTGATAGTGCTCTCTGAAACCTGGAATTGTAAGTGTTTAAGATTTTAAAACTTGCTAACTTTTTTCCACAGGGCTGCCAACTACAAGGTTGGGCACCTTCTTGGAGAATCGAGTTAATGAATTTCTGCGTAGACAAGCAAATCCTGAGGCTGGAGAGGTGACTGTGCGTGTTGTACATGCATCAGATAAAACAGTTGAAGTAAAGCCTGGGATGAAGGCAAAGTAAGTTGCAAATTACAACATGTACATAGAACTAAAGCTTTCAAGGCATGGCTGGAAGCTGTAGATTAAGATTTACACATCTAGTCTGTTTAAAATTGTTACTTACTAATATTGGATCTGTTATTTGCTTCTTATTTTTGAAGCGTTATGTAATTGTTGGTATGAATTTTAAGGATACTATAACGTAATAGTTATATTCAGTACTGAATAAGATTTTCCTTCTGTCATTAAAGAGAATCAGAGTCCAAGATCATGACAATCATGCTGCTGGAGCCATGGGCAACATGAATCGGACATTGGCTTTAATGCAGCCAGGCATGTTTTTCTCTAAAACGCTGAGGCAGACTCCTGATGTCATCTCCTTGCACTACTTCCCATGATTGACAGTCTAGGGATGGAAAGAAGCTGCCTTGGACTACTCATCTGAGATGCACTGTCCCTGGTCCAGCTTTTCAAATTATATTCTCTGAAATGACAAACCCAGTGTCTGATTCAGGTTGTCTGTGTTTCTGAGAGCATGACTCTCATCCTTTGTGTCCTTTAAGGGATTATTCTTAATTTGTGTCTTGAGAAGCAACTGCTCATATTTTCTTGTGACTTTGTTGCTGGTGGTGGGCCTTTGAGTGTCTGTTTTAGTTCAGTCGCTTCCTTCTGCTGAGCTTCTTTAGTGGCTACTGTGACACATTGGTCTAGTTGTTCTTGTTTTGAAATCTACACGCTTACTATTGTACTTGCATATGGAGATTTTGGGGCCAATCCCATGACTCAAGGGAGAGAACTGCTACGAGAATTAAAATTGTGGAGGCCAGAGGATTTTGATTTTGAAGGCTTGATAACAGCATCTCTGCATCAAGAGCTGTGAGGGGGTGGGGAAGTAGGCAGCTGTGTAATGCTCTATAGAAAATGGGCTGCAGAGAGCCAACTGATATTGCAGTAGTTAACTCCTCCCCCTGGAATGTAACTACTGTAGGTACTAGCCTGACTCTGGTGCTCAATCAACAGAGCCATATGAGGGCTTGTTTTTTTTTTGCAGGATGAGTTGAAGTTTTCTTTGTAACCTTTTTGGATCTTTCTCTTCTGAACAAATTCACAAATTTTCAGCAATTCACAAATGTTAATGTTAATTTTTATACCATTTACTGTACAGTAAGTGATAAAAAGCAAACAAACTTAACCAGAATATAGCATATTTTTCGGATTATAAGACGCTCTGGGGAAAAGACGCACCCCAAATTTTGAGTAGCAATATAGGAATTTTTTTTTTTTTTTTTTTTAATAAAATGGTGGTGCTTAAAATCCGTGCGTCTTATTGCTTACCGGGGGTGGAACTGTTGGGGACTCTGGCCTTTCACAAAATGTTGGCAGAGCCCGCCCCCCCCCCCCCCCCCGGCAGCATCACCGGACACAGGGCAGGGGCACGCCGATAAGGTATATATGCACTATGAAACACCCCCATAGTGGTGCATCTTATAATTTGAATAATACAGTAAGGCTATGTGCACACGCTGAAGTTTTTGCTGCGGATCCGCTGCGGTTTTGGCCTCTGCGGATCTGCAGCAGTTCTGCAGACAGTGTACGGTAGCATGTAAATCTATGTGATTTACAATCTGGTGTGCACATGCTACGGATTTTTAACTGCAGAAAAGCTGCGGATTCTGCTGCGGTTTACCATCTCCTCCATTGTAGAGGTGATAAACCGCAGGCCAATCCGCAGGTAAAACCGCAGGTCATTTTACCTGCGGTTCCGCAGATACAAATCCGCAGACCAATCCGCAGCGTGTGCACATAGCCTAAGGGTGAGCGCACACGCTCCGGATTCACCTGCGGATTTTTCCACGCGGATTTGCAGGTAAAACCGAAGGTAAAGTGACCTGCGGTTTTCCTGCGGATTTGCCTGCGGTTTTCCCCTGCGGATTGACACCTGGACAATGGAACAGGTGTCAAACCGCTGCGGAATCCGCAGAAAGAATTGACATGCTGCGGATTTAAAACCACATCAAATCCGCAGCATGTGCACTGCGGATTTGAAATCCCATTGGTTAACATTGTACTGTACACTGTCTGCGGAACTGCTGTGGATCCGCAAGGCCAAATCCGCTGCGGATCCGCAGCGTGTGCACATACCCTAAGTTGGTGTGCATGCAGTTGCATGGTCACACTGGCCACTTAACAGACAAAACCCAAGATAAAAATAAAGTGAGCCAATACCTTGCAGTGACCCTATTCGGGACGTCATTAGACAGATGGCAAGGTGTTAATACTAGAGGTTTGGACCTTCACGAATAGGGTCACCGTGACACGGCGGGATGGCTTTTACACTTTTTTTAATCAAAATTTTGTTACCCAAGTAACATTATTTTCATGCAGCATTGCTGTTTACTTATTTACTACAGGGTATTTGCCCATCATGTTTTTATCTTGGGTTTTGTCAGTAAAAGTGGTAAAGGCCCTTTTACATTTAGCGATGCACCAGCGATCCAACCAGCGATCCGACCCGGTCAGGATCGCTGGTGCATCGCTAAATGATCGCTAGTGAGCTTTCATACAGAAAGATCTCACAGCGATGCAGCAGCGACGCAGCGCACGATACTTACCATTCACACACAGCGATCCTGCGTCCTCCCGCCCACCTCCACGCGTTGCTGGACGTCACAGCAGGAAGTCTCAGCAGGAAGCGCCCGACGAGAAATTGAGCCGGACATTCTCGCGCGATCAGCGATGGACAGCGGGGGAGCCGGTCGGAGGTAAGTATCACACATAGCGATATCGCTAGCAATATCGCTATAACGTCACAAAACCAGTGACGTTTTAGCGATATTGCTAGCGATATCGCTTAGTGTAAAACCCCCTTAAGACTGAATTGTTCTTAAATTCATTACAATTACTGCTATATCTGATCTATTTAGGATTTTTGTTTTGTTACTTTTGCATGGTAAAACAGGTTTTTTTTACAATAAAGTTTTTGTATTGCAATGTTCTGAGAGCTGTAATATATTTTATTTTTCTGCTGATAACCCTGAGGCGAGAGTTTGCAAATGAGATGTTTTCAGTGATACCATTGGTTCTCTATGGAAGACTTTGATCATGTTTTACCCATTTTTGTGCAATAGCATTATGAAAAACTGCCATCGTGGTCTTGTTGTGTTTTTTTTTTTTTTAAATCTCTCTTCAGAATAAGAAGTTATAGAAGGCTGGGTAGGAATTTTTTTATTGGCGTATATTATAAAAGTATTTTATTGTGTGTTTTTTTACATAGTGTATATTATATTCATTTACGTTTCAGACATCCCCTTACTGACATCCACCACACATGTACGGCGCAAAATGCGGTGAGCTCACCCTATACCCGGCAGGTAATGGCTGTGCGTTACAGCTAGTACCTGCCTCTTAACAGCAGCGGATTGAGTAGAGCCCCTGACGCATTAACAGCACGCCGGCGTGGAGGCGCTTTATTCTGTGCACCCATCGAAGCTCCCGTGACTTAATTACCAGGCGCCATATGGGTTGCTATGACAGCTGGGGTGTGTTGAACACCTGTACAGAGCTCCCTTGAAACCCTGCCTGTGACTTTGCATAGACATGCATCAGGCTTGCAAGGCACAAGTGTTGTATTCACTTATTTTGAGACAGTTCAGTATTAGATAAACAACTCGTATCCTCTTATATCTGCACAGCACAGGCACTTTATTCATGTATTTTCATGGACTGTTATGATAGGATTTGATAGTGTCTCATTTGTTTCAAACCATTTTTGAGTAAACACCAGCTACTGAGTGTGAGCATATTTGAGACATAAATATTATCGTATTGGCCCGGGTCAGTTATTCAGGCTCATACCATGGAGCTGGTATCTGTTTTATTCACATTTTTTCTTTTTAGCACTGGCATTTTATCAGAATGTGGTACTCCAGTATCCCCTCTGATCTAGTGTATTTACTTGTCTTTGTGATAACATAGACACCATTATCTAAAATCTGTGGATGTGTCCTATGTGTATTTATAGCTAGAGTAAAGCCCCCGTCACACATAGCGACGCACCAGTGATCCCAACAACGATATGACCTTATCAGGATCGCTGGTGTCGCTATGTGATCGCTGGTGAGCTGCCAAACAGGCAGATCTCATCAGCGATCAGGACCAGCAACAACGCGGGTAACAAGCTCCCGCGTCGTTTAGTTACCCGCTGTGTATCTTAGATACCAGCGTGCTGGCGCAGGGAGTTGGTATCCAAGGTAAACAGCTGGTTTCTAAGCGTGGCGCTTAGAAACCCGCTGTTTACTTTGGCTACCAGCTCCCAGCGCCAGCACCCTGGTATCTTAAGGTACACAACGGGTAACTTAGTGACACGTGCGCTTAGTTACCTGTGGTTTACCTTGGATGCCATCTCGCTGATCGATGGTCTCTCGCCTGCCACACGCAGGGATCACATTTGAAGTAACTTTGAGGGGTCTATATGATAGAAAATACCCAAAAGTGACACTATTTAAAAACTACACCCCTCAAGGTGCTCAAACCACATTCAAGCAGTTTATTAACCCGTCAGGTGCTTCACAGGAATTTTTTGAATGTTTAAAAAAATGAACATTTAACTTTTTTTCACAAAAAAATCACTTCAGGTCCAATTTTTTTAATTTTACCAAGGGTAACAGGAGAAATTGGACTGAAAAAGTTATTGTACAATTTGTCCTGAGTACGCTGATACCTGATATATGGGGGAAACCACTGTTTCGGCACATGGCAGAGCTCAGAAGGGGAAGGAGCGCCATTTGACTTTTTCAACGCAAAACTGGCTGGAACTGAGATCGGACGCCATGTCACGTTTGGAGAGCCCCTGATGTGCCTAAACAGTGGAAACCCCCCACAAGTGACCCCATTTTGGAAACTAGACCCCCCCCAAGGAACTTATCTAGATATGTGGTGAGAACTTTGAACCCCCAAGGGCTTCACAGAAGTTTATAATGTACAGCCGTATAATTAAAAAATCATTTTTTCCACAAAAATGACCTTTTCACACCCAATTTTTATTTTTCCAAGGTTAACAGGACCCCAAAAGTTATTGTGCAATTTGTCCTGAGTACGCGGATACCCCATATGTGGTGGTAAACGACTGTTTGGGCGTATGGCAGAGCTCTGAAGAGAAGCAGCGCAATTTGACTTTTTTGGCTGGAATTGAGATCGGACGTCATCTCGCGTTTGGAAAGCCCCTGATGTGCCTAAACAGTGGAAACCCCCCACCAATGTCACCATTTTGGAAACTAGACCCCCCAAGAAACATATCTAGATGTGTGGTGAGCACTTTAAACCCCCAAGGGCTTCACAGAAGTTTATAACGCCCAGGCGTGAAAATAAAAAAATCATATTTTTTCCACAAACATGATCTTTTAGTCCCCAATTTTTTTATTTTCCCAAGGGTAACAGGAGAAATTGGACCCCAAAAGTTGTTTTGCAATTTGTCCTGAGTACGCTGATACCCCATTTGTGGGGGTAAACCACTGTTTGGGCGCACGTTGGGGCTCGGAAGGGAAGTAGTGACGTTTTGGAGTGCAGACTTTAATGGAATGGTTTTTGCCCCCAATTTTTTATTTTCCCAAGGGTAACAGGAGAAATTGTACTCCAAAAGTTGTTTTGCAATTTGTCCTGAGTAGGCTGATACCCCATATGTGGGGGTAAACCACTGTTTGGGCGCATGGCATAGCTTGGAAGGAGCACCGTTTGACTTTTTCAACGCAGAATTGGCTGGAATTGAGATCAGACGCCATGTTGCGCTTGGAGAGCCTCTGATGTGCCTAAACAGTGGAAACCCCCCAATTCTAACTCCAACCCTAACACTAACGGGAAAATGGAAATAAATACCTTTTTTTAATTTTTTATTATCTTTCCCTAACTAAGGGGGTGACTTACCTTTTTTATAGCAGGTTTTTGTGTTTGGCAGCTGTCATACGCTAAAAGACGTCTTTTTGATCACGTGTTATTGCACTTTTTGGTCGATGGAATTGACGATAAAGCATTGTTTTTTGCTTTTTTATTTTTATGGGGTACACTAAAGGGGTTAGCTAGTGGGACAGTTTTATGGGGTCATCTAGTGGGAAACCATATGGGGGTATTGTGCAACGCGTATAACAACTGGGGCATCAGAATCATCTTGATCAAATGTATTCTTCCCTAAGATGTAATTTGCACCATGCCCCTACTTTAATCCTAAACTTACCCAGCAATGGAGACAGGTTAAAGTCCATATAACTTTAGAGCGGAAGTGACACCTGAATGCCCAAGTATTTGAACTGTTGCATAACTGCCAGCCTACTACCCTCCCCTGATATCAGTAGGTCATCACTACATGCTAAAATAATTGGATTTCTCCCAATTAATTTCTAGGCCTGATATTGTCCCAAATGTCTTTAAAAATATTCATTGCTCCCAACAACGAGTCTCCATGGTCCTCCAAAAAATAGTAGCACATCATCCGCATGCAAGGCTATTTTTTCCTTAGTCCATATCTAAACCCTCTAACTGAGGCCGCTTTCCTAATTGTCTGCGTCAGGGGCTCCACTGCCAACGCCAAAAAGCAGCTGATACAGCGGACACCCCTGCCTGGTCCCCTTACGAAGAGTGAAATTTCTAGACGTTTGCCCTTTAACTCTAACCTTAGCAGTCGGGGATGTGTACAGCAGCCGCACCCACAATATAAAAGTCGGCCCAAATCCAAAACATCTCAGCACCCTCCAAAGATAATACCATTCAACGCTATTGAACGCTTTACGCGCGTCAGGCGACACCACAACCCTACAACCCATGTTGTCTGACGGCAGCTACAAGTTCAGAAAGAGTCTACGCAAATTTATCGCTGTTGACTTATTCGGCATAAACCCAGACTGGTCAGGGTGGACAAGATCCTGAGCCACACTCGCCAGACGGCCGGCCAGAATCTTAGCTAAAATGTTAACATCCGCCATCGGCAACGAAATGGGCCTATAGGACTCTGCCAGCTCCGCGTCCTTACCCTCCTTAGGGATGACCACCACCACCGCGCCTCTCATGGACAATGGTAGTTCACCATCCTTCAGCGCCTCCTCCAAGAGTACCTTCAGTTTGTGCTACTATCTCTACTAAATGCTTATAGATCTCACCCGGAAGACCGTCCGCCACTGGGGCCTTATTATTCGCCATAGGCATAATATCTCTTCCTTTGTTATGGGCTCTTCCAATCTCCTCCTGTCACTCTCTTTAATACTAGGAAGTCCCACCGCCCCAAGAAACCCTTCTGTATCCACGGTGAGGCCCCTGACCCAGACGAATACAGCTGCTTATAGAACCATCTGAACTCACCCAAAATATCTTGTGTCCCCCTACCTCAGTTCCTTTATCAGTCCTTAATTTATATACATAAGACTATTCCCTCTGTGCTGCTGTCACAACTGATAACAAATGTCCCACTCTTTCCACTTCATCATAAAATTGAGTCTTCTGGAAGTCTCTCCTTCTCTCTGCTTTCTTCATATATTCCTTATTAACCTCTTCCTGAGCTCACCTAAGCCTCCTCTGATTTTCCACTGATGGGTTTGCTATCATATCCATTTCTGCCCTCTCCAGAATCTCTGACTTCCCGATCCTCCAACCTAGCTTTAGACTTGCATCTAGAGATTTCCCAAAACAAGAGGCCCCTCAGAAATGCCTTCATAGCATCCCACACTACCCAGTTATCAGCGCTACCCTCATTAAACTGCCAATACTCTTCCATTTCCCTCTTAATGGTGTTCATGTTAATATATTCAAGGCATAACTGGTGCAGCTTCCAAAGAATCTCCCCCCTTGTCAAACCTACCCCTGTCCGTTTGATAAACAGCTCTAGGGGCTTGTGGTCTAAGATCACCCTCGGGAGGTACTCAATTTCGCAGAGCATTTGTGTCATTAGATCATTACCCATCCCCATATCTATTCGTGGGAGGGACCCATAAGTTGCAGAATAGCAAGAGTAACACACTTCATTCTCATTCCTCACTCTCCACAGGTCCACCATCCCAAGCACTTTCATATAGTTCCCAAATGATGTCAGTTTCCTGATACCTTTTGCCTATTCCCTGATTGTGTCTATCCCACCACTCTAAAACATTATTGAAATCACCAATAAACAGTAGTGGTAATCCCCTGCTTAAATAATTCTAGTACCTCCTGAACATTCCCCCCCCCCAAGTACGGGGGTGGTATGTACGTGGCTACTATACATAGTGATTGCCCATAGACTTGACAAATTACAAAAATATATTGGCCTTCATATCAACATGACTTTCCATTTCTTTGAAGGGCGTAGATGCTCCTACCAATAAAGAAACCCCCCTAGCATATGAAGAATACGTGGAATGATATGCCCTCCTGTCCTCGAATTACAAGGGTGGATATATTCGTATATCCTACCGCTGCCACCAGTTTGTTACAAATTACAAGGGAGGATATATTCGTATATGCCACCTTTGTCACATACCCGCTTCTCAGCGCGTGACTTAGATTAACCCTTGCAGGCGCAACCCTATCTCCTTTCACTCAGTACAGCATTCAACCTCTGTTCTATGCTGTAGTGGGAGCATAAATCCCACCACGCTCATACATGCTGCCATCACTCACCGAACACACGGGCGATGAGTCCCAGAAATATTACCAATATTGCCAATCACCAGGAAAACACATCATAAAGCTATGGATTCTTTAGAGCATACAAGGATAAACTTCTTAAAGTAACATAGTTATTAAGGTTGAAGGGAGACTTTAAGTCCATCTAGTTCAACCCATATCCTATCCTAACTTGCCCTAACATGTTGATCCAGAGGAAGGCAAAAAAAAACCCATGTGGCAAACAGTAAGCTTCACATTGGGGAAAAAAATTCCTTCCCGACTCCACATACGGCAATCAGACTAGCTCCCTGGATCAACGCAACACTAAGGAAACTAGTGTATATACCCTGTAATATTATACTTTTCAAGAAAGGCATCCAGTCCCCTCTTAAATTTTAGTAGGGAATCACTCATTACAACATCATATGGCAGAGAGTTCCATAGTCTCACTGCTCGTACAGTAAAGAATCCGCGTCTGTGATTATGCTTAAACCTTCTTTCCTCCAGACGTAGAGGATGCCCCCTTGTCCCCGTCACAGGTCTAAGAGTAAAAAGATCATTAGAAAGGTCTTGGTATTGTCCCCGCATATATTTATACATTGTAATAAGATCACCCCTAAGCCTTCGATTCTCCAAACTAAATAACCCCAAGTGTAATAACCTGTCTTGGTATTGCAGACCCCCCAGTTCCCTAATAACCTTGGTCGCTCTTCTCTGCACCCGCTCCAGTTCAGCTATGTCTTTCTTATACACCGGAGACCAGAACTGTACACAGTATTCTAAGTGTGGTCGCACTAGTGACTTATATAGAGGTAAAATTATGTTCTCCTCATGAGCATCTATGCCTCTTTTAATGCATCCCATTATTTTATTTGCCTTTGCAGCAGCTGCCTGACACTGGCCACTAAATGTGAGTTTGTCGTCCACCCATACACCCAGGTCTTTTTCAGTGACTGTTTTGCCCAGTGTTTTACAATTAAGCACATAATTATACATCTTGTTCGTTCTACCCAAGTGCATGACCTTACATTTATCCCCATTAAAGCTCATTTGCCATTTATCAGCCCAAGCTTCTATTTTGCATAAATCCTCCTGTAATATAAAATTGTCGTCCTCTGTATTGATTACCCTGCAGAGTTTAGTGTCATCTGCAAATATTGAAATTCTACTCTCTATGCCCCTTACAAGGTCATTAATAAATATGTTAAAAAGAAGCGGGCCCAAAACCGACCCCTGTGGTACCCCACTGCTAACTGTGACCCAGTCCGAGTGTGCTCCATTAACACCCTTTGTTTCCTATCCCTGAGCCAGCTCTTAACCCACCTACACATATTTTCCCCTATCCCCATTGTTCTCATTTTATGTATCAACCTTTTGTGTGGCACCGTATCAAAAGCTTTTGAAAAGTCTATGTACACCACGTCCACTGCATTCCCTTGGTCCAGTCTGGAACTTACCTCTGCATAAAAGCTTATCAGATTAGTCTGACAGGAACGGTCCCTTGTAAACCCATGTTGATATTGGGTCATAAGTTTATTCTTCTCCAGATACTCCAGTATAGTATCTCTTAGAAAACCCTCCAGGATTTTACCCACCGTTGAAGTTAAACTCACTGGCCTATAATTTCCAAGTTCAGTTTTTGTCCCCTTTTTGAATATTGGCACCACATTTGCTATACGCCATTCCTGTGGTACAGACCCTGTTATTATGGAATCTTTAAAGATTAAAAATAATGGTCTATCTATGACTGTGCTTAATTCCTGCAGTACTCAGGGGTGTATCCCATCCGGGCCCGGGGATTTGTCAATTTTAGTGATTTTTAGACGCCGCCGTACTTCCTGCTGGGTTAAGCAGGTGACATTTAATGGACAATTTTTATCCCTGATCATGTTATCCGTCATGGGATTTTCTTGTGTAAACACTGTCGAAAAAAAGTCATTTAGCATATTAGCTTTTTCCTCATCCTCCACCATTTCACCCAGACTATTTTTAAGGGGGCCAACATTATCATTTTTTAGCTTCTTACTATTTATGCAGTTAAAGAATATTTTGGGATTATTTTTACTTTCTCTGGCAATGAGTCTCTCTGTCTCACTCTTTGCTGTTTTGATTTGCTTTTTACAGAATTTATTTAATCTTCTGTATTTAGTTCATGCCTCATCACTACCTACTTGCTTTAATTCTTTAAATGCTTTATTTTTATCTTATTGCACCCCTTACAGCTCTATTTAGCCATAGTGGTTTCCTCCTATTTCTAGCATGTTTATTCCCATACGGTATATATTGTGCACAGGTCCTATTCAGTATGCTAATAAACGTCTCCCATTTTCTTTGTGTATTTTTATGTCTCAGGATATCGTCCCAGTTAATTGCACCAAGATCATCTCTCATCCGTTGGAAATTTGCTTTCCTGAAGTTTAGTGTCCTTGTAACCCCTCTACTACACATCTTATTAAAGGATACATGAAAACTTATTAATTTGTGATCACTATTACCCAAGTGACCCCCAACCCTTACATTTGATATGCGGTCTGGCCTGTTGGTTAATATTAGGTCTAGCAGTGCCCCCCCTCTTGTTGGGTCCTGAACCAGTTGTGAAAGGTAATTGTCTCTCATAGTTGTCAAAAACCTATCACCTTTGCTGGAACTGCAGGTTTCGGTTCCCCAATGTATTTCAGGGTAGTTGAAGTCCCCCATAATAATGACTTCTCCTTGAGTCGCAGCTTCATCTATTTGCTTTATAAGGATATTCTCTGTTGCTTCCATTATTTTTGGAGACTTATAACAAACCCCTATCAGTAATTTATTATTTTTCCCCCCTCCCCTTATCTCTACCCACAGGGACTCTACATTTTCATTAGATTCATATACACTCACTGGCCACTTTATTAGGTACACCATGCTAGTAACGGGTTGGACCCCCTTTTGCCTTCAGAACTGCCTCAATTCTTCGTGGCAGAGATTCAACAAGGTGCTGGAAGCATTCCTCAGAGATTTTGGACCATATTGACATGATGGCATCACACAGTTGGCGCAGATTTGTCGGCTGCACATCCCTGATGCGAATCTCCCGTTCCACCACATCCCAAAGATGCTCTATTGGATTGAGATCTGGTGACTGAGGAGGCCATTTGAGTACAGTGAACTCATTGTCATATTCAAGAAACCAATCTGAGATGATTCGAGCTTTATGACATGGCGCATTATCCTGCTGAAAGTAGCCATCAGATGTTGGGTACATTGTGGTCATAAAGGGATGGACATGGTCAGCAACAATACTCAGGTAGGCTGTGGCGTTGCAACGATGCTCAATTGGTACCAAGGGGCCCAAAGAGTGCCAAGAAAAAATTCCCCACACCATGACACCACCACCACCAGCCTGAACCGTTGATACAAGGCAGGATGGATCCATGCTTTCATGTTGTTTACGCCAAATTCTGACCCTACCATCCGAATGTCGCAGCAGAAATCGAGACTCATCAGACCAGGCAACGTTTTTCCAATCTTCTACTGTCCAATTTCGATGAGCTTGTGCAAATTGTAGCCTCAGTTTCCTGTTCTTAGCTGAGAGGAGTGGTACCCAGTGTGGTCTTCTGCTGCTGTAGCCCATCTGCCTCAAAGTTCGACGCACTGTGCGTTCAGAGATGCTCTTCTGCCTACCTTGGTTGTAACGGGTGGCAATTTGAGTCACTGTTGCCTTTCTATCAGCTCGAACCAGTATGCCCATTCTCCTCTGACCTCTGGCATCAACAAGGCATTTCCGGCCACAGAACTGCCGCTCACTGGATTTTTTTTCTTTTTCGGACCATTCTCTGTAAACCCTAGAGATGGTTGTGCGTGAAAATCCCAGTAGATCAGCAGTTTCTGAAATTCTCAGACCAGCCCTTCTGGCACCAACAATCATGCCACGTTCAAAGGCACTCAAATCACCTTTCTTCCCCATACTGATGCTCGGTTTGAACTGCAGGAGATTGTCTTGACCATGTCTACATGCCTAAATGCACTGAGTTGCCGCCATGTGATTGGCTGATTAGAAATTAAGTCTTTAACACACAGTTGGACAGGTGTACCTAATAAAGTGGCCAGTGAGTGTATATTATCATGAAGGATGGGTTTTAAGGATGATTGTACATATAAACACACGCCTCCCCCTCGTTTATTAGTACGGTCATTTCTGAACAGACTATAGCCCTGTACATTAACAGCCCAGCCATGGCTCTCGTCCAGCCATGTCTCAGATATCCCCACCATGTCATAATTATGCTCCAACAACATTAACTCCAATTCCTCCATCTTGTTGGCGAGGCTTCTGGCATTAGTATACATGCACTTTATGTATCTCTCTGTACCTCTATTCTTCTTAAATTATTAACTGTTCTAACCCCACCCCCCATGCCACCCCCACCCCCAATTTCATTATTTGTGCCCAGGTCTCTAGCTGCACTGTCTTCCCCTCCTATAAAAGGAATACCCTCCCCCCCCGTCCCTAGTTTAAACACTCCTCCAACCTTCTAGCCATTTTCTCCCCCAGCACAGCTGCACCCTCCCCATTGAGGTGCAACCCGTCCCTAGCATAGAGCCTGTAGCCAACTGAGAAGTCGGCCCAGTTCTGCAGGAACCCAAACCCCTCCTTCCTACACCAATTCCTGAGCCAAAAGTTTTAAGCTTTAATAAAAAAGGTGCAGTGCTTACAATAAAAAGGATGTAAAAATGGAAATAAAAAGTGACCTACAAATATGCAAAAACAGTGATAAAAGGAGAAAACTTGCAGAAATATCGAACTTTGCAGTCTGTTATTCTGTCCCTCAGGGAGGTAGAAATATGGAATGGCTCACTTCAGCTTTCCAGGCTGCCCCCACTTGTGAACATCTTTCTTTGTGTGTAGGCCTAATTTGTAGACTTAGCCCAAAGATTAGACTGCTAGACCATCCTCTCATGTTAATATTCTAATTCCTGGTTTGTGACTGGACCATGGCTATTTTACCAATGAATACTTTTATTTTTCTCTGAAACTCTTTGTGTAACCTTTCTCATAGATAGTGTCAGGCTGTAATTGGCATCTCTCTTCAAAAGAGCTGGAAGGTGTGAAATGTTTGCACTTTGTGGTTCTCAGTAAAGCCCCCTGGTGAGATTGGAGACAGGAGACTGCCTTATCAGGTAACACAAGTCATGACCTGTGTGGAGAGCTGCAGTCTAAGGACAGATGTTAATTTACTGCTGGTCATACATCCATACCTATACATATTTAACTACACCTCCCAATCCACTTCCTCCTCAACACCTCCACCTTCTCCCCAAGTAGATGTGTCTCCTGAAGGCATATCACATCTGGTCCCTTCTTCCTAACATATTTCATATTCGCCATTCTTCGTGTTCCATCTGACAATCCTCTTATATTCCAGCTAAAGATTTTAATCTATCCCCCATTATACGATCCTATGTGTGCAAATTCCTGACCCCATAAAGTACTATGCAGTTCCTTGTACCTTATGAAATCCATCCCTCTCCTCCCAACTACATAAATACTATTGCATACAAGTACACCTTAATAAGTAGGTATTCCCAAATGCCAGAGGCTTCTTTCAGTGGCTAATGTGCTCTGCCACACTACAAATTTCTACTGGAGCAGATAAGACAAAGAGCTCAAGTTGTGTTGACTTGTCCTCTCAATTCCCCAGATTGAAATCCGGTGGGTCATCTGAGGGGTGTGCTGAAATAAAGAAGAAAAAAAAAAAAAGTAAATTCAGAATCTACTTGTCAACTTGCAGAACTTAACGGATCTCCTTGTATTGTCTTGGTACAAAATAGCATTGGATGCCTTCAGAAATACTGTGAAATCTATTATTACTCTAAAGGTCGAAGTTGTTTCGGCAGCCGGATGGAGACATACATAATGAGGGTTGTTTTAAAGTGGGTATTCCACTACTAGGACAACTCCCTTCTTGATCAAAATGCTTGACCCCCATAAAATAAAACCTATACACTTTTATTCCAGCGCCATTCCTGTGGTGTCGGCACTCGCGGTCCCGGGGCTCCCTTGCAGTGTTGTGAAACATATGACACTGGCACCCAATCGGCTCTGGCGTCATTGTTCCTGCCTTTGGACAAATCGAACATAAAGAGGAAGTCCGGCTGTAGCTGATCTCGGACTTCCTCTTCCTGGTCAATTTAACAGGAGGCGGGGACAGTGATTAAACGGTGGTGTGACAGCACCGCTCGAGAGCGAGTACCGACACCGTGGTAACCGTGCCAGGAGGGGGAAGTGAGTATAAGCTTTATTATTTCATAGGGGCCAAGCGAGGGGTATGAGTAGTTGACTTCTTTAGGCTGTGTGCACACGCTGCGGATTTTGCTGCGGTTCCGCAGCGGTTTTGGCCGCTGCGGACCCGCAGCAGTTTCTGCTGCGGTGTACAGTACAATGATTCCCTATGGGAATCAAAAACCGCAGTGCAGACGGTGCGGAATTTTCCGCGCGGATTATCTGCGGTTTTCAATCCGCAGAAAGAATTGACATGTCAATTCTTTCTGCGGATTCTGCTGCGGTTTGCCATCTCCTCCATTGAGGAGATGAAAAACCGCAGAGCAATCCGCAGGTAAAACCGCAGGTCTTTTGACCTGCGGTTTCACCTGCGGATTTTACAAAATCCGCACGGATGAATCCGCACCTAATCCGCAGCGTGTGCACACAGCCTAAATGTTCAGTCTTACCGGTGTTTACATTACTAATCTGGTATTTAAAAGTGTTGTAAAAATAGATGTGACACAAAAGACTTTACATTCAACAAATTATACTGGTTTCAGGTTTGTAGATAACGGAGAAATGGCGGAATCCTTTCCATATAGAACGAAAGCCTTATTTGCCTTTGAAGAAGTAGATGGTGTTGAGATGTGTTTCTTTGGTATGCATGTACAAGAGTATGGCTCTGACTGTCCACAACCTAACCAGAGGTAGGTACACTTAGCTGATTCTTAGCTGAAAGGTGTTTTAAAATTACTATCAACATGAATTTGCGCCTGT
Organism: Dendrobates tinctorius; assembly: GCF_039654945.1. Classification (NCBI taxonomy): domain Eukaryota; kingdom Metazoa; phylum Chordata; class Amphibia; order Anura; family Dendrobatidae; genus Dendrobates; species Dendrobates tinctorius. Next base: position 12,805,626 of record NW_027361701.1, on the reverse strand, counting down.
TAAAGGAGGCATCAAGGTCAGAAGATTAATGCAAATAAAATAAAATTAAAGAAAATAAATACTAGAATCATTTATACATCTGTATCTTGTCCCGAAACCTTTCCAGATTAAGAAATATGTACATAGAACAAAACTTAAAGGGAACTGTCATGTGAAAAAAACATTAACATATAAATATGCGGTTAATCTTCAAGTAGCATTATTCCACCGCTGCACTGGAGGCCAGGCTGATGAGAGGAAATGAACTTTAATCCTCCTGGTAGCCTCCAGCTCTGTCACCACTCGGTATATAGTGAGTAGCGGCTGTGACCACGTCAGCAGCACTGACTGACATCCGCCTCGGCAGTGCATCAGTACAGAGTCAGCTGTCAGTCAGTGACGGGGCTCAGTCACTGAGCAGTGAGTGACAGAGCTGGAGGCTACCAGTAGGGTGAAAATTAATTTCCTCTCATCAGCCAGGCCTCCAGTGTGGCGTATGAGTGCTATAAACTCCATATCTGCAGGGTAATAGTGTGTTTTTCACATTTCAGGTGTAATATTTTAATTGACTTTAATAATGTTTCTGTACTTCTTAATGTACTTTATGATTTTAGCAAGAAAAGTGTAATTTTTCCCGTCTCATGTGGTTATTTCATAATTGCCTAGTAGATTCGAGTCTTTCATTCTGCAAGCCGAGGTGGCCACTGATGGTCGATGTTCCTGAAGTGAAGAAAAGCTGATCAAGCTTTGTCTCCTTGTTCAGTCTTCACTTGGAGGTTGCAATCTCAGCTTGCAGAATGGGTTTATAGCATGTGGATATGCCATACATTTCTGAGGTGTGAATACACCTTTTAATTCTTTTTGCATTCTATTGAGCAAGTGCTCATTCTACTCCTAGTTATGACCAGCACAAAGAAGACTGGGAAGTAGGATGGAGAAAAGAAATGGCTGACATGGCTTTTGTATTTAGAGTTGGCTTCTGAAGTTAATTGCCAGCTTTCTGCATTGATTGACATGGTTGATTTTCCTTATGTTTATGCACGTGGATGTATGGAGGATCCTAAAGCTGTTATACTTTTTCTAATATATCCTGCATTGTCAGGCTTTGACCTACGGGGGAACAGGTGAATTTCAAAGTGTGCCCCACTAACTGAGTAGTGTTTGGCACAGTACACTTAATGCAACATATAGCAGCATCTTGCTATATATTTAACAAACTACTCAGTCTGAGTATATAGAAAAAATACACAAATTTTGTGAAGACTGGTCAAGTAATATTGCATATAGCTGAACAGTAAGACCCTATAATAAATGTCACTGGTGGGCCCTGGGCTCTCCAGTCTGACACTGTACATGATGAAAGCTGAAAAAAGATGAATAAACGCCAGAATTGTATGGATAAGTATTTGCCCTATGAATACCTTCCCTGGAAATAAAATTGAATAATAAATATTAGAACTATGGTAGAACAAGTTCAAAATTGCCATACATAGTGCCAGTGGCAAGCAATGCATTATGGTCACTTACATAAAGGTTGGAGTTAAAAATGTATACAAAAGAATTCAAAATTATATATAGTCATAGTCAAACGTGGATACATAGGTAGCCCGATAGTGGTGGGATTTACCTCTTATCCACTTGGTGCAGGCATCTTTCAGTTCCCAGTACAGGGTCGTTGGTGGATATTCCCACAAGGCAGATGCTTGCAGCAGTAATGAAAAAGGAGTTCAAGAGTGCTGTCCCGGCCGGTGACAAGTGCTCCTCTAGCCTCTTCTCCTACAGTTCACAAGTATAGATAACTTGCAGTAAAGTCCTGCGGTGTCTCCGGAGCCAGCAGGACCTGCGTGACGTAAGTGGTCACGTGACTGAACGAAGTACAAGGTGCGATCTATTGGTAAGGTAGATTAAATGTATTTAGTAGACCGCATTAGGCTATATTCTTATACACAGTGTGCTGTACCAAACACTACATTGGGCTTTTCGTCTGAATACTGTATTCCAGTGGAAATCTAGCTAAGCCATTCACTGAAACTAAGCTAACAATCGCAGTGGACACTTAATGACAGTATTCATCTTTTCCAGACATGATCTGGCAGACCATTGACAATAATGGCTCCATCGGGGTTTCTGTCGAATTAAAGATTTTCAGGGATTCCGACAAAATCCCCAACGTAGTGCTCTTTGTAGAGTACTTTACAAGTGGTATGAACCTAGCTCTAAAGCCACTTTTTATCCTTATCAACTGAGACATCACCATCAGATGCCAAATAATATGACTGCATGAATATATCAAATTGGTATCATTTTGTAAAGCTGCTTTGTTGCTAATTTTGTCTTTTAGGAGAGTATACATTTCCTATCTTGATAGTGTTCACTTTTTTCGGCCAAAGTCTTTGAGAACTGCTGTCTACCATGAAATTTTAATTGGATACTTGGAGTATGTTAAGAAACTTGGGTAGGTTTCACAGCACTTAAACCTTACTGCCTGGTATAATTATTTCTCCATGAATGATTTAATGTTTTTTTGCCAGTTATACAACAGGGCATATATGGGCCTGTCCTCCCAGTGAAGGAGATGACTACATCTTTCACTGTCACCCCATGGACCAAAAGATACCAAAACCCAAGCGCCTGCAAGAGTGGTACAAGAAAATGTTGGACAAGTCTGTGTCAGAGCGCATTATTCATGACTATAAGGTCTGTATAGCTTGTTGGGAAAAAGTGTATTGTAGACTTACAGTACAGACCAAAAGTTTGGACACACCTCATTCAAAGAGTTTTCTTTATTTTCATGACTATGAAAATTGTAGATTCACTCCGAAGGCATCAAAACTATGAATTAACACATGTGGAATTATATAATTAGCAAAAAAGTGTGAAACAACTGAAAATATATGTCTTATAGTCTAGGTTCTTCAAAGTAGCCACCTTTTGTTTTGATTACTGCTTTGCACACTCTTGGCATTCTCTTGATGAGCTTCAAGAGGTAGTCACCGGAAAGGGTCTTCCAACAGTTTTGAAGGAGTTCCCAGAGATGCTTAGCACTTGTTGGCCCTTTTGCCTTCACTCTGTGGTCAAGCTCACCCCAAACCATCTCGATTGGGTTCAGGTCTGGTGACTGTGGAGGTCTGGTCATCTTGCGTAGCACCCCATCACTCTCCTTCTTGGTCAAATAGCCCTTACACAGCCTGGAGGTGTGTTTGGGGTCATTGTCCTGTTGAAAAATAAATGATGGTCCAACTAAACGCAAACCGGATGGAATAGCATGCCGCTACAAGATGCTGTGGTAGCCATGCTGGTTCAGTATGCCTTCAATTTTGAATAAATGCCCAACAGTGTCACCAGCAAAGCACCCCCACACCATTACACCTCCTCCTCCTCCATGCTTCACGGTGTGAACTAGGCATGTAGAGTCCATCCGTTCACCTTTTCTGCATCGCACAAAGACACAGTGATTGGAACCAAAGATCTCAAATTTGGACTCCTCAGACCAAAGCACAGATTTCCACTGGTCTGATGTCCATTCCTTGTGTTCTTTAGCCCAAACAAGTCTCTTATGCTTGTTGCCTGTCCTTAGTGGTTTCCTAGCAGCTATTTTACCATGAAGGCCTGCTGCACAAAGTCTCCTCTTAAACAGTTGTTGTAGAGATGGGTCTGCTGCTAGAACTCTGTGTGGCATTGACCTGGTCTCTAATCTGAGCTGCTGCTAACCTGCTATTTCTGAGGCTGGTGACTCGGATGAACTTATCCTCCGCAGCAGAGGTGACTCTTGGTCTTCCTTTCCTGGGGCGGTCCTCATGTGAGCCAGTTTCTTTGTAGCGCTTGATGGTTTTTGCCACTGCACTTGGGGACACTTAAGTTTTCCCAATTTTTCAGACTGACTGACCTTTATTTCTTAAAGTAATGATGGCCACTCGTTTTTCTTAGCTGCTTTTATCTTGCCATAATACAAATTCTAACAGTCTATTCAGTAGGACTATCAGCTGTGTATCCACCAGACTTCTGCACAACACAACTGATGGTCCCAACCCCATTTATAAGGCAAGAAATCCCACATATTAAACCTGACAGGGCACACCTGTGAAGTGAAAACCATTTCCGGTGACTACCTCTTGTTGAAGCTCGCCAAGAGTGTGCAAAGCAGTAATCAAAGCAAAAGGTGGCTACTTTGAAGAACCTAGAATATATGACCTATATTTTCAGTTGTTTCACACTTTTTTGTTAATTATATAATTCCACATGTGTTAATTCATAGTTTTGATGCCTTCAGAGTGACTCTACAATTTTCATAGTCATGAAAATAAAGAAAACTCTTTGAATGAGAAGGTGTGTACAAACGATTGGTCTGTACTGTACTCCTGTTTATCCAGAATCTCTATACCAATAACTACTTGTCCGCTAGAAGACCACAATCCTCATGTAACTAGGACATCAGTATAAGTGATATTTTAACCATATCACATCACAAAGAAAAACACACCCAAATAGAAGAAAATTAATCTTGTTTGATATAAATGGATATTCATAGACAAAATGACTACATACAGTTAAAATATGTAAAATTGTGGGGCACAATACACAGAAGGAATATAATAAAGTTCACGACAAACGAATGTGTTAAATGTATAAATAAGGGGGCCGCAAGGCTATGTTCTCATTACATCAATTATATATGAGATGTAAGGCTAGGTTCACATTTGCGTTCAGGAGGGCTGCAGATGGCGGGTTACTTCCTCCCTGAAGCTCCGCCTACTTCTGTATGCGTCCTACGTTTCCCTGCGTACCTATCTTTAACATTGGGTACGCAGGAACATGCATTGTATGCGGATTCTTCCGCATGTGGCGATTTGATGTGTGCTGCGACCGCATGGAAACGCAAAATTTTGACAGTGGCATTTAACTAGTTATTAGCCACAAGCGGATCATGATTCCGCTCAGGCCTATTGCGGGCACATGTCAGCTGTTCAAAACAGCTGACATGCCCCAGCTTTGAGGGCATGTCAGGGGGGGATACCGACCGCTGACTTAGTATTCCATCACCTTGGCAGTAAGGGGTTAAACCGTGAAATGTTATAAAATGCCAGTTTCCCATTTAAATACCCCTTGTGCTTTTTATATAGTGATCAGCATTTTCCCTACCAAGTTTTTATTCCATTATGATAGATTTTAGAAATATCCATCCCTCAAAGCAAAGCATTTACTATCTTCACATTTTTTATGTATAATTTTTTTCCTCAAACAGGATATTTTTAAGCAGGCAACAGAAGACAGACTGACAAGTGCAAAGGAACTGCCGTATTTTGAGGGTGACTTCTGGCCAAATGTTCTAGAAGAAAGTATCAAAGAGTTAGAACAGGAGGAAGAAGAAAGAAAACGGGAAGAGAATACTGGCAATGAGAGCATCGAGGTGGATATAGTTTGTTTTTTACTACAGCTTCTTAAAACGTGTTGTATTATAGATATTTTCTATCATTTTCACTTAACTGGAAATTATTTTTTTAATTATGGATGGAATGTCAAAATATAGTGAACTCCACTTTTATGTCTTGTATTATTTTTACTTTGTTTTTATCAATCATGGTATAGAAGTATCAGAAGGGACTTGTTGGGGGCACTGATCCTATGTTTTCCCATGGGAGCAGTTTTTGGCAGCCAGTGCTTTATTTTTGAGTTGGGGCATCTTTGTGACAGTCAGCAAAATGTTTAATGCAGCAAACTTTCTGTTCAGCTAGTAACACCACAACAAAGTACAACTTTGTCACCAGCTATGTCCAGTTCAGACATCCTGCAGAACAAATGACAAGGCACATCTAATATATGAATCCAGCTTTTCAAAACTAGACATATTCTGAACTCTGAGTGACATGGGAAAAAAACCATCACAGCTTTATACTGTCAGCTCTGTCCTGTATGGTTTTCAGTCACTGAGGGGGAACAATAAGGACACATGGTAGCATGAAGAAAACTCATGCTTTTGCCTTTTAACTAGTCAATGATATGTGCTGTCAGATTTAAAAATGATGTCTCACCAGGTTAGAAGTGGTCTATTTTTGCTTTTATTTTATTCCCTTGGCTCAACCTGAGTGTGCAATTTTATTTACGTTCATAAATCCACAATCCGATTCCACGAATATGGGCCTGTCTGTTTAGTTCTAGGTTGTATGGTCTTTTCAAGGGGGCATGGCTAACAAAATTCTCTGGGGTGTTTCATCGGCTGCTTTGCATTATCTAGCAAACTGCTCCCCCTGGTAAAGACCGTAACAGTTGGCTCTTAAAAAAAAAAAAAAAAAAAAAAAAAAAAAAGCCCCATATCCACTACAAGGTGGATTTGATTTAAAAAAAAAAAATGGAATACTCAGGGGGAGCAGCAAAAATTAAAATCAGAGCAAAATCTGGCCAATTTCATCCTGGTGACAAGTCCTCTTAAAGGGGTGCATTTTTATGTCTATTGAAGAAGAGCAGTTACACACGTATTCAGGTCATTTGTTGGATATACATATTTCTGTACTGTATGTATGATCACATAAGTGACCTAGATGTACATCCTGAATTTGTATTACGCATCTTACGTTGCTTTGATCAGACTTTTAGCCTCAAACTGTGTGTGTATGCATAATTAAAATTTCTAGTCATAGACTGCACTTTGATGCAGACTTGCACTGTGATTGTAAAGTGCAGGGTGGCATTTTCATCATGAGCCAGATGTCTAATTTCAGAAAATATATAGGTTTAAGGTCACACACTCTGGCATACACGCATTCTGTGAATGTAAGTTTATATACCGTGTTCCCAAAAATAAGCCCTAAGCCCTCTGTTCAAACTCGGTCGGTTGAACACCCGTCACCATACAGGGTACCCGTGACAGGGCATCAGCATTTCAATGTGACTTCCCAGCTCAATGTTCCACTGAGAAACTAAAGTTTTGCAATGACAAAAAACCATCTTTTGACTCTAGCATTCTCTCTCCTTGGCATTTCACATCCTGACCAAGGGTGAATGGTTTGTTACCAAGTGAAACTGTTGCCCGAGTAAATAACAACATAACTCCAAGGCCCACTTAATGGCTAAGCACTCCTTCTCCACTACGCTATAATTTTCTCTGCCAGGGCAAGTTTCCTACTCAAGGTGATCTGTTTTTCTCTGTTCACCCCCTGAGACAGAACCACTACTAGGCCTACCTCCGAGGCATCCATTTTGCACGATAAAGCTTTTCTTAAAGTTGGGGCTAGTGAGGATGGGCTTTCTACACAGCACGAACTTTCTGGATTGGAATGCTTCCTTCGCCTGAGGCTTCACCGAACCATGACCAATTTCCTTCCCCTTAACCCCTTTCTGCCATATGACGTACCATCCCGTCCATGTGACCTGGGACTTAACTCCCCAGGACGGGATAGTGCGTCATGGCATTTAATGCGACATCGCAACTTAATTAGGCTTAATTGTAACTAGGCTCGTTAAAGGGTCAACATTGACTTTTAGGATTGCTACCTCCAATAGGTGGCACTAGAGTTCTAGTCCTCTTCCTCTCTGAAGAGACAATTTGCATAATTAGCATATTTCCCAGAGGAGCATTGCGGCTTTAAGTCTCCTCACCTCGACATGCTTAGCATGTTTTTCTCCGCAAGGAGAAATGATACTTCTTGGATATCGGTCAGACGCCTCTCTCACAGCCAAACCAGATCTTCTCCCACTTTGCACTGATGAGGGGCAGTACCCCGAAACACAGTGTCTGCAAATGGAGATTCTGGCTTGGCTTTTATCCTAAGTCATGTAACTAGGCTCGTTAAAGGGTCAACATTGACTTTTAGGATTGCTACCTCCAATAGGTGGCACTAGAGTTCTAGTCCTCTTCCTCTCTGAAGAGACAATTTGCATAATTAGCATATTTCCCAGAGGAGCATTGCGGCTTTAAGTCTCCTCACCTCGACATGCTTAGCATGTTATTCTCCGCAAGGAGAAATGATACTTCTTGGATATCGCAACTTAAGTCGCGGTGATCGCATTAAAATTCCGATGCGATCTTACCTTATGGTAGATGGCCTCGGCATCCCGGGGGTCTATCGCCGCCCTCCCTTCCTATCGAGCGGTGTAATTGGCTGTTGAACTCGAAACAGCCAATCACAGCGCTTCTCATTGTTTCAGCCAATCGGAGCGGCTGAAACAATGAGGTCCTAGGCTAGGATCGAGTACCAATGTACTCCTAGGCAAAACCCCCCGATCGTGCCAATCGCAGGGCACAGCGGCGGTATAGCGCCGCTGTGCCCTGCCAGTACCGGTCTGGATCTGTGCTGTATTAGCACCGATCCTAGGCCGGGACCTGGTACAGGCCCAGCACGGCCTGCAGGAGCTGGTTGGCGCGATCGATTAGATCGACGAACACTCCAACCACAGGGCAGAGCTGCTGTCACGCTGTGACCGCTCTGTGCCCTGCTGTGTTGACCTGGCCATGACCTGCCTTGGAATGGGAGCTATGAGCTCCGATCCTAGGCGGTTGCCATGGTCACCAGGCAGAGCAGGGATTGGTGGATCGATGTTATCATTCGATCCCACCAATGACAGAGGTCACAGCAGCGATGTGATCGGTTTGTGACCTGTCCCTGACCTGCCTGTGACCTGTATGACAGCTCTGCAGGAGGTCCTCACACTTGCTGAGGATTCCCTAGAGAGCAGTCATACGTCTGGATCTCCTGGTGTGCTGGGTATTGTGGTGCCACAGCAGCTTGTAGCCTCACAATACCTGCTAAAGAAAGAAAGAAAGAAAGAAAAACCCTACAACTGTAAGTATTGCCTGATCCCCGATCCCTGCCCAATCTAGCTTCATCCCCCCCAATCCCCCCTTACCCCTACCCCCTCTTTTTACCCCTCTCCACCCCCCCCCTTTGCGCCACCTCCGTGCGCACATTTAGCAGCCGCCGAGCGTTGATTGGTAACGCAGTTCACCAATCAACACTCGTTCTTGCTTTTTTTCCTCCGCCCCCTTTGCGCCAGCTTCGTATTCGCATCCCACAGCCGCCAACCTTTGATAAGTGACATAGTTCACTTATCAGAGCTTGTGCCTGCAGATTTCCTTTTTTTCACCCCTCCTTTGCGCCACCTGACTACAAGCGTAAGTGCTAATCCCTGTCCGATATCTCTTCATCCCCTCATTCCCCCTCTTTTTACCCCCCTCCATCCCACTTTGCGCCGCCTCCGTGCGCACATTTAGCAACCCCCTTTGTGCCAACTCCGTATTCGCATCCCACAGCCGCCAAACTGTGATAAGTGGCATAGTTCACTAACAAGAGCTTGTGCCTGCTGATTTCCATTTTTCACTCCCCCCCCCCCCCCCCTTGCACCACACCTGTATGCACACCCAGCAGCCGCCACTGAACTTTGATAAGTGACGCTGTTCACTTATCAGAGCTTTTGCTTGCTGATTTCCTTTTTTTCACCCCCTCTTTGCGCCACCTAACTACAAGCGTAAGTGCTAATCCCTGATCCCTGTCCGATATCTCTTCATCCCCCCCTTCCCCCTGTTTTACCCACCTTTGCGCCACCTCTGTGCACACATTTAGCAGCCCCCTTTGCGCCAACTCCATATTCGCATCCCACAGCCGCCAAGCTTTGATAAGTGACATAGTTCACTTACCAGAGCTTGTGCCTGCTGATTTCCGTTTTTTCACCCCCCCCCCCCCTGCACCACACCTGTATGCACACCCATCATCCGCCACTGAACTTTGATAAGTAAAGCAAGCTAACGGGGGCACCGCCGAAATATGAAAAGGGGATCCAACCCTGGCCTACAACCTATATATGACAGTCACAAGCAGAAAAGAATAGGCCACAAATCGGGGATCACCCTGAATAGGAATTTAGCAAAAAAATTACAATTTTTATTTATTTAAATTAAGCACAGCAAACAACAACAACACATTAAAAACATTAAAAAATGGTCACACATGTGACACATTCAAAAGATATACATATCTCATAATAGAGAACCAAACCTGATAACCACTACCACTTTTGGTGGAGAAAGTGTCTTATACCCAAGGTCCATGTAAACTGATACCCAATTAGAAGGTTTTGAAAGCACACTAATACACTGTAGCCATCACAAATGAATCATGGATATCAGTGATGCAGATAAATTTTAAATTTTAAATGGATGTTATCACAAGCTCAAATAATGCCTTGAGACAGTGCATACAATTAGTTATATAGCTCTGGCATACTCTTATTCACAATGTGGTACATAAAAAACAAACGTTTCTGGAATGTACTGAATAAACCCCATTTGGAAATACCTCAGCCTGAAGTCAGGCTCCAAGAGCAGACCAGATCATCCAGACCAGAAATGGGCTGTAAAGAGTGCAAACAACCAAAGGACATCTACATGTCCACCTTCAAATAATATACATAGATGCACAGAACCCAATACATCACATATGAAGTGAAGTGGAGTGGGGCAGGCTGGACTAATGACCCGACGCGTGTCGCCACTCTAGGTGGCTTCGTCAGGGGTACCTTTTGCCAGTCACTGTGCTGTTATATAGGCTTATCTAATTAAGGAATAGGGAGCAGCTGTGTCCTTGCTAGCCAATGTAGGGTTAATGTCCAAACATACCTGCAGATCAGCAGTTTCTCATTACACGTAAACCATAGCTGACAGACCTTAGCGCCAGCATGTGACGTCATGTACCACCAGCTGTGCATATATCGTGGTCTAAGAGAGAGTACATATCACTGATATCGGACATAGACAGACGCCTTAATACCATTGCGCAGGCGCCTGCAAAAGAATCATTGCATAAGTGTAAAAAACCCTCATCACAGGCAAAGAGTAAGGCGCCTAATTACACAGGCGCTTACAATCAGAACTCAATCGCCAAGGTGATAGACATTCTAAGTTTGCAGGGGGCCTACTACGCAGGCGTAAGTCCCGTGCGACACACGGAAGATAATCAGATTTTGCGGGAACTTTCATTCATATACCCAAATAGACGCTCAGTTGTAAAGTAATGCACAAGTGCTTACAATCATATGACCACTTAAAGATACAGCTAGGTCACTACAATGATGAATGTCGCTTATCACAGGGTCAATAAAAAAAAAAAAAGAGACCCCTTACAGAAGGTGCTTATAAACATAAAGCTTATTCCATATAGATTACTACGATAACAAAGAGGGAACACCAGCCTAGCACATGTAGCCAGATAGAATTCTGGCTGCCTGTTGTATGGTTTGTTTATAAACTGCCTGCATCTACAGCCGTGTAAACTGCACTGAAAAACCTGAAGCATGAATGGCCACAAGCTGATGAGGCAAGATATGTATTAATCCGAAGCCCAATTGTCAGCAAGGGTAGTTAGTGTATAAAATACTAATACACAAATGAAATCAGCCAAGTGGGCGGTACTCGTTCCCCACAACTATCATGTGTCACTATGACAGTAAGAAGACACTTGCTAGGCATTCATAATCAAGTTGAATTTCAGATACCCATTACATAGTTTGCTATTAGGTTGAAAAATGTAAGTTGTAATGACAAAATCTGTATTAGTCCAAAACACACTAGCTGTAAAGGCAATCATAAAAATGCATGCGCAAAGTGCCATTATATAAACAAATACAATTAGTCAAGTGGGCGGTGCTCTCACACCCATAACTGACATAAAACACTATAGTAAGGAAAAAACACTCACAAGACACACATGATCAAATAGGATTTAGATACCCATTACTTACTGTAGTTTGTTATTGAATTGCCTGCATCTGCAGTGGTGTAAACCAATAATCCCATGAAAACCTTCAATACACAGTCTATCGGTTATAAATAGCCGTAAGTAATCATGGCACAATCTGTGCTAGTGCAGGACATGAGTTATTATGGAGACATCTCTATATTAGTCCAAACCACAATTGCCGTAAAAGGGCAATTAGAAAGACAAACGCACAGAATGTTTTTATGCAGACATGTGAAATCAGCCAAGTGGGCGGCTCTCATACATCCAAAATCGATCCCATAAAAAGACATGTATTGCTATGCGGACAAATTGGCGGCTTTCATTCATCCATAACAGATCCTACAAAAAGACATATGTTATTATGCGGACAAGTGGGCGGATCTCATACATCCACAGCAGATCTTACAAAGAGACATATGTTATTATGCAGACAAGTGGGCGGATCTCATACAACCGTAACAGTCTTATAAAAAGACATTTGTTATTATGCAGACAAGTGGGCGGATCTCATGCATCCACAACAGATCTTACAAAAAGACACTTGTAATTGTGCAAACAAGTGGGCAGAACTCGTACATCCGTAACAGATCTTATAAAAAGACATTTGTTGTTGTGCAGGCAAGTGGGCGGATCTCATAATCCACAACTGATCTTATAAAAAGACATTATTATGTGGACAAATGGGCGGATCTCATACATCCGTAACAGATCTTATAAAAAGACATATGTTATTATGTGGACAAGTAGGCGGGTCTCATACATCCACAACTGATCTTGTAAAAAGACATGTTATTATGCAAACAAGTGGGCGGCTCTCATACATCCACAACTGATCTTGTACAAAAACAAAAATCAGACAATAGCTGATGTCCACTTGATAGTCCCACTGCAGTAGCAATGGATGCCCAAAAGTCCAGAAAGATAGTACTGTACTGGACACTGTATTATAGACAGATGTTATTATAATGGGCTTTTTTATTCGATGTGGCCATTCATAAAACTGATCAAAAAGCCCCAATGTAATTACTTAGATTAATCCCACCTATGACATAACCGAGCAAGTGTGCACATCTACACACATACATACATGTAAATATATATATATATATATATATATATATATATATACATATACACACAATAATCCCGCTACAAGGCCCATTTCCATAACTGGGACCATCAGTCCTAAAATCCCTAAATGGTATCATGGCCAAATTAGGCCCAGAAAGCAAAAAAGCAATAGAGATTGATCCACTGTCATCAAGAATGGACGAATGTTTATTTCTTATATTCTGTATATATTGTCACACCCATCACATGCCCCCCCCCCCCCCAAAAAAAAAGGGGGGGTTACAATCCAAGGACACCATGGGGTTAATCATTAGAAGCCATCCTTGATAAGAAGGAAAACTCACATGATATAACAGTAACCACACTTTTAGAGGTAAAAGAACCAAATATAGGAGGCGATTAAACAAATGTGGTGTGTGGATATTCACCACACACTAACAAATACACCCCAATATGGTAGAAACAATCAAGTATAGAAGTCATCTTGCCATAGACTTTGTTGTTATACAGACCGACAAAATAACAGAGTCAGGATTAAGTGTCTATTACCCGCAAATTACCTATTGTCATTTACATGGACCGGGGTAGATAGAGTGGAGAACTAGAATATCATTTATCTGCAAATTTCCTATTGTCATATTCATAGACCAGAGTAGGGAGAGAGGAGAAACAAAGTACAACTGATTAAATTTGTTTATAGAACCAAGTAAACAATAAGTCCTCATTTAAGCCCGACGGAGTAAGGCTTCCTAGATTGAAGATCCATCTTGATTCTCGTCTCAAAAGTTCCTGAGTAATGTCCCCTCCTCTTATGTCCGATTGAACAGCCTCCAGTCCTAGGATTCTTGTACCATTCCACCGAGATTCATGCCGATCCAAGTAATGTGATGCTACCGAAGTGAGTGTTTTCCCTTTTTCTAGATCTTTCTTGGCCGTTGTGATGCCCGAAAAATGATGTTGTATCCTCCTTCTCAATTCCTGCGTCGTTTGCCCAACATAAATCTTTGGGCACGGACATATCAGGGCATACACAATATTACGTGATTTACAATTAAAATAATTCCGTGTGATGACCTGGAATGGAGAGACAGGCAGAGTGAGAACGTTAGAGCCAAGGACAAAAGGGCAGATATTACAATTACCACATGGGTACGTGCCTATTAAATGTTCACCTCTACCCAGTCTGGTAACTGGTCGCTTAAAGTGACTATGACATAACCGATCCTTAAGGTTGGTAGCCCTCCTTGCAACAAGGCTTGGTAGTGCCGAAATATAGGTTTTCAATCTCGGCTCACTTTGCAGGATCCCCCAATGTTTAGTGAGGATTCTTCTGACATCATGCCATTGGTTATTGTATGTAGTAATGACCCCAAGTGGTTTGGGGGATCCCTTAACCCGAGGCACTAACAAATCATCCCTATCAATATTCCTTGCTGCCATAAAGGCTCGTGATAGTACCTTTTTGGGATAACCTCTCTCCTTGAACCGTGTGGTAAGGTCTCATGCGTGGGCCACAAAATCTTCATGTGTACTGCAATTCCTTCTAACACGGTAAAACTGTCCTTTAGGGATACCATTCCTAAGGTGCTGTGGATGAAAGCTGGTAAGGTGCAATAAATTGTTGGTAGCCGTCGGTTTGCGGTAAAGAGTCGATAAAATCCGTGAACCATCCAAGTGAAGCTTCAAATCAAAGAATTCCACTTCGGTTTTGGAGAAATGGGAGGTAAGGCTTATATTCAGGGCATTACTGTTCAATGTCTCAACAAACTGATGACATTCATCAAGTGAACCTGTCCAAAGAAACAGAATGTCATCAATACAACGATACCATCTGTTGACGTGTAGAGAAAGCCTCAAGTTTGTATACCATAGTAAGCTCCCACCACCCCAAAAAAAGATTTGCATAAGCGGGCGCACAACGTGCTCCCATCGCGGTGCCAGTCACTTGCCTGTATTAGACCCGATCGAAGACAAAATAGTTCTTATCAAGCACGAAATGTAACAAATCCAACAGGAATGAGTCGTGTTTCCGATCACCCGATGTGTTACGGTCCAGGAAAAAAGAGACTGCCTGAATCCCCAGGTCATGTTGTATACAGGTGTACAGTGACTCGACATCTAACGTTACAAGCCAAGTATTTGGAGGGGACATCAAGGTCTCTTAATTGTTGGATAAGAAAGGTGGAATCTCTTACGAAGGAACTGAGAGAGGAAACAAGTGGCTGGAGAAAGAAGTCAACATAAATACATGGACGTTCTAATAATCCTCCCATCCCTGTTCCTCCACTACTTCGTCCTGGATTTTGTCAACCCGATATAGCAACTGCTGTACACTGTGAAATGCTTCTGCCACCGGTTTCTGAGCCACCCCCATTTACCTCTTTCACCCTTTCCCGTTCCCAGGTCAGTGTGGGATCCTGGAGCTGATTGATCCCAAAAGTTCGCCAGGATATTTTCAGCTCCGAGATCGATGTAGTCTTCTAGACCTCTCCTAACAACATCTCTAGGGAAAACCTATCTATTTTTCAGTGTTTCTCTGAGGATGACCCCTTCGGCAGATATCCCTGACTCATGATCTTCAAGGTTCCACTCCAGGACAGACATTTACCCTGGGAGGTTGAATTTTACTCTCCCACAGGGACCACTGCCACCACATGTTTGACCCCCCCTCTTGGAGTGGACAAGTAACCTCCGCCGTTGGATGCTCTGAGTTCACTGTGTATACAAATGATATCGATTTTCCCACAGTGGGTTTTAACCTGGAGATCAATGACCCATGTATGAGTGTCACTAGGCTCCTTGAGTCCGAGAGCATCCACTCTGTGTCCATTGATGCGCACCTGACTGGGGTGATGGCGTCCGCAATGTAGACTGTCTGAGCATACATTAATACCTGGTGAGTAAACCAGCAGTCCATGGATAACCTGATAGCGGCGGCACCCTTAGTCCACGAGACAGGTTTAAGGTAAACTGGTCTCCTGCCACCCTCACTCTGAGGTTAGCCCCTCAGTATGGGCTCAGTTTTGACTGAACCTAGCAGAGGGTCATGTCCCTTTTCCAGACTCCTGAACTTGCAGGGGCCAGAGTTATTTCTGCCTTGGGGTAGAGTTCTGTATTAAGTCCTTGGTGGCCATATAATGCTTGATCAGGCTAACTACCTGATCTAGTATGCCCAGGTCCCCTTGCCTCACCCAGCACTGTATGGCTACCGGCAGAGTTTGCACCAACTACCTTCTTTACCCTCTGGGCTGGCCTCGAGGTATCCACTGGTACAATCGCTGCGCTCTTACACATGTATTAACCCAAAGCTGGGCAATGACCTCACCTTTTGAGTTTCCTGTAGTCCTGGGTGTCCTCCCAACTGAGGTTAAAATAAGCCTTCTGGACGTCTCCCATCAGGAACGGGACCACCACTTCAGCCCACAGGGTAATCTGCAAGCTCTCCCGCTACGCTGTATGTTCAAACGTGGTGAGGAAAGCTTCTATGTCATCCTCCGGACTCCTTCCTCAGCGTTGACCTGACTTTATTCCAGGCCTCGAGATGGACTGGGGTCCACTACAGTGTGGTAATGAGGCAGTGACCCAAGATAGTTCAACTCAAATGTCTTTTCTTTTGGCTGTGTAAAGTGTACACAGTAATCTGTGGAGGGCCGTCTCTCACAGGGCCAGAATCTGTTGTAGAATCAGGCTGTTAGTCTTCTGCTGCTGAAACGCCTGTAACATCTGCTGCTGTGTTTGGGCGAGGACCAATTGCTTTAGTATTTCTTGTCGGCCGTCTTGAGCTGTAGCATTACAGATATTAGAAAAAACTTTTTGACAGAGTGATCAATGAGTGGAACAGGCTGCCACGAGAAGTGGTGAGTTCTCCTTCAATGGAAGTCTTCAAACAGAGGCTGGACAGACATCTGACTGGGATGATTTAGCGAATCCTGCTTTGAGCAGGGGGTTGGACCAGATGGCCCAGGAGGTCCCTTCCAACTCTACGATTCTATGATTCATTGCAGGATTGATCACCGACATTATTATTATAGCGCAACTTATTCCATTGACCTCTACATGTGAACATGGGTATACATAATAAAGTGTACACAGTAATCTTAAACAGTAAGTCATGACAGGTACAGGAGGCAAGGACCCTGCCCACGAGGGCTCACAATCTACATGATATGCAGCTTTCTTTGGGATATGTCTTGGTTCACATTGGCCGCATTCTCCACCATATGTAAGACATCGGTTTTCACTACAGTGTGGTAATGAGGCAGTGACCCAAGATAGTTCAACTCAAATGTCTTTTCATTTGGCTGCTTATGAAAATAACAGTCTGTATCAATCCGTTGCCATGAGCGACTTCATCACCATGTAACTCTTGGGTGCGTCAATGGCTTTGCACTCTCTGGCTCTGGTCGGTGTTCAGTCTCACACACACCTGACATACACGGAACTCCTGCTCTGATGCTTGCAAAACAAAATACTGACACACTCAACCCTTTACTGAAAGTTTAAATGGGAGTCGTCGACATTGGCCACTCTAAGACCTAGAGGGGTGGGAGGGATCCATTCCACTACCTTCCTACAGATTTCTCCAGAAATATGGCTTGAACAAGTCTACACTTTTATTTTGCGTTGTAACCACAGCTGTGGCTGTAATTGCAATGCTCTCCAGTGGATTCAGTATTTTTCTATGCACATGCTGGGGGACACATAGCGACCTTCATATACGATCCCCCTCACTGCCTCACATTAGTGTGTATATATGTAGGTAGGCATACATAGTGTAGTACATTATACTTATATTTTCAGGGAATTAGGCTGTAAGCTTAAAGCAAGGACCTCCAAGGTGGTATTTTCGGAAATACTTCCTGTACCACGTGCCAAGCCAGAGAGGCAATGGGAGATTAGGGAGGTTAATAAGTGGCTCAGGAATTGGTGTAGGAAGGAGGGGTTTGGGTTCCTGCAGAACTGGGCCGACTTCTCAGTTGGCTACAGGTTCTACGCTAGGGACGGGCTGCACCTCAATGGGGAGGGTGCAGCTGTGCTGGGGGAGAAAATGGCTAGAAGGTTGGAGGAGTGTTTAAACTAGGGATGGGGAGAGGGTATTCCTTTTATAGGAGGGGAAGACAGTGCAAATAGAGACCTGGGCACAAATAATGAAATTGGGGGTGGCATGGGGGGTGGGGTTAGAACAGTTAATAATTTAAGAAAGAATAGAGGTACAGAGAGATACATAAAGTGCATGTATACTAATGCCAGAAGCCTCACCAACAAAATGGAGGAATTGGAGTTAATGTTGTTGGAACATAATTGACATGGTGGGGATATGAGACATGACTGGGCGGTTCATTTACAGGGCTATATTCTGTTCAGAAATGACCGAACAAATAAGCGAGGGGGAGGCGTGTGTTTATATGAAAAATCATCCTTAAAACCCATCCTTCGTGATAATATATATGAATCTAATGAAAAGAAATAAGGGGAGGGGGGAAAAATAATAAATTACTGATAGGGGTTTGTTATAAGTCTC
This sequence comes from Dendrobates tinctorius, assembly GCF_039654945.1. NCBI lineage: Eukaryota > Metazoa > Chordata > Amphibia > Anura > Dendrobatidae > Dendrobates > Dendrobates tinctorius. Next base: position 12,787,329 of record NW_027361701.1, on the reverse strand, counting down.
CAAAAATAATGCAAGCAATAGAGCATATCCTCATAAAGCAAATAGATGAATCTGCGACTCAAGGAGAAGTCATTATTATGGGGGACTTTAACTACCCTGAAATACATTGGGGAACCGAAACCTGCAGTTCCAGCAAAGGTAATAGGTTTTTGACAACTATGAGAGACCATTACCTTTCACAACTGGTTCAGGAGCCAACAAGAGGGGGGGCACTGCTAGACTTATTAACAAACTGGCCAGACCGCATATCAAATGTAAGGGTTGAGGGTCACTTGGGTAATAGTGATAACAAATTAATAAGATTTCATGTATCCTTTAATAAGATGTGTAGTAGAGGGGTTACAAGGACACTACACTTCAGGAAGGCAAATTTCTAACGGATGAGAGATTATCTTGGTGCAATTAACTGGGACGATATCCTGAGACATAAAAATACACAAAGAAAATGGGAGACGTTTATTAGCATCCTGAGTAGGACCTGTGCACAATATATACCGTATGGGAATAAACATGCTAGAAATAGGAGACCACTTTGGCTAAATAGAGCTGTAAGGGGTGCAATAAGAGATAAAAATAAAGCATTTAGAGAATTAAAGCAAGTAGGTAGTGATGAGGCATTAAATACAGAAAATTAAATTCTGTGAAAAGCAAATCAAGAAAGCAAAGATTGAGACAGAGAGACTCATTGCCAGAGAAAATAAAAATAATCCCAAAATATTCTTTAACTACATAAATAGTAAGAAGCTAAAAAATGATATTGTTGGCCCCCTTAAAAATAGTCTGGATGAAATGGAGGATGAGGAAAAAGCCAATATGCTAAATGACTTTTTTTTCAACAGTATTTACACAAGAAAATCCCATGACAGATAACATTATCAGGGATAAAAATTCTCCATTAAATGTCACCTGCTTAACCCAGCATGAAGTACGGCGGCATCTAAAAATCACTAAAATTGACAAATCCTCGGGCCCATATGGGATACACCCCCGAGTACTGCAGGAATTAAGCACAGTCATAGACCATTATTTTTAATCTTTAAAGATTCCATAATAACAGGGTCTGTACCACAGGTCTGGCATATGGCAAATGTGGTGCCAATATTCAAAAAGGGGACAAAAACTGAACTTGGAAATTATAGGCCAGTAAGTTTAACCTCAACTGTGGGTAAAATCCTGGAGGGTTTTCTAAGAGATACTGTACTGGAGTATCTGGAGAAGAATAACCTCATGACCCAATATCAACATGGGTTTACAAGGGACCGTTCCTGTCAGACTAATCTGATAAGCTTTTATGAAGAGGTAAGTTCCGGACTGGACCAAGGGAATGCAGTGGACGTGGTGTACATGGATTTTTCAAAAGCTTTTGATACGGTGCCACACAAAAGGTTGATGCATAAAATGAGAACAATGGGGATAGGGGAAAATGTGTAGGTGGGTTAAGAGCTGGCTCAGGGATAGGAAACAAAGGGTGGTTATTAATGGAGCACACTCGGACTGGGTCACGGTTAGCAGTGGGGTACCACAGGGGTCAGTTTTGGGCCCGCTTCTTTTTAACATATTTATTAATGACCTTGTAGGGGGCATAGAGAGTAGAATTTCAATATTTGCAGATGACACGAAACTCTGCAGGGTAATCAATACAGAGGAGAACAATTTTATATTGCAGGAGGATTTATGTAAACTAGAAGCTTGGGCTGATGGCAAATGAGCTTTAATGGGGATAAATGTAAGGTCATGTACTTGGGTAGAACGAACAAGATGTATAATTATGTGCTTAATTGTAAAACACTGGGCAAAACTGTCACTGAAAAAGACCTTGGTGTATGGGTGGACGACAAACTCACATTTAGTGGCCAGTGTCAGGCAGCTGCTGCAAAGACAAATAAAATAATGGGATGCATTAAGAGGCATAGATGCTCATGAGGAGAACATAATTTTACCTCTATATAAGTCACTAGTGCGACAACACTTAGAATACCGTGTACAGTTCTGGTCTCCCGTGTATAAGAAAGACATAGCTGAACTGGAGCGGGTGCAGAGAAGCGTGACCAAGGTTATTAGGGAACTAGGGGGTCTGCAATACCAAGACAGGTTATTACACTTGGGGTTATTTAGTTTGGAAAATCGAAGGCTTAGGGGTGATCTTATTACAATGTATAAATATATGCGGGGACAATACAGAGACCTTTCTAATGATCTTTTTACTCTTAGACCTGTGACGGGGACAAGGGGGCATCCTCTACATCTGGAGGAAAGAAGGTTTAAGCATACTCACAGACGCGGATTCTTTACTGTAAGAGCAGTGAGACTTTGGAACTCTCTGCCATATGATGTTGTAATGAGTGATTCCCTAATAAAATTTAAGAAGGGACTGGATGCCTTTCTTGAAAAGTATATTATTACAGGGTATATACATTAGTTCACTAGTTTCCTTAATATTGCGTTAATCCAGGGAGCTAGTCTGATTGCCGTATGTGGAGTCGGGAAGGAATTTTTTTCCCCAATGTGAAGCTTACTGTTTGCCACATGGGGTTTTTTTTGCCTTTCTCTGGATCAACATGTTAGGGCAAGTTAGGATAGGATATGGGTTGAACTAGATGGACTTAAAGTCTCCCTTCAACCTTAATAACTATGTTACTATATAAAATGTACAACACTATGTCTCTGTGCCAATAGGGTGATAGGCTATTTATTAGAGATATTTAATTTTCCATGTATTTTGTTCAAAAGGTTGGAAAAGGCGATAGCAAAAATGCCAAGAAAAAGAACAATAAAAAGACAAGCAAAAACAAGAGCAGTCTAAGTCGAGGAAGCAAAAAGAAGCCTGGAATGCCTAATGTTTCTAACGATTTGTCTCAAAAACTGTATGCTACTATGGAGAAACATAAAGAGGTTAGTAGTTCATGAATTTCACACTTCTACAATGCAATATAGTATGTTAATTGACACGCCAGTAATTAAGTTATAGATGCATTACCAAATAAAATCTGAACCATTATTAAGTAAAACTTTTAAACTGTAATTCCATTGTTTTACATGAACTACATTGTTTTTGTCTTACAGGTCTTTTTTGTAATCCGTCTGAGTGCTGGTCCTGCTGCCAACTCTCTCCCTCCAATTGTGGAACCAGATCCCTTGATCCCTTGTGACTTAATGGATGGACGGGATGCCTTTCTAACTCTGGCCAGGGACAAACACTTAGAGTTCTCATCTTTGCGTAGATCCAAATGGTCAACCATGTGCATGTTAGTGGAACTTCACACCCAAAGCCAGGACCGATTTGTGTATACCTGCAATGAATGCAAGCATCATGTAGAAACAAGATGGCACTGCACAGTTTGTGAGGCAAGTGTCCGCCAATTTAACAGCATGTGCCAAAGTGCACTGTGAAAGTGGCATAATTTTAGAAAGTTTTTGCTTTTTAGCCTTAATGATTTGTTTTAAAATCCCATTCTCAACCTTTACCCGATTTTGTTCTTTTTTTTTTTTTTCCTCCTTTTAAGAGCAATAACTTTATTTTTCAACTAACAGGACTGTAAGAGGTAGAAGAAAAAGAAAAAAAAAAAAAAAAAAGTCCCAAGTGCTTTGAAATTGCAGGAGGGGGGTGCAATTCCCCAGCTGTCTTTTGGGGTTTGATTTCATGGCAATACCAAAATTTGTATAGTGTTTTTTTTTTTTTTTTTTGGCTTCCTTTTTTTTGTAAGTTGTGGGAAAAACAGTGAGCGTTTGTTACAGGAAGTTTTTTTGTGTTGCCATTTTGAGAAACCTGTTACATTTTCATTTTTGTGTCATTCAAGTTGAGGGCATTTTTTTTTGCTTGGTGAGCTGATGGTTTTTATTGGTTCTGACATTTTAGTTAGTTGCAACTTTTCTATTGCTGCATCTTGCATTTTATGCGGCGTCTCGTCCTATATAAAAATGCAATTCTGGTGGGTTTTTTTTTTTCTTTTTTAATTCTTTGGCACTCACTGATCTGGTTAGTTAAGAATTTATATCTAACATGTACAGGCGCAGCAAATGCCACACGTTTTGTGCAATTCCTTTACAGTCTTTATTTTTAATAGAAGAGAAGGGGGTGATTTAAATGTAATATTCATTTTTTATTTTTTTTTCTACGTACTGCTTGTCACCTTGGGGGGACTTGGACCTGCAATCAGCTGATGACAGGGTCCAATACAGACCACCCCATGGATCAGCTGTTTTGATGTAACTCAGGAACAGAGCAGAACACCATAGCTCCATTTTCTGTGTAGAGGCCATTCCCTGGAACTATAACCCTGCTCTTCAGTAGGAGCTGGGCTGCAGTATCTAAGAATAGCATCTACAAATTGAGGGGTGTTCAGCTCCATTCACTGTTTACATCACGCACTGCTGAAATCAGCTGATGGATGGGAGTCTGCTGTCAATATAGTAAGGTTGGAAAACCCCTTTAATATACAGCTGAGAGAGAACTTTATAAATTGAATTCATATTGATATACTAAGTTTGCCAAAATGATTTCATATGTGCCATTACAAAAAAAAGTTAGCATGTTGAAAATTGGGTTCTTAAAGTAATTTTGCTTTTTTGCATTTCTCTCATTTACTGTAGTTGCATATTTCTTTGCAATGTTTCTAGTTTACTTTTACTGATCTAGTTTTTTTTCTTTAGGATTATGATTTGTGCATTACTTGTTTCAATACAAAAACCCATGAGCACAAAATGGAGAAACTTGGGCTTGGTTTGGATGATGAAAGTAACAACCAGCAAGCAGCGGCGACACAAAGTCCTGGAGATTCTCGTCGACTAAGCATACAGCGTTGCATCCAGTCTTTGGTTCATGCTTGCCAGTGCCGTAATGCAAACTGTTCTCTGCCATCATGCCAGAAGATGAAAAGAGTGGTTCAGCACACAAAGGGCTGTAAACGGAAGACAAATGGTGGGTGTCCGATTTGCAAGCAACTCATTGCTCTCTGTTGCTATCATGCTAAACACTGCCAAGAGAACAAGTGCCCTGTGCCCTTCTGCCTCAATATCAAGCAGAAACTACGGCAGCAGCAATTACAGCACAGACTTCAGCAAGCCCAAATGCTGCGGAGGCGTATGGCAAGCATGCAAAGAACAGGCGTGGTTGGCCCCCAACAAGGACTCCCATCACCAAATTCTGCTGGCCCAACAACACCCACTGGACAGCAACCTCCAACGCCACAGACCCCTCAACCCCAGTCCCAACAGTCATCACAGCCACCGCCACCTAACAGTATCCCTCTATACGGTATAACGCGTACTCAGTCGTCCAGTAGTATATCACAAGGGAAGGCAGCTGGACAAATGACTCCCCCTACACCACCCCAAGGAGGGTCAGCACAGCAGCCTGGTCCTCCACCAGCTGCTGTTGAGATGGCCATGCAAATACAGCGTGCAGCCGAGACACAAAGGCAGATGGCAAAGACTCAAATTTTCCCACGGCCCATGATAAATCCTCACCAGATGCAACCCATGCAGCCAATGGGAATAAACTCACAGCAAGGTCCAAGAGGACCAAGTCTTATTGATTCTGGAATGAGTCCAGCTAGCATGCAACAGCCTCCACAGCAGCCACAGCCTCCATGGGTACAAACTGGCCTTGGTCAACCCCAAACAATGCAGCCAAACATTCAGAGAACACCTGTTATGCCTGTACAACAGGGGCAATCAATAAATATGCCTCCCCAGGCAGGTATGGGACAGGTACCTGGACCAAGCCAAGTTAAACAAGGTTCCTTGCCACAAGCTGCCGCCCTTCAAAACCTTCTGCGTACTCTGCGGTCCCCAAGTTCACCAATGCAACAGCAGCAAGTGCTGAATATCCTGCATTCTAATCCACAGCTTTTAGCAGCTTTTATCAAACAGAGGGCAGCCAAATATGCCTGCAACCAACCCCCACAAGGTGTCGGTAACATGACAGGAATGCCATCTCAAATTCATGCCAATGCAGGACTACAGGGCATAAATCCAATGCAAGCCGTAGGACCACGGCCTACCATGTCCCAACCATCTCAGGCGCCTCCTCAGCAGCCACCCCAGCAACCCCCACCTTCACAAACTGGTCTAGCAGGGATGAATTCACAGAGCCAACAGGTGAATATGAACCACGCTGGAATTTCCCCACAGTTCCGAGAGATGATTCTTAGACGTCAGCAATTGATGCATCAACAGCAGCAGCAAGGAGCTGGTCCTGGAATGGTGAACCACAATCAGTTTCAGCAGCACCAAGTTATGGCTAGTTATACACAGCAACAACGACTTCAGCACCATATGCAGCTGCAACAGGGTAGCATTGGACAGATGAGCCAGGGAATTCCTGGAGATGCTGGCAATAGTTTGCAGACCTTTCAGCAGCGTCTTTTGCACCAGCAGATTGGCTCTCCAGCACAGCAGAATCCTATGAGTCCACAGCAACATATGTTGCCAGGCCCTGCCCAGTCACCCCACCTCCAAGGCCAGCAACTTCCACCTTCATTAAGTAACCAGGTGCGTTCTCCACAGCCTGTACCATCTCCACGCCCCCAGTCCCAGCCCCCTCATTCTAGCCCATCGCCACGCATGCAGCCCCAACCTTCCCCTCATCATGTTTCTCCCCAGAACAGTTCTCCACATCCGGCCATGGTAGGTGTTGGACAAGGGAACCCTATGGATCAAGGACACTATGGGAGCCCAGATCCCTCAGCTATGCTATCCCAGATGGCTGGCCTTCATGGAGGGGGAATCTCTGATCTGGGTTTGAGTGCTGACAACTCGGACCTTAATCCCAGCCTTTCACAGAGTACACTAGACATCCACTAAGAATTGGGGACTAAAGGAAGTCGCACTTCCATCCTTCTTTCCGTCAGCTAAGACTGTGTAAGAAATCCAGAAAAGAAAAACAAACTTATTTTCTTCTCAGAATGACTTTTTATACTGAAGAACAGCTGTGTTTCTCTTTTTGTGGATTTTGGGAGGGAAAAAGGGCTTGTGGGTATTTTCAGATTTTGATTTGTTTTTCATATTTTTTTTTTAATTTTCCAGAGACGCTGTGCAAAGGGTTAAACAAAAGACCTGCAGAGTGGGGAGGGGCATATATTAATATTATTGTTATTACAAAGAATATATTTTCAGTGGCTGTGCCAGCCTCTCAATATCTTCCTATTGATGATGATGCAGAGTATTCCCTAACTCCTGATCTTCTACACACCTAACATGACTATCTGTTTTTATGTTGTGAATTTTGGTTTGTCTTATATTTTCTTAAATTAATGAAAATGAAAAATGTTGACTGTTTTTATTTGGTGTTGGACGGTTTTTGTAAAGCCATTCTTTATCCTGTGTTGCCATCCTTGTCTCAGTTGTCTTTAATCCACATTAATACAATTCTTTCAATGGCCGCAAATTGCACTCAACACAGGGCTCATAATCTTTCCAGGTGCTGTGATTTTATTACATATATTATAATATTTTATGTAAAAAATATTATATTATACTTGACTCCCATTTATAGGAATCATGAATCACAGTTGAAAGGTTTTTGTATGGTCATTTGCCGTATTACAGGGCACAAATTGTTTAAAATTAGTGAGAAGGGACTGCTGTGCTCCAAACAGAGGTTTTCAGAGGATGGTTTATAAATAACTAAAGTAGCCCCACCCTTTTCTGTGCTGGGAGCTGATTGGGTACAAGGCATAAGAAAAATGTACATTTTCACCCTTTAGCCTTTTCTTTTTTTTTCACCTTTTACAAAAGAAGCCCAGAAAAATATTCTGTTAAGGCAAGTATTTGCAAGCTAAATGGTGTTACATACATGTTTCAAAGGGGCATCAAGAAGAAATATTTTGTTTATTTTACTATATTATTGCACCATCCAGGCCAGATGTACTATATTTATTGGACTGTAGATTCTGGAAAAGGTTAATAGTTATTATACACTTTAAGTTTTGGGTTTCCCATTCATGTTAACTAACATCTGAGTAAGAGAACGGAGAATGCCAATGTTCACCATAATGCTGATCATAACTGTTCAATCCTATCTCCTTTGGAAAATTTGTATATGGAGAAATAGGAAAGAGACTCTTTTCATGTCTCCCCCTCCCAACCCCCTTTTGATAACGTGGTGTTAAATGGTGTAAATCATGCGATGAACCGGGCTCTCCTAAATACAAAATTTAAATCACTGTACAAATTGTTGCATTTCATTTATTACTTATTGTTAAATAAACTGTGTGAGACAGATACTTCTGAGCAGTCTTATTTCTACTATGGTGCAGATACTGAGTAATTTTAGTCTGGCATGAATCTGTTCTGCTATTGCTCTGTTTCGTAGTCTGTAGAGAATCGATTATTAGATCTTTATCTTAATGCTCACCACCAACATGTAAGATAACTAAAGTGGTCAACTTTGGTCCTCAAGAGGTTAAATGAATGTTTTAGAGAAATTAACGACACCTGGTTTAGGGCTTGAGCAGATGTGCATTACTCGTAAGTAAGGTTGATCAAATAGCTTCAGATAAGAGCTTATCCGAATAGCTATAGTTCTTACCAAATGAGCTGGAGAGGGAACCTGGCTTCCTGATCGCTCCGGCTGAACAGCTGTTCGGCTCCGCAGCTGCACGTGTCACAGCTGTGTGACAGTTACAGCACATGCATTGAGAACCCAACAAACAGGCTCTCCAATGCATATGCTGTGACACAGCCGCGACACATGCGGCTGCGGTGCCGATCAGCTGATTAGTCGGCGTGATCCAGAAAGCCGGGTTCCCTCTGTAGCTTATTCATTAAGCACTATAGCTTGCCGATTAAGGGGGAACCCGAACAAAAATTGGCTCAACTAGCACTCGGAAGCTGTGCACAGGCAGCCTTGCTGCCAGGAGGGAATAAACTGTATTCCTACCGGCAGTCTCAGCTTACAGTCATGATGGCTTGGCTACAGTCACCAATTAGTACATAGTGAGCGGTGGCTGTAACCACGCTCTGCCCTATGACTGACAAGCGGCTCTGCAGTGCATCAGTGCAGAGGAATGTGTGAGTCAGTGCCAGGGTGTGGTTACAACTGCTCACCATGTACTAAGCGGTGACTGAGGTCGCTTCTGAACTACAACTGAAAACCAGAGGCTGCTGGGAGGAATAAAGTTAATTTCCTCCCATCAACAGGGCTTTAAGTGCGGCTGCTGCACAACTTGACCCCATATTTTCAGGTGTATAGTTTTTTCTCCGTCTCATTGGGGGACACAGGTACTGTGGGTGTATGCTACCGCCATCTGGAGGCTGACACTAAGTAAACAACACAAGGTTAGCTCCTCCGCCGCCGCATACACCCTCGCCCTGATTGCAGGCGGAAACCAGTTTTATGCTTGGTGTCCTTTGGAGGCACACGTGTCTGGTTTTCTCCAGACTTCTTTTTTTTTTTTTTTTTTTTTTCTCCTTCTCTTCCATGAAGATAAGACAGGGGCGACGGACCCTATTGAAAGGGTCCGATCTCCCCAAACCAACAACGGGCGAGCACGTGTTGAGTATCGTCTCCACGTATCCTTTCCCGCAACGTGGTACATATCTGGGCCATTTTCCCCAGACTTTCTTTTTTTTGCTATGAAGATTAGACAGGGGCAACAGATCCTATTGAAAGGGTCTGATTTCCCCAAACCAACGGGCGAGCATGTGCGAGTATCCCTCCACGTACCCTCCCGCGACGTGCGACACGATGCCAGACTTAGCCCTGACCACCCCTAGGTATGGAAACCATGGGCTGTACAGAGGCACAAGACTAGTCCGTGCGGCCCCCACTGCTCCACCAACGCTAGACGGCGGTGCTGCAAGGCGGCGGACGGTCCCTCTCCTCAGCCCTGTAAGGAGGATGGAGTTAGGGTGCCTGCACCATCCTGGATACCACCCCCCTGTCCCTTCTACCTGATCAGAGAAGTTGCAGCTGCCAGATTGTATGGATGAGGTGGCCAGGGAGGCCCCAGCGGCGTCCAGAGGGCCGAAGCCCTTATCTTCAAGCGGTCAGCAGGGGCTGACAGGAGTCCCGGCATAGGCCCTCTCCTCTTCCCTTCCAGGCCCCCCCCAGCAGTCCCTCATGCGTTACTGTGGCGGTGCGCCGTGTCTGATGCCGCCGGCTCCAGCCTTACTATCCGGCGCCCTGCCCGCCGCCACCCCCGTCGCGGGCATCAAAAAGCCAGCCTGCGGCTTCGGCCAGTGGTAGGCCACGGCCGAAAGTCCCGCCCTCCCGGCGCAATGTCACTTCCGGCGGCCCGTCCTCGAGCCTGGGCGGACGCCGGATAAATTGAGGCCCCGGCTTCGCTTCAGGGTAGGCTGCGACCGGAAAAGAGCGGTCGGCCTGCCCTCAGGACTGCGCATGGCAGGAGAGCACGTGTGGGGGACACAGGATCAGGTAAGTGCGTACCAACTGCGAGAGGCACGCTACAGCAGCCAAGGGTGCTCCCACCACAGCCCCTAGCAGAGCAGCATTGAGACCGGGCGGATACAATATGGCTGGGAAAGGGAAGATGCACACATTCCTATACGCTGCATGCATCGCCTGTAGGGCCTCATTTCCGCGGGTGCAGAACAATAAATTATGCGAAGCCTGCGCCCAGGAGCCCTCCCCTGTAACCGAGCCCAGGGATTCAAATCCTCCGGAAAGGGCCGTATCGCTATCGCAGGCTATGGCGTCGCTAACAAAGGCGATAGTCTCTTCACACCCCAGATAGGGGCAAGGATAGTGGCTCGCCGATCTGGGAGGGGTCCTCCACCTCACAAGAGCCTCCGGCCTGCAGGGGCCGCTCTCATTCCAAGCAGGCGCAAAGGAAACAAACCCACATGGCGTCTCCTGACTCATCCGGTGCCTCGGCATCCGTGAGTTCGGCATCACGCTTGCCTTCACCAGTCTGGAGCGGGCAGAGTTCAGATTATGACTCAAACGAGCCGCTGGACCTAGATACCCTGGGGTGTCGGGAAACAGTTGACAGCCTCATTGATGCTGTTAAGACTTTGGGGGTTGAGGATGACATCACCTTGGCTTCAGGCCATAAGGTATCCTTTAAGCGGGCTAAGCGACTGTATAGAGTGTTTGGCTCTCACCCAGAGTTTGAGGACATAGTGCAGCGTCACAGGGAATGGCCGGATAAGGCGTTTCTCAGGTCAGAAGATGATAGAGGCAAGATATCCGTTTGCTCCAGAGCTCTGTAAGAAATGGGCAGAATCCCCGGTGGTGGATCCACCAGTGCCATGCTTGGCCTCGAAATCCTTGTTATCTGTACCTAGCGGTTCTATCAAGGACCCCACTGATCAGATCATAAAGTTTAGCGCGCTCAGTTTTTGAAGCATCCGGATCAGCATTCTCTCCCTTGTTCGTGGCAACGTGGGTAGCCAAGGCCATGATGTCTTTGTCAGAATCATTGAACAAGGTCTTGCAGGATAGAGACCTGCCTACAGGGGTATCAGATCACGAGTCAAATCGCTATGGCTGGTGACTACTTAACGCTTCCTTGGATGCGGTCAATTGTGCCGCACTTGCGGCCACAAATGTGGTAGCCATTAGGAGGTCCCTATGGTTAAGGACATGGCGGACCAATTCAATTTCCAAGAAGTCGTTGACTTCCCTGCCTTATCAGGGTGGCCGCCTGTTCGGAGAAAAATTAGACCAACTAATCTCCGATGCTACAGGGGGAAAAAAGCAGCTTCCTCCCGCGCAAAGGGTCAAGCAGCCGTTTCGCCAAGCTCAGGCACGGTTTTGGGCCTTTTACAACCCCGGGTGGACAGCAGCGGCCAGCTCTGTCGCTCCAACCAGGATAGGGAGCGACAGGTCTCATATAGAGCCAACCCATTGGGTAGAATGCGGGCTCGTCAGCCCAGGGCGAGGGGAGCCAGGGCTCAGAGAGGTTCAGCTAAATGACTCTGAGTACTTTTTAGGCGACATCAGCAGAGTTGGCAGCCGCCTGCTCCACTTTCACCATGTCTGGGTCGCGGTAGCACTCAACTCATGGGTGGCAGAATTGGTGTCCTCAGGGTACAAGATAGTTTATCAAGTATCCCCCAAAACGATTTTTTTCTGTCCCGACTTCCCAAAGTGGATCCACGGGCAAGGGCGTTGCTAGGGGCCATCAATTCACTCCAGCACAACGGAGTCATTGTTCCCGTACCAGAGCGCGAGAAGGCTCAGGGGTTTTGTTCCAATCTGTTTGCGGACCCAAAAAAGACGACAGTCAGGCCGGTTTTGGACCTGAAGCTCCTGAACAAGTTCATCAGGGTCAAACATTTCAGAATGGAATCTCTCCGTTCAGTTATATGAGCCATGGGCCAAGGAGAATACTTGGCCTCTATCGACATCCAGGATGCCTACCTGCACATCCCCATTTTTCCTCCGCATCAGAGGTTTCTGCGGTTTGCCATCAATGGCCGACATTTCCAGTTTGCAGCACTGCCCTTCGGGGTAGCCACTGCCCCCAGAGTGTTCACAACGGTAATGGCAGTCGTCATGGCCGTCTTACACTCGGGGCATAGTCGTCTTACCATACTTAGACGACCTTTTGGTGAAGGGCCCCTCATTTCTGGCATGCGAGGAGAATGTCCGCATCACGCTAGATACCCTCTCCCGCTTAGGGTGGTTGGTCAACAGGAAGAAGTCATCCCTTGTCCCAGCCCAGATTATTTCCTTTTTAGGGATGATCTTCGACACCTCCTGAGGGTTGGTAATTCTCCCTCAAGACAAAGCCCTAGCGCTCCGGCAAGGAGTCCAGAAGCTTCTACAGCCAGTCCCACACACCATTCGGTTTGGGATGAGGGTACTAGGGAAGATGGTGGCAGCAATAGAAGCGATTCCATTTGCCCAATTTCATCTTCACCCCCTACAGCACGCCCTCTTGTCAGCCTGGTACAAGAACCCATTCACGCTAGATCATCAGTGGCGGCTATCCTCGCAGTTCAGGCAGTCGCTAAGGTGGTGAACGATCAGGTCCTCCAGGGGAAACCCTTTCCCTCGGATCAGTGGCTAGTGGTCACAACCGACGCCAGCCTCCTCGGCTGGGGAGCAGTGCTCCGCCCCCACTCGGCCCAGGGGCAATGGTCGCAACAGGAAGCACGCCTCCCGATCAGCTTGTTGGAAATACGAGCGGTCTGGCGGGCACTGCAACATTTTCAGCATCTTCTAGCAGGACGTCCCGTCCGGATTCAATCGGACAACGCTACGGCGGTAGCTTACTTAAATCAAGGGGGCACGCGCAGCAGGGCAACCATGCGCGAGGTAGGACACGTGCTTTGCTGGGCCGAGAGAAGCCATTCGGTAATATCGGCAGTCCACATCCTGGGCGTGGAAAATTGGACGGTGGACTTCCTCAGCTGGCAGAATGTCACGTCGGGGGAATGGTCTCTGCACCCCGAGGTCTTCCAGCAGATTTGCCAATGGTGGGGAACACCGGATGTGGATCTGATGGCCTCCAGGGTGAACGCCAAGGTGCCCGTGTTCGTCGCTCGGGACCCGCGAGCTATCGCCATAGATGTGTTTGTTCTGCCATGGAACCAATTTCGCCTTCCATACTTGTTTCCCCTGCTGCCGCTGCTCCCATGGGTCATCAAGAAGATCAAAACAGAAGGGGTTCCAGCAATTCTGCTGGCCCCGTCGGGCTTGGTACGCAGATCTAGTGCAGCTGCTCGCCGACGTCCCATGGCGACAACCAGAGCACCCAGATCTACTGTCCCAGGGCCCGATCTTCCACCCAAACTCAGGGGCCCTGTGTTTGACGGCATGACCGTTGAATCTTGGATTCTGACCCAGGCTGAGTTCAGCCGCAATGTGGTAGCTACAATGATTAGCGCCCGGAGGGTTACCTCTGCGAAGATTTACCATCACACCTGGAAAGTCTTCTTTCCTTGGTGTCGAGATTGTGGTTTTTCTCCACTGACATTTTCGATTCCCAACATCTTGGCCTTTCTCCAGTCAGGCCTAGACTCAGGTTTGGCCCTGAGCTCCCTTAGGAGGCAGATATCGGCATTGTCCATCCTTTTCCAGCAAAGAATTGCTGCCAATATGCAAGTGAGGACTTTCATCCAGGGAGTCTCCCACTTGGTACCGCCCTAAAAGGTGTCCCTGGACACCTGGGACCTTAACCTGGTCCTGAATGTTCTGCAGGAAGTCCCTTTTGAACCGCTACAAGATATTCCTTTGTCGTACCTTTCCTGGAAAGTAGTGTTCTTGGTAGCTATAATTTCCATTAGGCGAGTCTCTGAGTTGTCTTGACGAGCACCGTTTCTCACCTTCTACAAGGATAAGGTGGTGCTCAGACCAGCTCCCCCCTTTCTGCCGAATGTTGTGTCCTCATTCCACATTAATGAGGATTGTCATAATCCAGCGTGGATCTGACAGTTTAAATGGATAAGTGAACTTTTTTTCCTTCGGCTAGGTGCCAAAGTGATGTGATTGCCCCCGGTGGCCATTAGAATTATTACACGTGGTGTCATTCATTCTAAGTTGCCCCGGTGGTGAGTTGTAGTGCACTTTAGTTTCTTTGGTTTAGTGCACGTAATTATAAAATCAGGTGTGAGGCTCTATAAAAGAGAGCCAGGTGTGTTCAATCACTGTTGGTGATATTGTGTGTTTAGTCATTCACATGGAAGCCTGGGTGAAAGAAGGATCTGAACATGAGTCCTGCGCAGCCCAGCCAGAGGGGACGAGTGGCAGCTAGGTGGTCTGCAAGAAGGGCTGGCATGGCGTGGTGGAGTCACAGTTTATGGTGTCGGCAGGAAGTGCTTGCATGGCTTGGAGTGACGACTATGGAGAGAGTTGCACTCAGCATGCGGGACTTGGTTGCTGAGAGCTGGACTCGAGTATGCTTGACTTTTTGGGACGGAGCTGAACTCATCTTTGCGACTCTGTTACTGGACAGCTGCAACTGGTGGTGGACTCTGCTCCAAGGCTGCACTATGGTGAAGGATCCAGTTATGGTGATGGATCCGGGTGGAGGAGAAGATGCACACAGGTGGTGGGCTCTGTTGCTAGGAGCGTACGCAACAGAGCAAAGCTAAGTGGTGTTCCCCCTGTATTGTCATTTTCCCTAATGTGTGTTTAGTGCAGTGGTGGGATTAGTTTCCGCACCAACCAATTCCCTAGTTAGGGTTTAGGGCGAGCTAGGGTTTTTAGGTTCCTGTGCGTCGCCCGGTGTGGAACCGTCATAGGGAACGTTAGGAGTGCAGGGACACTGGCTCAGGGGAGCACAGGAGGTCTCCACTTCTCTATTCCCTATTGCAGGGCCCACCATTGTTAATGTTACCCAGGTTCCCCTTTATTATTTAAATTCGCCTTACTGGAGGCGGGGTTTCCAGACTACTGTATGTATAACGTGTAATACCTAAATTCGCCAGTTGGAGGCGGCGTATCCAGCTGCACGTTTTATTATTTAAATTCGCCCCACTGGAGGCGGTGTATCCAGGTTCACGCATGTCATGGGTTCGTCTTGCGGTACTCGCTGCGTCCAGACACGTGACCGTGACAAGGATATTGTCTTGCCCTCGTTTTGTCCAGCGCCAGTACATCGCGTGGAAAAAGCTCTTCACACGTTAGAACTGGTGAGAGCTCTCAGGAGGTACGTGGCGCGGACGGCACCCTTTCGTCAGACGGATGCTCTGTTCGTGCTCCCCGAAGGGCGCAGGAAGGGACTCAGCCTCAAAATCGACCATAGCCAGATGGATACGTCTAACTATTCAGGAGGCCTACCGCATCAGGGGTGCGCCGGTTCCAGCAGGGATCAGAGCACACTCTACTCGGGCAGTGGGTGCCTCTTGGGCGCTTCAGCACCAGGCTTCGACAGAACAGGTGTGCAAGGCAGCGACCTGGTCCAGCCTGCACACATTTACTAAACATTACAGTGTCCATACTCAGGCTTTGTCAGATGCGAGCCTAGGTAGAAGGATTCTCCAAGCAGCGGTGGCGCACCTTTAGACAGGAAGTGCATGTGGCTCGGTTTGGCGAGTCAACTTCCCACCCAGGGACTGCTTTAGTACGTCCCACAGTACCTGTGTCCCCCAATAAGACAAAGGAGAAACATGGATTTTTGTGAGAACTCACCGTAAAATCTCTGAGACGCTCAGCACCCACCCTGTTAGCCAAGTTGGCTCTGGTTTACTTAATTAATCTGCATTTTTTTGTTGATGTCAGGGGGGATCTTTTCCAGACATATTATCTGCATTTAAGGCTGTTTTTCGTTATTCTCCTACTGCTTTTGCACTAAACTGGTTTCCGCCCGCAATCGGGGCGAGGGTGTATGCGGCGGCGGAGGAGCTAACCTTGTGTTGTTTACTTGGTGTCAGCCTCCAGATGGCGGTAGCATACACTCAGTACCTGTGTCCCCCAATGAGCGTCTCAGAGAAAAGGATTTTACGGTGAGTTCTCACAAAAATCCATGTTTTTCCTTTAATCCATGACAGCACCACCTGAGAGAGGGGATCCGCCCATCAGGGACAGGAAGCCTGCAGAATATAAGGGCGGAAGCTCTCCCCTCTCCATGGAGGTTCCGCAGTGGGTCTATTGGGGACTGCACAGGCAGCAGCAGCACCTCAGCATCTGGCTGCCATCACGGGGCACGCTGAAGGACTTTCCCTGATGACGAGTGTCCCTGTGACATGGTACCTTGAAGTGTTGAAGTACTCTCGGGACAGATCCAGATAAGGTGGCCATTATGGGGGGAAGGTGTTGTCAAGTCTTGTCCCGCATTTAAATTAGGTTTAAGACTGCTGGAAGAGTGGTGACAGCTGCTCCATGCCTAACCTGAAAGTGCCAAAAATGCAGCTGCAGGTCCAGCAGCACTCACGACCGAAGTAGCAGCAGCAATGATTACGTAGCAGTGGCGTTTGTACTGAAATGGGAAAAATAGTAGAAGTGTCAATAGGTCTAGCCAGCAAAGCCTCCACGGGAGATCACTTTTGTAATCTGATTCTGCCTCCAGATTCAGTACATTCACTAATTGCTGTTTGGTAAGTAATCTTCGTGAAAGTTCAATTTTCTAACATGCCATTCTCTTGTTTGCTTATTTGATGCCTAAGAAATGCATAGCTAAACTCAAACATAGTGTGCATTGTGCGGAGAGACATGTCCAGCTTGTGGCTTGCAAAAGTATTCACTCCCTTGGCACAACCTGGAACAACCAATGTTTTGCTTTTTTTTTAGGGTCTGGATCATTTCATGTGAAAAACATGCCTGCAACTGTGAACATTTGGTTTTCTTTTTATTGTAAAGCAGTCAACAAATAGAACAAAATTACTAAAAACTTCACTGTGCATAACCCCCCCCAATGTCAGTGCCTTGTAGAGCCTCCTTTGCGGCAATTACAACTGCAAATCGCTTTGAATTTGTCTAGGATTTTGCCATTGGGATTTTTGCTCATACCTCAAGGCAAAAGCTGTTCCAGCACCTCCAAGTTTGCTGTCGACGAGATGTAATAGTCTATCTTCAAGTCTGACCACAGATTCTCAATTGGATTAAGGTCTGGGCTTTGACTAGACCACTCCAAAACATTTAAACGTTTCCCCTTAAACCACTCGAGTGTTGCTTTAGCTGTATGCTTTGGGACATGGGCTTGTGGAAAGGTGAACCAGATCCCAGTAACAAATCACTGACAGACTGAAACAGGTTTTACTCAAGAATATCCTTGTATTTTGTACCATCCACTTTCCCTTTGATTCTGACAATTTTCCTGTCCTTGCTGAAAAACAGCCCCACAGCATGATGCACATCACCATTTTTCACTGTGGGTATGGTGTTCTTGGGGTGGCCAGCTGTTTGGTGCCAGACCTAGCATTTACCTTGATGGCAAAAAAGTTCAAGTTTGGTCTCATCTGACCACATCACCTTCTTCCATACTTCTGGGGAGTCTCCCACATGTGTTTTGGCAAACTCAAAGCAAGCCTTACAATTTGTGTGTACATAAAAGCTTTTTTTCGACCCGCTCTCCTATAAAGGCCACCTCAATTGAGTGTACAGTTTATTGTGGTCATATGGACAGATACTCCAGTTTCTGCTTAGGAACTCTGCAGCTCCTTTAGTGTTACCTTTGGTCTTTATACTGCCTCTCTGATTAATGCCCTCTTTAACCCAGACTGAGCGTTTTGGTGGGCGGCCCTCTTTTGGCAGGTTTGTTGTGATACAATTTTCTTCCAATTTGATGATAATGGATTTGATTTTGCCCCGGGGAATCATCAGAGGTTGGGATATTTTTTTTTTCTAACCCAGCCCTGACTTGTACTTCTCAACAAAATTTTTCCCTGATTTGGAGATTTCCTTGGTCTTCATGGTGTTTGGTTAGTGGTGCCTCTTGCTTAATGGTGTTGCAGCCTCTGTGACACTAAAAGATGCTTTTTATTGCAAAAAAATAGTTTTTGCATCACCACATTTTGAGAGCTATAATTTTTCCATATTTTGACCCACCGAGTCATGTGAGGTCTTGTTTTTTTGCGGGACGAGTTGACGTTTTGATTGGTACTATTTTCGGGCACATGACATTTTTTTGATCGCTTTTTATTCTGATTTTTGGGAGGCAGAATGAACAAGAACCAGCAATTCATGAATTTCTTTTTTTTTGGGGGGGGGGGTGTTTATACCGTTCCGCGTGTGGTAAAATTTATAAAGCAGTTTTATTCAGGTCGGTGCGATTACAGTAATACCTCATTTATAATTTTTTTATGTTTTGGTGCTTTTATACAATAAAAACTATTTTATATAAAAAAATTATTTTTGCATCCCTTTATTCTTAGAGCTATAACTTTTTTATTTTTCCGGTGATGGAGCTATATGGTGGCTTGTTTTTTGCAGGTTAAGATGACGTTTTCAGCGGCATCACGTTTATTTATATCCGTCTTTTTGATTGCGTGTTATTCCACTTTTTGTTCGGCGGTGTGATAAAGCATTGTTTTATTGCCTTTTTAATGGGGTTCACTAAAAGGGGGTAACTAGTGGGACAGTTTTATAAGTCGGGTCATTACGGACGTGGCGATCCTAAATATGTGTACTTTATTGTTTAGATTTTTTTATTTAAATATTTGTTTATTGATGGAATAAATTTTTTTTTTTTCTTACTATTTTTTTAAAATATTTTTACAATTAAAAAAAAGATTATTTAATTCTTTTACACTGTGTCCCAATATGGGACACTCTTTTTGTGCAGTGATCGCTTCTATAGTATGCAGACCGGGGTTAACCTAGCCTCTCTGCTGCCTGAAGCGACCTGCAAAATGCCCCCCCATAGTAAAATCAGTACAAATAAATCTAGTTTACTCTTTACTAGCCTAATCTGACGCACATGTAAAATACATACACTTTTAGATAGGAATATATTTGAAAACATCGATCTTTACACTTCTTCAGGGACTCATTGCCGCCTGAGGCAAAGTGATCAACTTGCTTCATTTTAGGTGTGCCCCTGGCCAGGGAACAGTGCTTTACTGTAGCGTTTATTCCCCAGCAGATGTCCGTGTGGTACTGAAGCAGCACAAAGTTGCCACACGTCTTACACACACGGATACAGATAGCTCCAGTACGGCTGGCATCACACTAGTGAAAAATATGGACGAGTGCTATGCGAAAAAAAAATCACATTGCACTCATCCCAATGTTGATCTATGGGGCAGCTCCCATCAGCCGATATTTTTTTTTTCGCCTGTTTTATACGGGCTAAGGCCGGTTTCACACTAGCGCATTTTCAACGCGCGCACGGCCGGGGGTAGCTCCGCCCCCGATCCGGCTCTCTGCCCGGCGTGCCCGCCCCTTCCTTGTAGCGCCGCCTCCTAGCGGACAGCGGCGCCTGCGATCGGCGCACCCTATCTTTAGCATAGGGTGCGCCGATCGTGCGCAGGCCGTGCGCTAGTTGCGCTTTGACCTGCGCTGCGCACTTTTGACGGTGCGCCGTGCGCGCCAAAATCCGAAAAGTTTGATTTTGGCGCGCACGGCGCACCGTCAAAAGTGCGCAGCGCAGGTCAAAGCGCAACTAGCGCACGGCCTGCGCACGATCGGCGCACCCTATGCTAAAGATAGGGTGCGCCGATCGCAGGCGCCGCTGTCCGCTAGGAGGCGGCGCTACAAGGAAGGGGCGGGCACGCTGGGCAGAGAGCCGGATCGGGGGCGGAGCTACCCCCGGCCGTGCGCGCGCTGAAAATGCGCTAGTGTGAAACCGGCCTAAGAAAATCGCAGCATGCTGCGATTGTCAGTGATTCTCGGCCGAGACTCGCTAATGCAAGTCTATGGGTGCGAGAGAAAAACTGATTACACACAGACCACAAGTGTGACTTGCGAAAAATATGCATCGGTGTCCTTTAACAAAAGTCTGCAATTAATTTTGCGATACAATAAAATCACACTGACATGTTTAATAAAGAATGCAAAGAAAATATATATATATTCTCGTTCATAGAGTTCTACATAGCCTAATAGCTGCTAAATCAATTGCTGGCTTCTGTAAAATCATTACAAAACCCGACATGAAATGACACATGGTTTACATACAGTAAACCATGTAATTTCATTCCCGCAGTAATATTGCCTCCAGAGAGGGAAAGCTAGTGAGAGCAGATTTTAATAGCCTAGAGAGGGACCATTGTTTTTGCCCCCCCCGGCTAAAAAAAAATCTGCCCCAGCCACCCCAGAAAAGGCGCATCTATAAGATGCACCTTTTCTGGCACTTAGCCTTTCTATTCCCATTAGCGGTGGCTCATGCTGAAAGAACAATGGAGATTTTTCCTGCTTTATCCTGGCTCAGCACCTTCCTGGGAGCAAACTTAACCCATGTGCACACAGACAGGGCTGCCACTAGGATTTTCGGGGCCCCCTTGAGACTTTGCCCAGCCTTCACCCCAGACCCACCTCCACCCCTAGAACAGTCCTCAGTCCCACCGCCCTTTCTTGGAAAAACTGCACTGCTCACCAATCACGCATAAACAGTTCCCATCACCACATACAAGGAACAAATACCACCACACCATGACCAGATCACATAATACCACCACATGGTGACCAAATAATAACACATACAAGGAACAAATATCGCCACACCATGGCCAGACAACATATTACCACCACATAGTGACTGAATACAATACAGGTCATTAAAAAAAACCCACAATACTAATATCACCTTAAGCGCCATTATACTCAGGAGATCTGTACTTATAAGTTGTAAGTACTTGTAAGTATATATATATATATGTATATATATATATATATATATATGTATATAAGTATATATATACTTGTAAGTATATAAGGGGACAATACAAATATCTCTCCAAGGATCTGTTTATACCAAGGAAGGTGACGGTCACAAGGGGGCATTCTCTGCGTCTGGAGGAAAGGTTTTTCCACTAACAGAAGAGGATTCTTTACTGTTAGGACAGTGAGAATCTGGAATTCCCTGCCTGAGGAGGTGGTGATGGCGAACTCAGTCGAAAGGTTCAAGAGAGGCCTGGATGTCTTCCTAGAACGTAACAATATTGTATCTTACAGTTATTGTTAGGTTCTTTAGAAGGACGTAGATCTGGGGATTTATTCTGACAGAATTTTATAGGCTGAACTGGATGGACTAATGTCTTTTTTCGGCCTTACTATGTTAGGTAATACAGTGATCACCGGTAACATTATATACCGGACCGCTGTATATAGTATGCAGTATATAATATCAGTGTACAGGTAACACACTAACTCACCAGTGACTTCTCTAGGTGAAGGCATTCATCTTTCATCCAGCACAGACCGCCAACACTTCTTCCAGCCAGGACTCGTCTGCATAAAATAAGTTACCTAAAGCACCACTTCCAGAACACATTACTTAATTTTATCCCAAATTCTAAACTACACCAGATGAAGAAAGAAAGCAACAGTGTCGCTCTGCACATTAACAGGACCGCCTCCCCCATTTAAAACACTACCCTCAAAAAATAAATATATCACTGCAGTAATAATATCCCTTAATTATCATATAAAGCAGGAATAGAACAATCCACAAAATAGATTATATGTGTAGCAAGGTGGATACTAAAACTCAACCTTTATTAGGTAAAATTGTAAAGAGCGAAATTAGTTAAACAACAAAAACAAAGGGCTACCACAGTGAAGGAAGTGCCTTATAACCAATGAACAGAAAAGGGGGGGGGGATTAAAAAGGTAGTACTGGCTTCTCAGATCCTCAATATTAATCTGACCTGATAGCAAAAAACCTATACTATAGTCAATGTCCTCCACTTGCCCAAGTCACAATAAAATGTATGGCTATAACATCCTTTTCTTATAAGCACCACTTATTTGTACCATATAAATGAGATCATGTATAAACTATTCATCCTATGGGCAACTGTAGTCATTTTGCTATCAGGTCAGATTAATATTGAGGATCTGAGAAGCCAGTAGTACCTTTTTAACACCCCCCCCCATCCCCATTTCTGTTCATTGGTTATAGGGCACTTCCTTCACTGTGGTACCCCTTTGTTTTTGTTGTTTGACTAATTTGGCTTTTTACAATTTTACCTAATAAAGGTTAAGTTTTAATATCCACCTTACTACATAGATAATCCCTTAATTAGCCCCTATGGTATAGCCTGGCCCCCGTGTGTCAAATTCCTGGCTCCAGCCGAATGTTCTCCCATCCTGCCCGCATGAGTATCCTTTCTGAATTCTGCCCCATGTGATGTCCCATGATCCTGCCCCATCTGTCTCCATCATATCCATCCTGCCCCATGTGCCTGCCCCCCGCTCCGTCCCGGCCCCGTGCTCCATTCTGCCCTGAAGCAAATTTTAGGCCACGCCCCTGATCACACCCATTTCACAACTTGTCACACCCATAGCCACACCCCAATTGCACCCATTTAGCACTGCTGATCACACTGACTGGTACTGAGGGCACAGTGGTTGGCACTGAGGAAAAGAAAGAACAGAGAGAGGAAAGAAAGATTCTATTAAGATACTATAGCAGCCCGGTTCCCATTATAGTGACCACCTGAGCCTCCCGATGCAGGACATATCATGATTGCTCACATGGCCTGCAGTCCCAATTCCAAGGCGATCCCCCTGTCTGCGTTGTCGGAGGACACGGTGATGAATTTGAAGCATTCCCTGAAGTGCCTCCATGGTTCTGTCACAATCTCCTCCTGAAATTACCTAATTTCCGGTCATCTTCCAGCACGTCGCTTCCGGTGGAACGTCACGTGCGAGTTTTAAAGTACCACTCGGGGCTCCGCTGTGTACTCCACTGGAAAAGTAATCTCCTGGCCGGGGCAGACTCTCAAAATCTGGACTGTCCTGCTGGATCCGGGACGTTTGAGAGGTATGAATGCTCCCCACCATACACCTCGCACACGCACGGCTCCGCATACCTCATACACACACGGTTCCACTTTGTATGCCTCGTACACACACGACTCCGCTTCGTACACCTTGCACACACACGGCTCTACTCCGCAAACCTCGTACACATGCGGCTCTGCTCCGTACACCTTGTACACACACGTCCACGCTACATACACCTTACATGGCTCCACCCTGTAAACTTTATACACATGTGGCTCTGCGCCGTACACCTTGCACTCATGTGGCTCCGCTCTGTACACCCCGTACACACAGCTCAGCTCTGTACACTTCATACACACAGGGCTCTTTTTTGTACACCCCATACACACACGGCTCAGCTCCGTAGACCGAGTACACATGCGGCTCCGCTCCGTAGACCGAGTACACATGCGGCTCTGCTCCGTAGACAGAGTACACGCGCGGCTCCGCTCCATAGACAGAGTACACGTGCGGCTCCGCTCCGTACACCGAATACATGCGTGGCTCCGCTCCTTACACTGAGTACACATGCGGCTCTGTACACAGTACACTCGCGGCTCCGCTCCGTACACCGAGCAACCTCGCGGCTCTGCTCCGTACACCGAGTACACTTGCGGCTCTTCTACATCCACCCTGTAAACCCCTAATTATCACACACACACAAACTTCCCCTCAACCAGCACCATGACAACCAGCACAGAGTCCTGCATACACTGAGGCCCTTGATCATGTGACCCCTGATCATGTGAGAGGTATGAATGCTCCCCACCATACACCTCGCACACGCACGGCTCCGCATGCCTCATACACACACGGTTCCACTTTGTATGCCTCGTACACACACGCCTCCGCTTCGTACACTTTGCACACACATGGCTCTACTCCGTAAACCTCGTACACATACGGCTCTGCTCTGTACACCTTGTACACATGCATCCACGCTACGTACACCTTACATGGCTCCACTCTGTAAACTTTATACACATGTGGCTCTGCTCCGTACACCTTGCACTCATGCGGCTCCGCTCTGTACACCCCGTACACACACAGCTCAGCTCCGTACACTTCGTACACACAGGGCTCTTTTTTGTACACCCCATACATGCGCGGCTCCGCTCCGTAGACCGAGTCCACACGCGGCTCCGCTCCGTAGACCGAGTCCACGCGCGGCTCCGCTCCGTAGACCGAGCCCACGCGCAGCTCTGCTACATCCACCCTGTAAACCCCTAATGACCCCACACACAAACTTCCCCTCAACCAGCACCATGACAACCAGCACAGAGTCCTGCATACACTGAGGCCCTTGATCATGTGACCCCTGATCATGTGAGAGGTATGAATGCTCCCCACCATACACCTCGCACACGCACGGCTCCGCATACCTCATACACACACGGTTCCACTTTGTATGCCTTGTACACACACAACTCCGCTTCGTACACCTTGCACACACACACGGCTCTACTCCGTAAACCTTGTACACATGCGGCTCTGCTCCGTACACCTTGTACACACTCGTCCACACTACGTACACCTTATATGGCTCCACTCTGTAAACTTTATACACATGTGGCGCTGCTCCGTACACCTCGCACTCATGCGGCTCCGCTCTGTACACCCCGTACACACACAGCTCAACTCCATACACTTCGTACACACAGGGCTCTTTTTCTCTTTCCCCCATGACGGCACCACGGAGAGAGGGATCCGCCCTCAGGGACAGGAAACCTACAGATGAAAAAGGCGGTACCTCTCTCCCGCATCAGTTGGTTTCCTGTCCCTGACGGGGAACCTAAAGCACGTACCTGACAGTCGACGTGGGATGCCAGGGAACCGAGCCAGTCCGGTGATAGGCAGCGGGGCTCCCTGCCTCGGCTGGGTCGAGGCCTTGCGCAGGCTCCCCCCGTAGCACCACCACCGAGGTCGGCGGGCCTTGAGGGTGAGTGGGGGAGAGGCAGTGAAGATCTGTGGACGAAGCCTGCTGATCCCAGAAGAGAAAAAAAGGGTTGCGGTCTCCTTTATAAGAGTGACGGCGGTCACTCAAGGGGAGCCCCCCGCCAAGCGCCTGACCCTGAGCGGCCTGCGGAGGATGGAGGCGGCCACCGGGACCGCAAAAGGTACAGGGGTCGGGGCAGAACCTGGAAGCGGGCCGGAGGGGGTGGCGGCGGCCACCAGGAGCCGCAAGGTACAGGGCTTGCAGGGATGGGGGTGGCGGCGGCCACCGGGAGCCGCAAGGTACATGGCCGCAGGGTGCAGCGATGGGGGTGGCGGCGGTCACCGCGGGCGGCTGCACGCCGGTACCAGACGCGCGCGCAGCAGCTTGTTTAATGAGCCGCAATGCACTGCTGGGAAATCCCATAGTGCGCTTGCACGGGCATCACTTCCAGCGAGGGCTCGGACAGCGGGGAGGAGGCGCCAAATTCAAGAAAAAAAAAAAAAGGTATATATTAAAGCCCCACTAAAAGAGAAGAGGCGGTCACTATGAGTGGAAAGCCTCAGAAAGAGACGCGGCAGCGATCCCCGAAGCAAGGGCGGCAGCCACGAGAACAACGCCAGCGCGACTCCTCGCGGCAGCAGCGGTCATACAGGATTGCGGCGCAGCCAAAGCTCCACCATGGCGGCACAGCCAGAAATGGATTCAGCGGTGGAAATAATCCCTATGCCCGAGACGGTACCTCTCGTTCCACAAGGGGGTGAGTGATCTCCGTGAAAGCCGCTTGCTAATGTGCGATTATTAATTTTTTCTTCTCAGGGGCGCAAATGCACAACATAATCCAAGCACATGGTATGGGCTATATGCACGGAGGAGCTGCCCCCTACATGGCAGAAAAAGCTCTGCGCAGCATGCATAGAGCAGACTATACAGGAGGAATCTCCGAGGTTTGCTTCAGACCTCAAAACATAGAGAATGCCCTGAAGGGAGTTAGAACCACTAAGAAAAAAAGTAGATCCAGGCATAGACCTCCAGAGTCCAGTGTTAGTGAATCCGGGAGTGAATCATCTAACTCGACTTATTCATCATCCTCCCAGTCATCATCATCATCCTCAGAAGGGGGACGCAGCTGCTTCCCTATTGAGGAGACGGACGCACTGGTAAAAGCCATAAGAACAACTTTGGGGCTAGTAGATGAACGCCCTAAAAAAACGGCGGAAGAGTTAATGTTCAGTGGACTGGAACAAAAAAAACGGAGAGTTTTCCTGGTGAATGAAAAAATCCACTCTCTAATCAAACGAGAATGGAAAAAAACAGACAAGAAAGCCCTTCTAACACCCAAGAGGAAATATCCTTTTGATGATCCGGCCTGCGCCCTATGGAGTAAAGCACCTAAACTGGATGTGGCGGTTGCAAAGGCTTCTAAAAAATTTGCACTGCCTTTCGAAGATATGGGTACCCTGAAGGACCCAATGGATAAAAAGGCAGAAAACTTTTTTAAAAACGCTTGGGAAGCGGCAGGAGGGGGACTAAAGCCAGCCATAGCAGCCACATGCATGGCACGTGCCTTAATGGTTTGGTTAGACCACCTAGATTCCCAAATAAAAGAAAAAGTCCCAAGGGAAACAATACAAAGGTCAGTTTCTGTAATGAAGGGAGCAGCAGCTTTCCTGGCAGATGCGTCAGTAGACTCAACTAGGTTGGCGGCCAGAGCAGCCCCCTTCTCTAATGCCGCAAGACGCGCCTTATGGCTAAAATGCTGGCGGGGGATCTGCAGACTAAAACCAAATTGTGTGCAATCCCATGTGAGGGAGAGTTCTTATTTGGCCCAACGTTAGATGACATCTTGGAGAAGGCGGGGGACAAGAAAAAATCCTTTCCTGTTTTCCCTAATCAGGCATACAAACGGCCTTTTCGGAACAGGAGATTTATGCGGCGAAGACCCCCAAAAGGGAACAGAGAAAGTTGGGAGGATAAAAGAAATAAGAACAAAGGCTTTATGTTCAACAAGCCCTCCGATAACAAAAAGCCACAATGAAGGTGCTCCCCGGGTCGGGGGAAGATTGTCCTACTTCTTCCAGGCCTGGGAAAAAATATCAGCGAGCCCGTGGATTCTGAACATAAAAGAAGGACTGAGACTAAAATTCAATACCCTCCCCAACCATTTCTTCATGATAACGCCTCAAAGGACATCACACGAGCAGCTGGCTCTGCAACAAGAGGTTGCGAACCTAAGGGAAAAGTGGGTACTACAAGAAGTCCCCTACAGGACAGAGGCAAAGGCTTCTACTCCCCTCTCTTTCTCCGCAGAAAGCCATACGGAACATACAGGGCCATAATAAATCTAAAGAGACTGAACAAGGTCCTGGAAATTCAGCGTTTCGAGATAGAAACAATAAAATCTTGTGTAAAATTGCTTCCCCCATCATGCTTCATGGCTGTATTAGATGTGAGAGACGCATACTACCATGTACCTATTCACAGGGACCACAGGAAATACCTCAGGGTGGCGGTGACAATCCAGGGGGAGATAAAACATTATCAGTTCAGAGCTCTCCCCTTCGGGCTAGCTATTGCACCAAGAGTATTTACCAAGATAATGTCGGAAGTGATGGCCTACATAAGAGAGCGAAACATCCTGATAGTCCCATACCTGGACGATCTCTTGGTAGTAGGCGTCACCTTTCACCACTGCAAACAACAGCTGGACATGGTCATGGGATCTCTAGTGAATCTAGGCTGGATGCTAAATTTGCCCAAATCCAGACTCATACCAAGGCAGGTACAGGAATACTTGGGAATAATACTGGACTCAACCGAACAAAAATGTTATCTTCCACAGACGAAGATTCAAAAGATGACACAGATGGTGTCACAAGTGATAGCTTCTAGCTTCCCCAGTAACTACCCTGAGAAAGGCAATGTCTCTATTGGGGTCAATAACAGCCTGCATCCCAGCAGTACAGTGGGCACAAAGCCACACGCGAGTCTTACAGTGGGAAATATTAGACGCAGACGTTTCCCTACACGGGAATTTAGACAGGCGGTTAAACATCTCACCAAATACAATACACTCCTTGGCGTGGTGGACAGACCCAGCCAATCTAACCAAGGGGGTCCCTTGGGCGTTACCAACGACAAAAATCTTAACCACAGATGCAAGCCCCTGGGGGTGGGGTGCACATCTAGACAGCCAGGTAGCGCAAGGGCCCTGGGCTCAAAAAAGAGTCAGTTTCCTCAAACATGAAGGAGCTGCTAGCAGTGAAACTAGCTCTCGTTCATTTTCTAGACTCACTTCGCTCCCAACACACAAGGGTCTTCTCAGACAACCGTGTAGTGGTAGCATATCTAAACCACCAGGGGGGCACCAGGTCTCGAGCATTGATGGAAGTAACAAAGTCCATCTTTCACCTAGCGGAACACAATCTGGAATCCCTGACAGCCCTCCACATAAAAGGGTTGGAAAACCGAACAGCAGACTTCTTGAGCAGAACACGCCTAAAGCAGGGGGAGTGGGAACTAAGCCAGTCAGTCTTCAACCAGATTATGAACCTCTGGGGCCGACCAGAGATAGACTTATTTGCAAACAGTCAGAACCGGAAATTGGAAGCCTTCTGCTCAATAGATCCCCCGGGGTGGCCCAGTAGCTCTAGATGCCTTCACGATTCTCTGGGATTATCACCTGGCTTACGCTTTCCCTCCAATATCTCTCATGCCCTTAGTACTGAGGAAAATACGGGGGGACAAAGCGATGTTAGTAGTAATAGCACCCTTCTGGCCCCGGAGAATATGGTTCCCCTGGCTGAGGAGAATGTCAGTAACAGACCCCTGGGTTCTGCCAGAATCTCCAGACCTGCTATCCCAGGGACCAGTGTATCACCCACACACAAAAAACCTACACATGACAGCTTGGCTTTTGAGAGGGAACTCCTAAGCAATAGGGGCTTCTCATCAAACTTGGTAACCACGTTACTGCAAAGTAGAAAACCAGTAACCACTAGGGCATATGGGAAAGTATGGAAAAAATTAATATCAATATCAGATTCTGACCCAACGGTAGGGAAAATTCTGGAATTCCTACAGAAGGGGTTGGAAAAGGGATTAGCTACAAGCACCTTGAAAGTACAGGTGGCGGCCTTAGGGGCTTTGTATAATCATGACTTAGGCTAGTTTCACATTAGCGTTTTTTTGCGCAGCGCATAAAAAACGCAAAGAAAAACGCAAAACAAACGCGCCGTTTTTAATGTCATGCGCATGCTGATGCGTCAAAAAACGCAGCGTTGCTTGCGTTTTACATGCATTTTTGCATGCGTTTGCTTTTTTATGCACATGCGTTTTTAGGTGTGACATTTTTTCCATTGTCTAGAGAACATTCTAGACTTGTTTACCTCAAAAACGCATGCGCAAAAAAAGCAAGCGTACGCTAGACCATGCGCACGCATGCGTTCCCATAGACTTCAATGTGTTGTTTTTGCGCATTCCGTGCGCAAGCGTGCGCATGCGTTTTTTTGCCGAGACAGGGCGCACCAAAAAATGCAACATGTTGCGTCTGGCGCGCCTGGCGCGAAAGACAAAAAAAGCATGCGCTCGAAAACGCCAGTGTGCGCAAGACCATGCGCACGTCATGTTAAACATAGGTGCCCAGTGCGCATGCGCACGATGCGCTGTGCACAAAAGCGCTAATGTGAAACCAGCCTTAGCCGGGAATCGGTGGGTTAGGAGGTTCATGAGGGCCGCAAGTAGATCTAGGCCGATCCCCCTACGTACCACCCCCCTTGGGATCTAAACCTAGTTTTGAACGCACTAACCAGATCTCCCTTCGAACCCCTGGCAGAGGCTCCCTTACAAATATTATCCCTTAAGACCTGCCTCCTCGTAGCCTTAACTTCCGCCCGCCGCATTAGTGATATACAAGCTTTATCTGCCTGCTCGCCCTTCACGCAAGTGCTGGATGATAGGGTAGTTCTTAGAACCGACCCAGCATATCTCCCCAAGGTATCCTCACAGTTTCATAGGACCCAGGAAATCTCCCTACCCTCCTTCTGTCCCAATCCCAAAAGCAAAACGGAGGAGATATGGCACACTTTAGACGTAAAAAGATGCCTGGTCCAGTATTTAACAACCACAAGGGTGCTTAGGAAGGATAGGGCTCTGTTTGTCTGTTTTCAGGGTCCTCGAAAGGGTCAAAAAGCATCAAAGGCCACACTGGCGAGGTGGATAAGAGAGGCCATCACCCTATCCTACTCCTCCTGTGGGGCGGCCATCCCGGAGGACGTAAGGGCCCATTCAACCAGGGCACTGGCATCATCTTGGGCGGAGAAAGCCGGCGCTTCAATAGAACAGATATGTAGAGCTGCCACTTGGTCTTCCTCCTCTACATTTTTCAAACATTACCGTCTAGACTTGACCTCCTCTTCAGATCTCACCTTTGGGAAAAGGGTTCTAGAAGCGGTGGTCCCTCCCTAGATGTACAATCTTTGTAATTCTCTCCGTGGTGCCATCATGGGGGAAAGAGAAAATCGTAGTTACTTACCGATAACGGTATTTCTCTGATCCCATGATGGCACCCGTACATCCCCTCCCTTTCACACACACAGGTGTGCACATTAGAGTGAGTTGGCTTTAGTACTTAGCCACACGGTGCCTCTATTAAGCTTAAGTTGAGTAATTTGATTAATTTTGGATTTTTTATAACCATTTGAGTTGCAGCTGAAAGTTCTGTGTAATGCTCTGTAAACCAACTGATGCGGGAGAGAGGTACCGCCTTTTTCATCTGTAGTTTTCCTGTCCCTGAGGGCGGATCCCTCTCTCCGTGGTGCCGTCATGGGATCAGAGAAATACCGTTATCGGTAAGTAACTACGATTTTTGTACACCCCATACACACGCGGCTCCGCTCCGTAGACCGAGTACACACGCGGCTCCGCTCCGTAGACCGGGTACACACGTGGCTCCGCTCCGTAGACCAGGTACACACGCGGCTCCGCTCCGTAGACCGGGTACACACGCGGCTCCGCTCCGTAGACCAGGTACACACGCGGCTCCGCTCCGTAGACCGGGTACACACGCGGCTCCGCTCCGTAGACCGAGTACACACGCGGCTCCGCTCCGTAGACCGAGTACACACGCTGCTCCGCTCCGTAGACCGAGTACACACGCGGCTCCGCTCCGTGCACCGAGTACACACGCGGCTCCGCTCCGTGCACCGAGTACACTCGCGGCTCCGCTCCGTGCACCGAGTACACTCGCGGCTCCGCTCCGTGCACCGAGTACACTCGCGGCTCCGCTCCGTACACCGAGTACACTCGCGGCTCCGCTCCGTACACCGAGTACACTCGCGGATCCGCTCCGTACACCGAGTACACTTGCGGCTCTGCTACATCCACCCTGTAAACCCCTAATGACCCCACACATAAACTTCCCCTCAACCAGCACCATGACAACCAGCACAGAGTCCTGCATACACTGAGGCCCCTGATCATGTGACCCCTGGCTCCTCCCCCTGTGACCTCATCACAGGTCCTGTGCGCACAGAACAACCATATATGAGCAACCAGAGCAGATGCAGGAGAGGAGAATCTGCTGCCCCCTCTCTTCAGGGATGCACCGCCGCCTAAGACAAAGTGCTCAACTTGCCTCATGGTAGGTGCGCCCCTGCATACAGATCTGCATGCTATAGAAGCTGTCAGCGCTGCAGCTTCTATAACACTAACCTGAGAGAATTCCTGACATGCACTGCACATGACAGGAAGTCTCTCAGCTCTGGAGACCTGGATGTCGTCATGACTACATTGGGTCTCCATGGCAGTGATCGGGACACTGTGTCATGACGTGGGTCTCCTTTCCAAAGGCAGAGGGGCTGTCAGAGTTGACAGCCCCCCTGCCTGCTCACAGAATGCTGCAATCATGTTTGATTGCAGTGTTCTGGGGGTTAAAGTGACGGGAGCGGTCCATGACCGCTCCTGGCACTTAGTGCCAGGTGTCAGCTGTGAGAATCAGACACACGGCTGTGATCAACCGCGCTCCCCCCGTGAGTGCGGCTGATCGCACATGATGTTAATACAACATGTGCGATCAGCCGCACTCACGGGGGGAGCGTGGTTGATCACAGCCGTGTGTCTGATTCTCACAGCTGACACCAGGCACTAAGTGCCAGGAGCGGTCATGGACCGCTCCCGTCACTTTAACCCCCCTGCCGGTATCGCTGATCACTGCAGGAAAGCCCAGGACATTTCTTTGGTCGCTGGGCTCCCGCTGGCCAGCACGCAACGCTGCGTGTGACTGGCGGGAGCCCAGCGATCAGCTGGTAACTAATGTACACATCGGGTATCCAAGGGACGTGCGTCCCTTGGATACCCGATGTGTACATTAGTTACCAAGCGCGCTGATGCAGGTACCTGGTAACTAACGTACACATCGGGTATCCAAGGGACGATGTGTACGTTAGTTACCAGCAGCCTGCATCAGCGCGCTGGTAACTAACGAATACAGCGATGCCGCACACTCGGCGTCGCTGTGCTAATCGCTGGTGAAGCTGTCTGTCTGACAGCTCACCAGCGATCACATAGCGACTTACCAGCGATCCTGACACGTTGATATCATTGTCGGGATCGCTGGTAAATCGTCATGTGTGACGGGGCCTTTAAGGTTTTTTGGGAGATAGAAGATTTGTCAGATGAGATATCTACTAGTGAATTAAGTGGGATATTGATGTATCCCTCTACAATAAGTAGGCCTTTAGAAAATAAGTGGAGGGTATGTAGGATTTTAATAAGCCATCCAATTTGATTGCTATTGGGAACATAAAGGTTGCATAAGGTAATTGTAGTGTTAGCTAGTAGGCCCTTTACCATAATATATCTACCACCTGGGTCAGATAGGGTGTCTCTCAATACAAAGGGCGGGTTCTTTTTTAAACCTATGCTCACTCCTCTAGAGGCTGAAGTGCCCATGCTGTGATACCAGGTCGGAAACTGCTTCCTGGATACATCAGGGACATGACCCTTCTTCTAATGCGTTTCCTGTTGGAATGCAATGCTGGTGTTCTTTGTGCTCAGTATATTCATTATTTGACTGTTTACTTGGGAAGTTCTTGCCCCTTGCATTGTGAGAGGCCACTACTATAGTTGTACTAGGGATAGGAGAATCATAGTTGCTACATATGTGTACCATACGCGATCACGAATCAAACTTAGTAATAAGAATTCCACCATAGAAAACATGACAGACAAAGCAGTAACTATTAACCATCTGCCGTCAATTGGCAGAAATTAGGCCCGGGTATGTCTATGCGTATAAATCATCAGCAACGGGCTGCAAGTGAAAAAAAAACAGGGGTGGGGAAAAAAAGGGAGGGGGTGTAGATATCTCGCAGCCCTTACCAAAACCTCACCGACTTTGTCAGGGCCTGTCACCCGGCCAAAAAAGAAAAATATCCAATTGGTGTACACTGTGTCTCAGGGAGGAGGCTTCTTCCTGGACCCATGCTTCCCTTGTTTGGGGGGTAGGCGTGCCTTTTCACTGGTGACCACTTTTCAGGTCTCACCAATGGAGGAAGTAGAGGAATGGGAATGTTCATGTCCATATCAAGGGGCAACCAGAAAGGCACCTACATGGGGGAAATGTTGAAGGTCTCCCACACCCTTGAAAGATGCTCTGGAACACGAACGGTGACTTGTTTTCCCCTGCCATGTATCGCCAATCTGAAGGGAAAATAACCACTTTTATAAGATCTTGTTGGAGCGGAGTACGTCCAGAAGAGGTCTCATTTTTCAACGTTTTATGAGTGTCGATGGTGCAAGATCCTGGTAAAGCTGAATAGACGCCTCTTCGTAGGTGATGGTTTTGCAATCATGAGAGACAGTCAAAATAGCCGAGGTATCTAAATAACTCAATAGGCTACAGATGACATCCCTCGGAGGGTCCGAGGTGTTTGTCTTGGGCGATCTATGGACCCTTTCTATAATGATTTGCTCACATCTCTCCTGTGGTAGTACCAGTGCAAATATTTCTTTGGACACTTTTTAAAGTATATCAGATGACTCGCTTTCAGGGATACCTTTTATTCTGATATTTTTCCTGCGGCTCCTGTTTTCTTGGTCCTCTATAGCAAGGATGTTGTTCAGCTTGGCACGGTGGAAAGCAAGCTGTTCTTTCATATTATTAGTGTGATCCACAAATGTGGCCTTTGTTTGACTCAAGGGTTTCTACTCTGTTGCCGATGGGTTGCACATCAGCTCGCATGCCAGTGATTTCAGTGATCAACGGTTTCATCACTTGTGCCAATGATTTTCTGAGGAAAGATCTTGAGATCTGGCCAGATTCCATCTGTGTGTGATCACTGCCTGAGTCGTCATCACTTGCATCCGAGTTTTCTTTCTGTTCATCCATGATAGGATTCGGTTGTGACACTTTAAATGGAGTACTAGTTGTTGGCGGTTTTCGCTTTAGGAATTTTTCCATTTCACTTTGCCTTGGTGGAGGGCTGAAGCTGCGTTTTTTTATGCGCTCTTTGAGATTTCACCATTATAGCATTAGAAAGCGCGTTTTATGAAGATCACCACTTGTGCATAAATGCAATTTTTAGGTATGCATAATCAGATCACATGCCTGCGACAAGTCCAAATTAGTATGCTGAAAGGATATCCTGGGACGCTTAAACACAGTCAGGACAGTTCAGTCTTATCACTAATGGGTTAAAGCACAGAGTTTCAATTACATGAGCTGAGGAGAGTGATATTGGTATGTTTTAGGGCCCCGTCACACATAGCGACGCACCAGCGATCCCGACAACGATTTGACCTTGTCAGGATCGCTGGTGTGTCGCTACATGATCGCTGGTGAGCTGCCAAACAGGCATGTCGCTTAGTTACCCGCTGTGTATATTAGAAACCGCGGCGCTTAGAAA
Source organism: Dendrobates tinctorius (assembly GCF_039654945.1). Taxonomy (NCBI): domain Eukaryota; kingdom Metazoa; phylum Chordata; class Amphibia; order Anura; family Dendrobatidae; genus Dendrobates; species Dendrobates tinctorius. The sequence continues at coordinate 12,752,210 of NW_027361701.1, read as the reverse complement.
CCCGATGTGTACCTTGGTTACCAGCTCGCTGATCGCTGGTCTCCCGCCTGCCACATGCAGCGATGCGTGCTGGCCAGCGATCAAAAAATGTCCTGGCCATTCCAGGACGATCAGCGATACCCGGCAGGGGGGCTGGTCGCTGATAAGTGTCACACACCGCGATCTCGCTGGTGAGATCGCTGTTGCATCACAAAACTTGTGACTCAGCAGCGATCTTGCTAGCGAGATCGCTGTGTGTGACGGGGGCTTTAGGCTTCAAGTCTGCCTCCAATATGGTAGTGCAGAAACAAGATAAGATATGTGAGGAGGTGAGCAGATAGAGATTCAGTTGTAGTATATTTGCTGGAACCAGGTATTAATCCTAGGCAGAATCTCAATTGGTAGTGCAGATATGATTTAATCTGCTATTGGTTAGATGCAGTCTGGCATTCGAGCAGTTAATAGTCTCTGTTCCCCCTGTAAGGCTTCAAGCAGAAGCTTATCAAGATGGAGCAGGTCTCATGCACAGAGGAGTGGAGGGACTAAAGCAGATCTCAGTATCTTTCTCACCTCTCAGTTCTGAGGCCTTCTGGTGATGGTACACTTCGCCCCGGGGTCTAGAGCACCAGGAGAGTTTGGTCGCAGATGGAAAGTGATGACAGCAGATTACAGGGCCTCGAAGTGGGAGCTGCAAGGATAGACGTTCTCCCTGTTAGAGATCCATGCCACACCCCACCCAGAGAAATTTTTTTAACAATTTTTGGGAGTTTTATATAACACAAAAAAGTAACACAAATCACTTAATACTAGATGGAGCAAAATATATTTAATATCCCCCCCAAATAAAAAAAAAAAAAAATAACCTGCAGCTACATATTTGCCAACACACTGCACAGCCCTATTCCCTGTCTACAGACTGGATTCTGTCATTCTCCCTGCTCCTGTGACTCTCTCCCTCCCTAGGCCTAAAGCATAATGTATATGATACCAATAATTAGCTTTGGCACCAGTTTCAATACTACAGGTCTCTTTTCTTCTGGAGACACGCACCTGTAAATTAGGCGGGCTCTTATCACTACAGAAATGCCATACATGTGGACGCTATTGTGTTTTAGGCACAGTGTGCAGCTCAGAAGGGAGGGGACATTTGGATTTGGGAGCACAGAATTTGCTAAATTTCTTTTGGGGAGCAAGGCGCCATATTGCTTTTTCAGAGACTTTGTGCCACCTGTAACGTGAAAGCCCCCTATATTTTTGTTATCAAATGACTGACCTGAGTGGGACTTGCTTTTTTTTTTTTTTAAGGAAACTTTTATTGGGAACATTTTATATAACATTTCACATGATCACATTTACCCTGTGCTGTATCTAAATCTTCAAATTACTTAATTCAGATGATGCATCCAACCGTTCCATTCACTATAATGAGGCAGCAGAGTTATTCTGTACAGTATGTGGCATCTGTTCAATTGTGTCCTTTACTCTGTCGCCTCACTCGGGGACACAGAACCATGGGTGTTATGCTGCTGTCCACTAGGAGGCGACACTATGCATAATCTGAAAAAGATTAACTATGGCTCCTCCTCTGCAGTATACACCCCTGGACGGTGTCAGCCTTCTCCAGTTTTTTTGCTTAGTGTCGCAAGGAGGCACACCTAAAGATTTTTTTCTTTTTTCCGTTTTTTTCCGTTTTTTTCTTCCGGATGACAGATGAAGAAAAGTGGGTCTCCTAAGTGAGACTCCCGGCATGGCTCCTTCCTCGGCCCCCTATTATGGGGTGCCCAGTTGAAGTTGAGATGGCGGTTCCCCATGTCGCTCCTTCCCCAGTCCTGCGGGTGCTGGTTCGAAGTTGAGACCCCCCTCCTTCCCCAATTCATTTTGGTCTTGGGTTGAGGTCGAGGCGAGGAAGAAGCCCCCTGACAGTGACAGCAGCACCCTCCCTAATCCCCCTCTGGGGGTTTTAGGTTGAGACGCCTCAGGTAGGGTCTGTTCCATGGCAACCTGTACAGTATCCAGGGACCCCAGCTGGCTCCTGTCGGGGCCGGGGGGAGTGCGGGCAAGCATAGCACATGCAGACACAGGGCTCTCTGCGCCGCTGTCTCTGCGGCAGCATCATTCTATAGCACCTCAGGGGGACCCATCACAGGGCCCTGCTTCAGATTGTGGCCCCACCACTAGCCTGCCTTTCAATCCGGGGGGGTCCGGTTAAAATCCGACCCCCTCCCGGACTACCGTGCCGGCCTGGATCCCTTTCTGGGCATAGATATCTAATTTAGGCCGCGGCTTCGGCCTAGCTGAGGTCGCCGCCTCCTCTCCGCCCCCGGCCTGCCCCCCGGATGACATATGACACTCCACAGTGTCATAGAAGGGGCGGATCGAGGCAGAAAGGGCGCATTTTTACATAGCCCTGCGTGCTCTTTTCAGCTCTCCGCCCCCTTCTTCTTCCTCGTCTTCTCGGCGGCCATCTTCGCTGCAGCAGACGCCGTCTGGGACATCAGCAGCAATGTCAGCAGTCTCCAGGGGGCACAGGACTGTGAATTGTCGGCGCTGGACCTAGGGGCATACTGGTGGGGCTTTCCTATAGTTTTCCTCTGCGTAGCCACTACTGTACGGTCCTCTGCTAGCCAGCCTCTGTGCACTAAAGTATGCCGGGCTCAAGGAAGAGAACCAGGCAGGACTGCTTTTATACTTTCTGCACAGCCTGCAAAACCACTCTCCCCAGTGGCAGCACGTACCCGCACTGCAGGGATTGTATCCAAAATACTGGGTCAGAGCCCCAGGAAGCCCCTACCATTGCTTCAGCGGCCGCTACCACGCCGTAATGGGCTACCCAGATGTCGCAGTCTATGACACAGTCCATAGATAACCTGACCTCCACATTACTCCAGCCTCTGCAGGGTCATGTCTCGGCCATGAGCGTTACCCAGCAAAGGGACAGCTCCACTCAGGGACAGGCCGTTTCTGGCTCTCCCAGACGTAAGCGGACCCACACGTCGCGTTCCTCTGCGTCATCCCATAGCACACGGTCATCCCCCTCCAGGGAGAGACACCGTAGTTCCAGGTCGCCTAGACCATCCCCTACCAGAGACAGACAACGCAGATCTCCGCAAGAAGACCTCCGCCCCAGCTCACCCACCATGGAACGCCTGAGCGATACGCAGGATTCGGAAGGCATCTGTGACTCCGACTCAGACAATGAGATGGAGAAGTCTCTGGTTCCTTGTCCCCCTAGCAATACAGCGCTAGTTGAGGACATAATCTCTTCCATCCATCGGGTGCTGGACATTTCTGATCCAACCCCAGAAGTCCCAGAACACAAGATTTGCTTTGAAGGTGTTCTGAAACCACCTAAGGTTTTCACTAACCACCTGGAATTTCAGACGATCCTTACTAAGCAGTTTTCGCAGCCTGAGAAGAAATTCACCAATCGCAAATATTTGGAGGCTAGGTACCCCTTCCCACAACAGGACACCAAGCAGTGGACAGATCCACCCGAAGTGGACCCCCCAGTCTCTAGACTAGCAGCACAGACCCTCCTCTCACTGCCAGATAGCTCAACCCTCAGGGACGCAGCAGACCGGCAGGTAGAACGCATGGCTCGTTCAGTTTTCGAAGCGGCAGGGGCCAAGCTGTTCAAATAGCAGTAGTAGCAGATTACATGCTTCATGCAGCCCTTGACTCCGCAAGAGGTGTAGCGGGGATAGCTGCAAATGCCATCACAATTCGGCATATCCTCTGGCTGGGGGAATGGAAAGCGGATGCGGCCTCAAAGAAGTCCCTCACGCATATCCCGTACCTCAGTGGACGGCTTTTCGGTGAAAAGTTGGACACAATGATACCCCCAGTGGCGTTGGATAAGAGTACCTCTCTCCCTCAACTAAAACCTAAACGCACGTTTAAACGACGTAACCAAACTCGATTCCGATCCTTTCGGAATTCTTCGGTCTGGTCCATCTCGCGCCCAGCACAAAATCGTAACCGCTCTCCACGCAGGGACAACCCACGGGTGGCGCAGAGGCCGGACAGGACCTGGCAGTCGAAAGCAGGCCAGGCGAGGCCCAAAGGAGGAAAACCTCAGAATTTCACCTCATCATGACTCACGAACTCCAGAAGACACCCCACCAGTAGGCGGACGACTTCTACTCTTTCAGCAAGTCTGGCTGCCTATTACAGAAGACAGGTGGGTCAGGGAAATAGTGTCTTCCGGATACAAGATAGAGTTCATTTCCAGTCCACCGAACCGGTTCTTCCTCTCTGTTCCACCAAAACTGCCAGACAAGGCTCGTGCCTTCCACCAAGCGGTCTCCTCTCTCCTTCAAGCAGGAGTCGTAGTACCGGTTCCCACGGCCGAACGCTTCCGAGGGTTCTACTCCAATCTATTCGTAGTCCCCAAGAAAGGAGGCAGCGTCCGGCCCATACTAGACCTAAAACAACTCACCAAATATGTACAGGTTCGTCATTTTCGCATAGAGTCCCTTCGGTCCATCATTGTGTCCATGGAGCAGGGAGAATATCTCGCCTCCATAGACATACAAGACGCATTCCTGCAACCTCACTTGCAGCGGGAAAATCTTTTCTCCCAGGTCAATGGAAGGTCCTGACCACCGACGCGAGCCTGACAGGTTGGGGTGCGGTGCACCTACATCACAAAGCACAGGGCAAGTGGTCACCAGTGGAAGCGAACATGCCCATCAACATCCTGGAAATTCAGGCCATCTTCCTGGCATTGAGAGTTTTTCATCAATTACTGGCAGCCTCTCATATCAGAGTACAGTCGGACAATACCACGGCTGTGGCATATGTGAATCACCAAGGCGGGACCCGCAGTACCTAGGCGATGAGAGAAGTGGCACATATCCTCCAATGGGCGGAAGACATGAGTTCGGTACTCTCTGGGGTCCACATCCCAGGTGTGGACAACTGGGAAGCCGACTTCCTCAGCAGGCAAGGAATGGACTTGGGGGAGTGTTCTCTCCACCCCGAAATTTTTCACCATATCTGCCATCGCTGGGGGACCCCGGATGTGGACCTAATGGCATCCCATCTCAATGCAAAGGTCCCCAATTTCATGGCCAGGACACGCGATCCGCTGTCGCTCGGAGCAGATGCCCTAGTTCAGGACTGGACTCAGTTCCAGCTTCTGTACATTTTTCCACCTCTTCCCCTGATATCCAGAGTCATGAGGAAGATCAAACAAGAGGGAGTTCCAACTATCCTGATCGCGCCAGACTGGCCCAGACGTACATGGTACGCCGACATCGTACAACTTACAGCAGACGCCCCCTGGTGTCTCCCCGACCGTCACAACCTTCTGTCACAAGGTCCGTTCTACCATCAGAACTCAGGGGCTCTCAATTTGACGGCGTGGCCCTTGAAACCTGAGTTCTAACCCAGGCAGGGCTCTCACCGGATGTCATTACGACCATGATCATGGCAAGGAAACCAGCCTCCGCCAAGATTTATTACCGTACCTGGAGAGCTTTCTTTACCTGGTGTGAATCTCGCGGACAGGTCCCACTCCTGTATTCCCTCCCGAAGGTACTCGGTTTTCTTCAGTCGGGCCTGGACGCCAGGCTATCCCTAGTTTTGTCGGGGTAGCTATTTAGGGAGGGCTAAATGAACCCTTCACGGTTGAGCCAGTGATGTCCAAATTATTCCACAGTGTTGCTAGCAACTCAAATGACCACACGGAGATGGGGGTCTCTGTACGGGAGGATCGAGACAGATCACTATGCCCCTTTATTTTAGTCACATCTTTTATAATCTTTTGCTTAATTATGCAAGGTTCTCAAGTACCAATAGCATAATTTCACTTTATAAGCCAATAATATTGCAAGAAAACCAGAAACTACATATATGTCCGTCATAGAAAGTAGTATAGTGGCATATTCTTCAGAGTTTTACACCCTCGCCTCCCTTATCTTGCACCTGATGGGAACAGTCTGGTTTCATGACAGCCTGAACTATTTCATACTAATTACAAAAATTTATCTTACAGCAACAAAAATTTATCTTACAGCAACAAAAATGGAGAAACGAAACCTTCAGAGAATGGACAAAACGAAACTTCAGCTTTGATTTTAGTTTTAATCCTTCACATTCCCCCCTATTCAGCTTTGATTTTAGTTTTAACCCTTCACATTCCCCCCTAGATAAATTTTGTTAACACATATGCAGCATCAGAGGTGCTATCCCAAGCTAACAGCTTGAGGGGTACTGGTCTTCACATGACTGATGCCGTGTTACCAGTCATGGCTGTCGCGGCGCACCCGTCCCCCCTGTATACTGCAGTTTGCGAATAACAATTTTTGATGACGGTGGTGGAGATCTTTTGTAGGTAGCCATGCACTTGGCTTCAACATCTTCATCAGATAGCCTTTTGAGATCGGTGCAGAGAAGAGCAGGGGCAACGACGCCTTTGGTATCATCATTAGCTGACTTAGTGTATAATTTCCTAATACATACAGAAATACACCAAAGAACAAGTTTTAGTATCACATATGCAACAAGGATACAGGCAGCAATGTGTAACAAGCTTTGTAAGATCCCAGCTATCCAGACCCCAATTCCCTTAAACCAATTGGCTGGATTGAGAAAGGAGAAGGTGTCTAACCACCAACTGTCCTTATTATGATCATTATCTTTATCGTATTGATCTGAGTCTTTGAATATCTTCTAACTTTAACTTCTAACTTCTACCAATAATATGAAAAATGCGAAAAACTAAAACATTATGCCCCTTTATTTGCTATTGGCTTGTTGGGTAATGAGGAGAACTTGATAGGGACCGTCATACAAGGGTTCTAGTCCGTGCTTCCTGACATGCCTTTTCACGACTACCAAATCACCAGGCTTCAGGCTATAACAGGTGTCAGTTTCTGCTGACTCTGGAAGAAAAAAAGAAACTAGAGCATGGGTGTTAGCAAGATTTTACTAAGCTGAATAACACATTGAACAGCACGGTCAGTTTCTTCTGATAACTACTGAGGCTGGAAATTTGCAACTCGGGGCCTAGTACCAAACAATATCTCATATGGAGACAGGCCATGTTTTGCAATAGGGGTAGTACGAATGTGGTATAGTACAATGGGTAGGAGCTCTGTCCATGGAGCCGTAGTCTCCTGCATCATTTTGGTCAATTGTCCCCTCAGTGTGCCGTTCAACCTCTCAACTTTCCCACTGGATTGTGGGTGATACGGAGTATGGAGGGCTACAGTGGATCCAAGCATTGTCAGAATTTCTTGGTACACATGCATGAGAAGAAAAGGCCGGACCTTGATCGCTTTCAACAACTTCTGGAACCCCATATCTGCATATGACTTCCATCACCAGTTTCTTCGCTGTGGTCTTTGCATGTTGGTAACAGGGAATGCTTCCGGCCAACTGGAGAACCGGGGCTCAGTAGAATTTTTGCACCAGTGCGAGGGCCTGATTCTTTCCTCGATGTGTAGGCCCATGTGGCAATAGCAAGGTACATCCGCTTAGGGAGACACACGAGTTGGTCCTTTTTCCAGAGACCATTATCCATTCGTGTCCCATCAGTCTTCCATTGCTTCACCTCTTCCTTTGGAGACATTCTCTGCGTTGTCATTAAGCAGTCTCGCAGGGTCCGACAGAAAACTTCAGTCTGTTGTAGATCATCAGGTTCTTGTAGGGTCAATGCTTCTTGTAACTGTTTACGCTGAGAGCGTGTGGTCACCATAGTTGGTATGGTTGGTTCAACGGGTAAAAGAGCGGCGGCTTTTGCTTGCATATCCGCAAATGTGTTGCCAACAGTCTGTGGACTGTTCCTAGGACCGTGCGCCTTAACTTTGATAATGGCCACCTGAGTAGGTAATTTGATCGAGTCCATGAGGGTATTAACGGCTTCAGCATTTTTCACTGGGGTTCTGGCAGTAGTAATAAACCCTCGATTGGCCCATAGAGCCCCAAAATCATGAGCAATACCAAATGCATACCGTGAGTCCGTGTATAACACCAGATCAGGATTTGGGAGTGGATTCTCACTGACATTTGGTGGAGTAGCTGTTTCTTCTATCAGAAATTGGGAACAATCATGTTGGAGGTAATCCTCATCACTGCCATCTTTCCTTATAGTTCATTATACCGTCTTTCAAGGCATTGTAAAGGGGTTGCATTATGCGGGATGCATCCAGTATCCACTGACAACAATAAGTGCATAGTCTAAGAAAACGCTGGAGTTCAGCTTCATCTTTTGGGAAAGGAAGGGAGCTGACAGCTATTTTTCTTTCTTCTGCGAGGTGTCTGGCACCCTGAAGGAGACAGTGACCCAAGAATATCACTTGACCAAGGCAGAACTGAAGTCCTGAGGCCGAAACCCGACAGTTCAGTGCTGCCAGATACTTAAGGAGGCTAACAATGGCAGCAATGGCAAAAGACACCTGCTCATATTTTTTTGCAAACTGGTTGGGACTGTTTTGGGCCCCTTGTGGCATAACTGTCCTTGTTAACTGTTGTCCTGATAAGTGAATGCAAATAGAAACTGACAGTCTGGGTGTAACGGAATGCTAAAGAAGGCATTGGTAAGATCAAGAACTGTAAACCAAGCAACATCCTGGGGTATTTAGGACAAAAGAGTATGTGGATTAGGCACCAGGTTTGAGAAACACTTTTACTGGTTTTACAGGCATTTTCCCTATATCATTTGGCCCTTTTGACCAAAGTTTAGATGGTATCTCTGAGAGGTATGGGGTGAGTCATTGATCCTCAGGCAATATTGGGGGTGGATCTGAGCCTATCAGGGCCATCATAACTGTGGGAAGGGCATGCAAAATACAGATTTCCTCACTGTCTTCATCTACATAGGGATTATATAACGTTAGAGCCATCTGACCATCATCTTGGAATTGTATTCTGGAGCGGAACTGTGATAATAAATCTGCCCCTAGTAAATTTACTGGACATGTGGGGGAGATTACAAACTGAATAGTAACCTCGGGGAAGGGTTTTATGGGGTTTATAAAATTATATTAATTAGGTCTGCCATCTACTCCGATTAAAATAGCAGGGGAATGACAATCTCTCTGAAAGTGTTCCAGTCAGGCACAGCGCCAGAATTAGCAGGGAGGGGCTGAGGAGCAGGGTTCCCAGTATCTGAAGTCTGAGGGGGGGCCAGAGTTTGCTGTGTGGGCTGAAGGACACACTGATACTGATAAGGGACTGTGTACTCACAGCCGCGCTGGGCACAATGGTGGGGGCTGGAGCAGCTGCTAGCTTGCTTTTTTTTTTCTCTCTGCTGAACAGAGCGGGTTAAAGTCTTCTGAAAACTTTTTATCACTTTCAATGCATTGTCCGGAGTGGAATTCTCAACGTCAGGTCTAACTGAAAATATTACCTCTTGCAATTCGGGTCTGAGGCCGGACATCAAAGCTGCCACAAAAAGATGTGTATGGGCTTCATTATACAGTGAGAATCCCAGATCTCTAAATACTACCATAAGATGCACATAGAACTTCTCGGCAGTCTCCCCTTTGGCCTGTGTGACATCTGTGAGAGAGATAGCTTAGTCCGCTAATTTATCTTGTGCCCAAACCTTTAAAGCATTGCAGAAATCAACACCACTCTCATAGGTTCCCCCATCCAGATTCACATTATACATTATGCCACCCTCAATAATTGGAAAATACCCCTCCCCAACTTTTACTCGAAGTATGTGTAATAGATCTCTTCGGGGAGTGGAATAAATCTCTCGATTTGCTACTATTTGCCTGTAGAAAGCAATGGGGGAAGTCTCTGGATTGGGTAATTGATTGCAAAGGGTGTCTATTTGGGATGGGGTGAAGGGAGTATACTCATAACCACTAGCAATATTAGACATAGCGGGGACTGAGGCTAGCGGTGGATGATAATAGGTACCGTCAGCGTCTCCCGTTCTCCTTGTACAATTATCATCTAGCAGGGAGACCTCTTCTTTCAAATCATCACTTTTAACTACTTGTCTGCCTAACGCATTAGTATGAATCTTAGTTCCTTCTTAACCAATCACTTTCTCACACCACAGTCACTTTCTTGAACCACAATACATCCCATCCTTGTCATAATAGACAATTTTTCCTTCTTCAACATAGCAGTAACAGAAACAATCAGAATTCACTTTCTCTGTTCTTCCTAACACCTTCGTCACACAATTCATGTGCCAAGCCACAAAATTCTTCTTTTCCTTCCACGGATTCTCTCATTTAGAGCTACATATCCTTACTTCAGTTGTGCACAATACTGGAGCGGCCGTCTCAGTTTGTTCCACCGGGTCAACCCCCTCTGGGAAGCCCAAAATTCACGGTACTCAGTGAAAGGAGGAGGGCGTCTCAGACTATCCCTCCGGACACCTCTGGTTATATATATCTATCTATATATACACCTGAGTTATGTATCCTACCCAGTCTTTGATCACATCACCACGCCCGATTACTAATAATGATCTGGAATTTCAGGATATTTTGACTATAAAGAGAGCCACAATCACTGGTCAATCCGGGGTGTCCGTCCCTTATGAGGTACGGTTCGAGCACTGGGCCCCAATGGGACTGCACCTCTATATGATTCCACCCATGAATCACCCCACCACGGGGACAAACCTCAGATCCTCTTTGCAGCAACAAGCACAGGAAAACCACACCAACGGTCAGTCTGAACAGTTTAGCTGCCAACTTACCGTGGTTGTCGTGGGGGATGATCAGTCCCAATTTTCCAGCACCTGTGTCCGCTCCGAGGGTCCTTTGTCTCATTGTCCTCCGGGGGCAGAGGCGTCCCTATTCGAGCCCCACGTTGGGCACCAGCTGTCGGGGTAGCAATTAAGGAGGGCTAAATGAACCCTTCATGGTTGAGCCAGTGATGTCCAAATTATTCCACAGTGTTGCTAGCAACTCAAATGACCACACGGAGACAGGGGGTCTCTGTATGGGAGGATCGAGACAGATCACTAAGCCCCTTTAATTTAGTCACATGTTTTATAATCTTTTGCTTAATTATGCAAGGTTCTCAAGTACCAATAGCATCATTTCACTTTATAAGCCAATAATATTGCAAGAAAACCAGAAACTACATATATGTCCGTCATAGAAAGTAGTATAGTGGCATATTCTTCAGAGTTTTACACCCCCGCCTCCCTTATCTTGCACCTGATGGGAACAGTCTGTTTTCATGACAGCCTGAACTATTTCATACTAATTACAAAAATTTATCTTACAGCAACAAAAATGGAGAAACGAAACCTTCAGAGAATGGACAAAACGAAACTTCAGCTTTGATTTTAGTTTTAACCCTTCACAGGTTTGCTTAAAAGCCAGGTGTCAGCGCTTTCAGTGCTTTTCCAAAGGCGTATTGCTAACAAGCCGCAAGTAAGGACTTTTTTCCAGGGAATTTCCCCGATTAGTTCCCCCCTACAAACGTCCACTGGAAACGTGGGACCTCAACCTGGTCCTGACAGCATTGCAGGCACCACCTTTCGAACCCCTTAAGGAAGTCCCACTCCGCATTCTGTTTCGGAAGGTGGTTTTTCTGGTGGCAATCACCTCGCTGCGCAGGGTGTCTGAATTGTCAGCACTCTCCTGCAGACGGCCATTCCTAGCCTTCCACCAGGACAAGGTGGTTCTCCGTACAGTACCAGCACCAGTACGGCACCAGGCTTCAGCACAACAAGTGTGTAAGGCGGCCACTTGGACTAGCCTACACACGATTACGAAACACTACAGTGTTCATACCCAGGCCTCAGCGGATGCGAGCCTGGGTAGACGGGTTCTGCAGGCGGCAGTGCCCCAAGTTTAGGGACCTGCTGGCACAATATTCGTCCATTGCTTCCCACCCAGGGACTGCTTTGGGACGTCCCATGGTTCTGTGTCCCCCAATGAGGCGACAGAGTAAAGGAGATTTTTGTGTACTCACCGTAAAATCTCTTTCTCTTAGCCTCTAATTGGGGGACACAGCTCCCACCCTGTTGCCCTTATGGGCTGTTGTTACGATTGAGTTCTCATATTATTCTTTGAGCTCGTACATAGTAGCCTTCATACAGGCATGGTTATGTTGTTTCTGTTACGTTCCTCCTAATGCTTTTGCACAAAACTGGAGAAGGCTGACACCGTCCAGGGGTGTATACTGCAGAGGAGGAGCCATAGTTAATCTTTTTCAGATTATGCATAGTGTCGCCTCCTAGTGGACAGCAGCATAACACCCATGGTTCTGTGTCCCCCAATTAGAGGCTGAGAAAGAGATTTTACAGTGAGTACAGAAAAATCTCCTTTTCAGAAGTGCACATAACTGTGGCAGACTGCGCTTTTATGTACGTCAAAAAAAGACAGATACCACTAGATCATAAGACGGACAGCGTCCAGTGTTTAAATTTGCCTCATTATATGGAATTTTCTGCTGGGGGTTCCGTTTGAATCACGTATTTCAGAGATTTACATGGAAAATCTGGTGTAAGCGCTCAGAGTAGAGTGCAGGCTAAATATGATTATTGCGATCTTTGGGAGGTAGAATGAACAAACCAGTAGGTGAAGAATTGGTTTTATTTATATCTCGCACAATTCCTCACATGGTATAACTGATTGCTGTCACACTAAAGGATGCTTTTTTTTGGGAGGGGTTGGCAAAATTAAGATTTTGCATTGCCATATTTGACAACTATAATTTTTATATATTTCTGCCAATAGTAATGTGAGGGCTTGTTTATTGTGGAATGAGTTGACATTTTTATTGGTACCATTTTTGGTTACATAACGTTTTTTTATCGCTTTCTATTCTAATTTTTGGGAGGCAGAATGAACAAAAACCAGCAATTCAGGAAGATTTTTTGCATTTTTTTTTTAATCCCGTTCTTCATGTAGTAAAATTGATAAGGCAGTTCTTTTCTTTAAGTCAGTTCGATTACAGAGATTTCACATTTATATAATTTTTTTGGGTTTTGGCGCTTTTACACAAGCTTTTATAGACAAAAATACTTTTGCTTTATTCTGAGCTGTAACTTTTTATTTTTCTGCAGATGGAGCTGTATGGCGGCTTGTTTTCTTGTGGGACAAGAAAACGTTTTTAGCTGTACCATTTTTATTTACATTCGTCTCTTTGATCGTGTTTTATTCCATTTTTTGTTCGGCACTATGATAAGTGTTTTTTTTTCCTAGATTTTTAATTTTTTTACGGCTTTCACTGAAGGGGTTAAATAGTGTGACAGCTTTATAGGTTGGGTCGTTCTGGACACCGCTATACCAAGTGTGTACTTTTTTAGTTTTTTTACAGAAAAATATTTATAAATAAAAATATATTGTGCTCATGTTTAACCAATTTACCCCCGACGGTGGTTTGCACGTTAATCAATGGGCCAATTTTTGCAATTCTGACCACTGTCACTTTATGGAGTAAACTCTGGAACGCTTCAACGGATCCCAATGATTCTGAGATTGTTTTTCGTGACAGATTGGTGAAATATTTCATGATGGTGGTAAAAATTTGTTTGGTATGACTTGCGTTTATTTGTGAAAAAAAAATGTAAATTTGGTGAAAATTTTGCAATTTTTAAACTTTGAATTTTATGCCCTTAAATCAGAGAGTTATGTCACACAAAATAGTTAATAATTAACATTTCCCACATGTCTACTTTACATCAGCACAATTTTGGAACATCACATTTGAAGTCACTTTGAGAGGTCTATATGAAAGAAGATACCAAAAAGTGACACCATTCTAAAAACTGTACCCCCTCAAGGTGCTCAAAACCACATTGAAGTTTTTTTTAACCCTTCAGGTGCTTCAGAGTATTTTTGGAAAAAAAAATTAACATTTAAATTTTTTCACAAAAAATTTACTTCAGATTCATTTTTTTTATTTTGGACAAGGGTAACAGGAGAAATTACACAACAAATTTTGGGGTCCATTTTTTTCTGAGTACACCGATACCCCATATGAGGGAGAAAGCCACTGGGCGCATGGCAGAGCTCAGAAAGGAAGAAGCGACATTTGACTCTTTTTAATGCAAAATTTGCTGCAACAATTGGTGGGCGCCATGTTGCATTTGGAGAGCCTCTGATGAGCCTAAACAGTGAAAATCCCCAACAACCATTTTGGAAACTAGACCCCCCAGGGAACTGATGTAGATGTGTAGTGAGCACTTTGAACCCTCAGATGCTTCACAGAAGTTTATAACTTTGAGCCATAAAAATAAAAAAATTCAAATTTTCCCCACAAGTGTTTCAGTACAAAATATTGCATTTTCATAAGGGTAACAGGAGAAATTGCACCCTACAATTTGTTGTGCAATTTCTCCTTAGTATGTAGATACCCAATATGAGGGAGAAAACTACTGTTTGGGTGCATGGCAGGGCTCAGAAGGGAAGGAGCGTCATTTGACTTTTTGAATGTAAAATTTCCTGGAATCATTAGTGGAACGTCAAGGCCCATTTGAAGAGCCCCTGATGTGCCTAAACAGTGGAAACCCCCCATAAGTGACCCCATTTTGGAAAATAGACCCATCAAGGAATGTATTTAGATGCACGGTAAGGACATTGAACCCCCAGGTGCTTCACAGAAGTTTATAACATTTAGCTGTGAAAATAATAAAATCACATTTTCCTCACAAAAATGTTTTAGCCCCAAGTTTTTAATTTTTCTAAGGGCTAATAGGATTTTTTTTTTTACAAGAAACTGAGTTTCATTTTTTCCTGAGTGTACCAATACCCTACATGTAATCGGGAAATATTTTCCAGGCACAGTGCAAAGCTCAGAAGGCAAGTAGCACCAGATTTTACTGTTATGGTTTGCAGGTACCATAACCTACTGGGAGAGCCCATGACATTCAACAGCCATGCCATTATGGATTACTCCTTAATTGTGGTCCCCTGATGTGCCCTGACACTGGGAGGGGGTGAAATGCGTGGGGTGATGCTATTGGGACTGGATTCAGATAGGTTACCTATTATGGTGTTTTCTGGGCATGCTTTTTTCTTTTTTCTTGTGGTCTTGGGATTGATTGTACCAAAGATCAAAACTGTGATGTAGGATTCCTGTATTTGTTAAGGACTAATTACTAAGCATGTTCAGATATTTACTACCTGACTAGTATGTTTGTACATCAAGCTTATGTGCACTTCACTATAAGAGCCCTTTTTTATTGCTTGAGGGAAAGCTTCTAGACTAGGCATATTACATCCAGGTAGTGGAATTCTTGGCCATCTAGGACTCTATATGGCCCAGTCTACGGGATGACTAGCTGGCGAAGAATACCTCTTATTAAGGGTAATTTTTTTCTGGGCATTTTTTGAGACAATGTTTTCACCAAGTTTAGTGAGCTTGTATATGTTGTATGATACACTGGCGCTCCTGAAAAAGTGGAGGGAGCTGCTGGTGTTAAGTCAGGTTCTGTGCTAGTCCTGACTGAAAAAAGTGGAAAATGCTAAAACATACAATAACACCTGCTCTTCCAATGAAAGTTAGCTGAACCTAGTAAGGCCACCGCAACAGCAGCCAAAGTACGCCACCTGCAAGAACTGTGAATAATTGTTTTTCATATATATATATATAAACAATCACGGCTGTATTAGGCCCAAAGAGCAGGCACGAGCCTTACTGGAATCTGACGGGTTGCTAGAAGAGTAGAATTCCCCCCTCAAGTGATCCCATTTTAGAAATTATACCCCATTGGGAATTTATCTACAGCTGTAGGGCTGATTTTTACTCCGTGTATTTTACAGAAGCAAGCAGCTATGAATGTTGCCAAGTGAAAATTGCAAACTGCCGCTTTAGTGACCAGTATGTTGCAGTCATCTATGGATAGGTTTTGTTCTGATGAAGAGGTCATGTATATGGAGTCGTTTACTGTAAATCTGACTAATAAAGTCTTTGTAAAATATATCGACTGTCCTACTACATTCATCAGCAGCGCATTCGTTGACATGTTACCCGGATTCCGTACCTATGTATCCTTTTAGATCTGTGTCTTTCAGCGGCTGATATGTGCTGAACATGTTCCATGAGTGCAACTCTGCCAGGTGAGCAGACTCCTTTTCTGCATTATTATGGCGTTAATCAGTTAAAACCCTATTGCGCTCTATTTGTTCTCCTAGTTTGTTCCACACTTTCTTTACAACAGATATTGAATTAGATAACCGATGGGTTGTACCTTACACTCCACTGCTTTCAAAAATGTTTGACGAGCACATTAACCGAGAATATTGTAATTCTGTGAAATCAAATACATTTGCAAAATTGTTAACAAGGGCGGTGATATGACAGTTTTTCAGCTACACAATCAAAAATGTGTATCTGATGAAATTATGCTCTATCAGATGGGAAGGTATAAAAGTAGTAACAAATCTGTGTAGTGATAACTAACTTTTCCCATAAGACATCCTACTGTAGTTCATCTCAGCATCCATCTTGAAAATGGATGAGTTTATTTCATTACCAACAATGCAGAGGAAAGCTGCTCCACCACCTAATACAACATTAACCGCTTTCTTTCTCCTGTGTCAAGCAGATTCATTTGAGATGACTTTATTATATTCAGATGTTACAAAATACTATACAGGACTTAAATTCTCAAAGCAATGAATAACATCAGTAAGGTCAAGCGGCTTAACTTATATATAACAGGGACCCTTACAGTACTTAGTAGTTATAGATATGCATAAAATCAAACCTTTAATGAAGCCTAAATCGTAGACAATACAACCACACAATAATAAACACACAACCGTGTAACCTATTATACCCTACAATAGGGTCCTGATATCAATGCTGCCTAACAACGGAGGTTGGCACCCTAAACATAATCGAGATTGGCGCCCCCGTTCCACGACGGCTGTACCCTAAAACTCCTAAATAACCCTGAGTACGTGCCACAAATAATCGATCAATTACTCAGGAAAGGAGTGTATAGGGGTTGCCAAATAGGTAGCTGAATAGGCAACAATAGAAAAAGTGCAAAAAGACAAGACAAAAAAGTGACAAGTGCAATTGGAGTATCTCACTATCTGTCCCCTGTATCTGTACACCTTCCTGTCAGCGGAGGTTGGCACCCTACTGGTCAGCGGAATGGCGCCCCCACTCCACGACGGCTCACCCTAGGAATGCCCTGATAAGGCCTTAAACTCAATGCCGGGTGGCATGACAATACATATAGAAGGCAAAAAGAAAAAGATAACCCCTATTACATCAATATGCAAACATTATTGATAACAAATAGAGGGATACTCAGATTTTGATGCAGGATAGGCAAAAACCTCAACGCGTTTCTCCCAACAGGATCATCAGGAGGTAGATAGATGGATGCATAATATATGTTATATATTAAATACTATACAGGGAATAAACTGAGAAAAGAAGAGGAAACAACATGCTAGGGTCCAAGGATGGAACAGTCGTTTCAGTGACAGTATTACTACCTACGTTTATTGCTTCTCACTGTCTGTGGGCCAACATCTTTCACAGATTTAAAAACAGTTGATGGTGAGCTGTGTCCCACTTACAGGGAGGCATGCCAAAAGAGTGGTCTGATCAAAGACGATCAACACTGGGACATGACATTGCAGTAAGCATCGCTCACTCAATTACAACCTGTGCACATTCCAATCCCTGTGCTTGTTGGGAAAAATACAAAGAATATCTTAGCAAAGATATTCTTATAGTGCACAGGAGAGTAAATCTGGACTTACACTTAAATTTAATTGCCAACATATTCAACAAAATCCTCTTGACGCTAGAAGAAAGGTGCATATCTATCAATAGTAAAACGCTAATAGTATTAGTTTTACCAGCACCAGTTCAACCAGTCTTTGATGTTATGGACAGAAATATACTGCGGGGAAAAAAGCTATGATTTGGAAAAGATGAAAGAATTTGTCACATTAAATAAGCCTCTTTTGATTGTCCAAAGATCGGCGTATTTGGCAATTATGGCTCAGATTTCAAGTGGAAATAGGAGACCATTTTTCCTTGATGCACCAGGAGGTATTGGTAAAACATTTTTAACAACTGTAATTTTCTGCTTGCATAAATGAGCTCAAACAATAATATTGCTCTGGCCACTGCATCATCTGGGATTGTGGCCACTCTTTTAGATGGAGGAACAACGGCTCCTTCAGCACTAGGATTGCCCTTGAATGTAGTACTTTTGGAAACTTTCGTCTATAATAGCACTAAGGGCTCAGGGAAAGCTAAGGTATTACAGACTTAATCAACATATTCGGACTTACATAAAAATTGCTGAATGAAGTGATCCAGAATACAATTAAAATATCCAATGCTTTATTAATAGCATAAAAAAAATGTATAGAACAATACAATAAAGTGCAAGAGCGCCCAAACTAGGAAGGATGCTGGGTTATAATATGTAATATTAAAGACCCATGTCAGAGACAAACATATCTCAGTATTCAATGATTAGACATGAGAGAGTGGGCAAGCATACATATCTATGCTATCTGGCTCAATAGAAGCTACCCAAGTATGCAGTAGTATAGAGAATGAATAATGCATATTACCAGAAGCAGAGGTGAAGATGGTTGACACACAAAGAACACTGCGTCCCTCCTCACCCCAACACACATTTCGCATCCAGCTTCTTCTGGGGGCGTGTCTGGGGTGGGTGAATGAGGGGTTTAGAAAGTAAATTGGTACCAATAGATAAGAAACACGTGACCGTAAAGACTGCTGACAGATATCCGGCACTTTCGGCGCATGAGAACTCCTCCCCACTCCCCTGAGACAACGTCACTTACGGACATGCGCTCACCAGAACGCATGCTGGAACACAAGCAGCCTGGTGAAGGAGCGCATTCGGAAGTGTGTGGGATAGGGGGAGAGCGCATGTGCACTGCTCGGGCATGGGGCAGCCGTACAAGAAGCGGCTGGTTTGTGAAAAGAGAGAATGCTAGGCATGGCACTGGTTAAGGAGCGTGCCTCTGACTGTGGAGCCCCTATACGCCTTTGGCGATGAGCCTGTTATGAAATGTAATTGCCTTTCTCTGCGCGTGTAATTTAATCTGTGACCGACCTGTTTCATCCCATCTAGGCCTCTCTGTGTCTCATTATGGAATTGGTGGGAGGGGGGAAGGCACTGTTTACGACACATGGGTCTCCACAGTCTGCTAGGCACAGAACTGCTTAAGGAGCGTTCCTCTGACTGTGGAGCCCTTATACGGGCAGCCAGAGGGATGCAATGTAGTGGCAGTTCCCCCCTCCCTCTACTCCCCAGGTGATGCACAAATGGGTCGGACGCCCTGACTGACCAATGGGGGCTAAGGGGAAGGGGCATCTGGCCACACCCATACGGGCTAAACTTAGTTGCCAGGGGTCAGTCCCTTCCTATTCTCTTCAGCTGACCCCTAGAAGCGTTTGTCCCACACTCCTGTACATATAAATCTATCGATTTTGGTATTGCTTGTAAAAATGTTTTTACTTAAAAAAAAAAATGCTTTTCTGTTATTAAGTCATAGCGGAAATGCAGAGAGGGGCAAAAAGTTCGTAACCCTCATTGGTCGGCTCACATGTCTGTCATAGACAGGGCCTTCGGCGATGAGCCCGTTACAAAATGTAATTGCCTTTCTCTGCGCATTTAATTTAATAAACTGTGACCGACCTGTTTCAACCCATCTAGGCCTCTCTGTGTCTCATTACAGGATTGGTGGGAAGGGGGAAGGCACTGTTTACGACACATGGGTCTCCACAGTCGAAGAATCACAGGCGACCGATCGAGGAGAACCTAATACTGGCAAAACAATCCCATATGGACAAAAGTCCTATTCAGCGATCAAGTATAGTGTGCATAGATTGTGAACTAAACAGTAAAAAGTGCTAATTAAAAAATATATTATATTAATGGCTGAGCATCATTTAAATAGATAATATAGAGAATAATATATAGCACATTGATAGAATCCCAACTTATTAAAGTGACATTGTGCATACCGTGAACCAGGCTGACTCTGCCAAAACTATCGCATATAAGCGAAGCCCATGAGTATTAAAGTGACACCGTGCTTATGTTCATTATTATATTGAATAGTGCAGTGTCTCAAAAAAGATCATAACAATTAAAGTGCCTTAAATTGAACAGTATTCATAATCCTAAATGTTCATGCTACCCAAATGTATTAACAATAACCCATATAAAGATGGCATATGAGAAATGGAATATTGCTATAATCATTAAAGATAATAAAATATCTTCTATCAATAACCCGTATAGGGAGCCAATCCTATATTATCATATTAGATTAAATGAAAGGGGGCAGAAATGAACATATAGATTATCCATAAAAAGGAGGAAGAATAGGAAAATGTCCAATACTGAGTAATATAAAAAAGAATTCTTGAACGGATCCAAAAAAATTGCACAGAAGCCAAGGCTATTAGTCCCCATAAAAACTGATGGTTAATCCTTTCAGGAAAGGAATTGTTCTCTGACCCACACCGAACCGTCAGGAAAATTACATTCCTACAAATATGTCAGACGATCCTAAAACAAGTAGAAAAAAAAATTAAAATTAATACATATACTAAAACCAGAGATAATTAAAACTTCCTATTGGGAAGACCTTACCCAACCCCTAAAAGATGTCTCAAAAGGAAAAGAATACATAAATAAGGGAAACGGAGATACGAATGACTATTAAAGGAAGCAAAGCCCAAACATTAATTGAGCCCTTGCGGGGCCATTGTGCCCAACCTATAGATTCATCTGCTCTCCAGCTGGGCTAGAATCTTACCTAAATTCCCACCACATAAGTCCAAGGTAACGTGGTTGATTCCCTTAACCCCTTCACCCCCAAGGGTGGTTTGCACATTCATGACCGGGCCAATTTTTACAATTCTGACCACTGTACCTTTATGAGGTCATAACTCTGGAACGCTTCCATGGATCCCGGTGATTCTGACATTATTTTCTCGTGACATATTGTACTTCATGTTAGTGGTAAAATTTCATTCAAATAACTTTGGCGAAAATTTTGAAAATTTTGCAATTTTCCAACTTTGAATTTTTATGCCCTTAAATCACAGAGATATGGCACCCAAAAAACTTGATAACTAACATTTCCCACATGTTTACTTTACATCAGCACAATTTTGGAACCAAAATTTTTTTTTGTTAGGAAGTTATAAGGGTTAAAAGTTGACCAGCGATTTCTCATTTTTACAACACCATTTTATTTTTACGGACCACATCACATTTGAATCCATTTTGAGGGGTCTATATGATAGAAAATACCCAAAAGTGACACTATTCTAAAAACTGCACCCCTTAAGGTGCTCAAAACCACATTCAAGAAGTTTATTAACCCTTTAGGTGCGTCACAGGAATTTTTTTGAATATTTAAAAAAAAAATGAACATCTAACTTTTTTTCACAAAAAAAGCACTTCAGGTTCAATTTTTTTTTATTTTACCAAGGGTAACAGGAGAAATTAGACTGCAAAAGTTATTGTGCAATTTGTCCTGAGTACGCTGATACCTGATATGTGGGGGGGAACGACTGTTTCGGCGCATGGCAGAGCTCAGAATGGAAGGAGCGCCGTTTGACTTTTTCAATGCAAAATTGTCTGGAATTCAGATCGGACGCCATGTCACGTTTGGAGAGTCCCTGATGTACCTAAACAGTGGAAACCCCCTACAAGTGACCCCATTTTGGAAACTAGACCCCCCAAGGAACTTATCTAGATATGTGGTGAGAACTTTGAACCCACAAGGGCTTTACAGAAGTTTATAACGTACAGCAGTACAATTAAAAAATCATATTTTTTCCACAAAAATTATCTTTTCACCCCAATTTTTATTTTCCCAAGGGTAACAGGACCCTAAAAGTTATTGTGCAATTTGTCCTGAGTACGCTGATACCCCACATGTGGGGGTAAACCACTATTTGGGTGCATGGCAGAGCTCAGAAGGGAAGCAGCGCCATTTGACGTTTTTGGCTGGAATTGAGATCGGACATCATGTCGTGATTGGAAAACCCCTGATGTACCAAAACAGTGGAAACCCCCCACAAATGACACCATTTTGTAAACTAGACCCCCTAAGGAACTTATCTAGATGTGTGGTGAGAACCTTGAACCCCCAAGGGCTTCACAGAAGTTTATAACATAAAGCCGTACAATTAAAAAATCATATTTTTTCCACAAAAATGATCTTTTCGCCCTCAATTCTTATTTTTCCAAGGGTAACAGGACCCTAAAAGTTATTGTGAAATTTGTCCTGAGTACGCTGATACCCCACATGTGGGGGTAAACCACTATTTGGGCGCATGGCAGAGCTCGGAAGGGAAGTAGCGCCATTTGACGTTTTTGGCTGGAATTGAGATCGGAAACCATGTCGCGATTGGAAAACCCCTGATGTACCAAAACAGTGGAAACCCCCCACAAATGACACCATTTTGTAAACTAGACCCCCCAAGGAACTTATCTAGATGTGTGGTGAGAACTTTGAACCCCCCAGTGCTTCACAGAAGTTTATAACGCCCGGGCGTGAAAATAAAAAATTCGTATTTTTTCCACAAACATGATCTTTTAGTCACCATTTTTTTATTTTCCCAAGGGTACCAGGAGAAATTGGACCCCAAAAGTTGTTGTCCAATTTGTCCTGAGTATGTTGATACCCCATATGTGGGAGAAAACTACTGTATGGGCACACGTCGGGGCTCGAAAGGGAAGTAGTGACGTTTTGGAATGCAGACTTTGATGGAATGGTCTGCGGGTGTCATGTTGCCTTTGGAGAGCCCCTAATGTACCTAAACAGTGGAAACTCCCCACAAATGACCCCATTTTGAAAACTAGACCCCCTAAGGAACTTATCTAGATGTGAGGTGAGCACTTTGAACCCCCAAGGGCTTCACAGAAGTTTATAATGCCTGGGCATGAAAATAAAAAAATCGTATTTTTTCCACAAACATGATCAATTAGTCCCCAATTTTTTATTTTCCCAAGGGTAACAGGAGAAATTGAACCCTAAAAGTTGTTGTCCAATTTGTCCTGAGTATGCTGACGCCCCATATGTGGGAGAAAACTACTGTATGGACACACGTCGATGCCCGGAAGGGAAGTAGTGACGTTTTGGAATGCAGACTTTGAGGGAATGTTCTGCGGGTGTCATGTTGCATTTGGAGAGCCCCTAATGTACCTAAACAGTGGATACCCCACACAAATGACCCCATTTTGGAAACGAGACCCCCTAAGGAACTTATCTAGATGTGTGGTGAGCACTTTGAACCCCCAAGTGCTTCACAGAATTTTATAACGCTCGGACGTGAAAATAAAAAAATCATTTTTTTTCCACAAAAATGATATTTTTGCCCCCAATTTTTTATTTTCCTTAGGGTAACAGGAGAAATTGGACCCCAAAAATTGTTTTGCAATTTGTCCTGAGTAGGCTGATACCCTACATGTGGGGGTAAAACACTGTTTGGGCGCATGTCAGAGCTTGGAAGGGAAGGAGCACCATTTGACTTTTTCAACTCAGATTTGGCTGGAATTGAAATCAGACGCCATGTTGCATTTGGAGAGCCCCTGATGTGCCCAAACAGTGGAAACCCCCAATTCTAACTCCAACCCGAACCCCAACACACCCCTGACCCTAATCTCAGCCCTAACCCAAACCCTAACCATAATGGAAAAATGGAAATAAATACTTTTTTTTAATTTTATTATTTTTCCCTAACTAAGGGGGTGATAACGGGGGGTTTGATTTACTATTTATGGCGGTTTTTATGTTTGGCGGCTGTCGCACGCTAAAAGATGCTTTTTATTGTAAAAATAGTTTTTGCATCACCACATATTGAGAGCTATAATTTTTCCGTATTTTGATCCACTGAGTCATGTGTGGTCTTATTTTTTGCGGGACGAGTTGACGTTTTTATTGGTACCATTTTCGGGCACGTGACATTTTTTGATCGCTTTTTATTCCGATTTTGGGGACGTAGAATGAACAAAAACCAGCGTTTCATGAATTTCTTTTGGGGGGGTGCGTTTACACCGTTCCGCGTGCGGTAAAATTGATAAAGCGGTTTTATTCTTCGGGTCAGTACGGTTACAGCGATACCTCATTTAGGTCGTTTTTTTATGCTTTGTCGGTTTTATGCAATGAAAACTATTTTATATAAAAAATAATTATTTTTGCATCGCTTTATTCTGCGAGCTATAACTTTTTTATTTTTTCGCTGATGATGCTGTGTGGCAGCTCGTTTTTTGCGGGACAAGATGACGTTTTCAGCGGTACCATGGATATTTATATGCGTCTTTTTGATCGCGCGTTATTACACTTTTTGTTTGGCGGAATGATAAATCATTTTTTTGCTTAGTTTTTTATTTTTATTTTTTAAGGGGTTCGCTAAAGGGGTTAACTAATGGGACAGTTTTATAGGGCGGGTCGTTACGGATGCGGCGATACCTAATATGTGTACTTTTATTGTTTTGTTTTTTTTATTTTCAAAAAATGGATTTATTTGGGGGGAATATTTTTTTTTTTTTTGTAATTTATTTGGCGATTTTTTTTTTAAATTATTTTAACACTTTATTTTTTTTTTTTTTTACTTTATTAAATAGTCCCAGGTGGGACATCACTGTTCTGTGACAGATCGCTGATCTGTCACATCACAGATCACTGTGACAGATCAGCGATCTGTCACAGGCAGTGCAGAAGGCTTCCTCATGCCTGCGCTTTGCAGGCACTGAGGAAGCCAGCTTCCTGCAGGCCCCCAAGGCCCCCGTCGCCATCTTGGATTCGGGGGCCTGCAGGAAAGGAGCCCCCGGCAGCAGCGCTGCACATTGCGCTGCCGTGGGGGGCTCAGGGAAGCACGGAGGGAGCCCCCTCCCTGCCGATGCTTCCCTTTAACCCCCGGTACACCGCGATCATGTTTGATCGCGGTGTGCAAGGGGTTAACGTGTCGGGGGCGGTCCGTGACCGCCCCTGACACATTGTGCCGGGTGTCAGCTGTGATAATCAGCTGACACCCGGCCGCGATCAGCGGCGCTCACCACGTAGGCGCCGCTGATCGCAGTAGACGTACTATCCCGTCCATGGGCATAGGGGCCCGGTCCCATGGACGGGATAGTACGTCGGATGTCAGGAAACAAGCCCCTGGCATTACTATAATGGTATTTTTTTTAAATGCCTGGATAGTGTTTTTTTGAGTAGGGTTTCATCTTCTACTGGTTTTGCCTTATTGTTGTCTCTGATGTGTTCCCTTGTTCTGATCCTAAGTTCCCTGGTTGTCAGTCCAATATTCACTTTGCCGCATGGGCATTGAGCATAGCAAATAACCCCACAAGAATTGCAGCTGAGATGTCTAATAATTTCATATATTTTGGATCCATCAAAATAAGAAAAATTTGTAGATTTGATTAAGACATCCCTTGCAAAGTCCATACGGAAAAAAGCCTTTACGATCATAATGTCATGGTTTGCTCAGCTTGTGGGATTAGGTAGTTCAGAGGTTAATGTGGACGGCCTCACTCTGAGATTCTGGGAGGCTTTTTATAGCCTCAGTGTGGGCTCATTCCTCGTCGCTTAAACTCAGACCCTTGGCCGAGTGTGTGACCCTGGTGTTCCTTGTGACTGTGATACTTTATGCTTGCTTGGTTTTGATCCAGTTCTGTCCCTGTTACGAGTTCTGCCTATTCCTTTTGTACTGCGTTGCTATCTCTGTGCATGATTCATTGCTTACGTTTTGACTATTCTCTGCTTGTCCCTCTGGTACCGCATCGCCCTCCTTGTGTATGACCCCCGCTTGTCTGACCTGAGTTCCCCTAGCTTTACTCCAGGATTCCTGTAAAAGAACCCTATAGTCCTCTCCTGTAGCAGGACGCTAAGCCACGCCCCCTGTGGTCACATGATCGTAGGTCCCTGTACTGTTAAGTACTTTCAGTGTCGCAGGTCCTGTTCTCTGAACTTTCCCTGCAGTATCGGACCCCAGGCCCTCCCGTAGTCTGGGTGAGTTACCGTCTCAGCCGCGGCAGTCCGCCGGCGCTGACCAGATCCTGATACGTAACCTGTGGATGTTGTAAGTCCAGACTTGGGAGCTTCATAATGAGTTCGTACTAGAATATCTTTGAAATTGGGGAAATGCTTAGCCACAAAAGACAGGGCCGGTGTTAAGACTTTAAGAATTGGATCCACTAGTAACACGTCCCAGTGTTTCCGAATAATATTCATGAGTGACTGCCATTGGCAATTGTAGGTCAAGATGTATCTTACCTGATTTTCATCCTTCTGAGTGTTGTTGTTGTTCTTTATTATATAGGAGTTGATCACGAGTGGTCCTCCTAGTTCTCATGTAGCCCCTTAAAATTATTATTATATTTCTATAGCGCCAACATATTCCGCAGCACATTACATTATAGAGGGGACTTCTACAGACAAGACATTACAGCACAGCATAGCATAGCAATAAACACATAGATCAAAACCGATACCAAGAGGAATGAGGGCTCTGCTATCAAGCTTACAATCTATAAGGAAAAAGGGGAGACACGAAAGGTGGATGGTAACAATTACTTTTATTGTTTGGACCATCCCTAGTGTAAGAATCGGGTGTTCCTGTTGCTGCATGAAACAGTTAACAGTCTAAATATGTAACAGTACAGGCACAGAGGGCTATTAAATGCAAAAAGCATGTGAGAACATGATGCGAGGAACCTGGTTATGGTAAAAAAATTTGAAATGAGCCACACAGGGATATTTAGGTTAATGTTTTGAGGCGATAGACCAGTCTGAACAAATGCATTTTTAAGGCACGCTTAAAACTGTGGGGATTGGGGATTAATCGTACTAGCCTGGGTAGTGCATTCCAAAGAATTGGTGCGGCACGTGAAGAGTCTTGGAGACGGGATTGGGAAGTTCTGATTAATGACGATGTTAACCTCAGGTCGTTTTCAGAAAGGAGGGCACGGGTAGGGTGGTAGGCTGAGACAAGGGAGGAGATGTAGGGTGATGCTGAGCCATGGAGGGATTTGTGGGTGAGGGTAATAAGTTTATACTGAATTCTGGAGTGGATGAGTAGCCAGTGTTAGGACTGGCACAATGTAGAGGCGTCAGTATAACGATTGGTGAAGAATATGATCCTAGCTGCAGCATTCAGGACAGATTGGAGAGGGGAGAGTTTAAGAGGGAGAGACCGATTAGCAGAGAGTTACAATTGTCCAGACGAGAATGAATAAGAGAAACAGTAAAAGTTTTTGCAGAGTCGAAAGTAAGAAAGGGTCCAATTATAGAAATGTTTTTGAGTTGCAGATAACAAGAGCGAGCCAATGATCAGATGTGGGGGGGTGAGTGAAAGCTCTGAATCAAGTATGACCCCAAGACAGAGGGCATGTTACTGGGGAGTAATGGTGGAAATGGCAATTTCGGGCATAGGTAGGTTAGTGTCATGCCGGCGCCGGCTGTCAGGTCGATACCGGCGCACGCTGTCATGCCGGGCCCCGCTCACCCTGCTGCTGCTCCCAGGGTCTCTCCCCGTCTCCCCACTCACCGCTCCTACTGCCGCGCTGAGCCCCCAGCCTTCCGTCCTACAGCCCGGGGGAACCAGCATGTTAGTCCTCCTCCCTGTCTTGCTCCTGTTCTGGGCATGCGCCTTAGGCCACGGGCGTGTGCTCTTCTCTCCCCTTAACTCCTTCTGCACCATCCCGGTGGAGCGATCTCTAATCAAGCTCCAGCACAGGATATATCAGGCGGCTCCTCCCTCATGGAGGCGCCTGATTATCGTGTGCATCCTGTACGGTATTCTGACGCTCCTGACTCCGGTCGCTCCTGACTCCGGTCGCTCCTGACTCCGGTCGCCCCTGATCCCTGCTTGGTGTCTCTTCCTTTCTAGTCCCCCTGCACCACCACATCCGTATTCCTTTCCGCCTGCCTGAGCCTCCGCCTTGCTAGCCTCGTCCCTCCAGGAATTACTCTTTTTGCGGGAGAACCAAACCCGGATTATGGCCTTTATGAAATCCATGGATACCCGGTTATCCGCTATGCAAACCTCCGATCCCGGGAGTGCCCCCCTGCTGGCGGGACTCCAGCAGGAGCTCGCGCAGCAGCATGATACTTAGTCCCATATCCTTAGTTACATGGCTTCTGTTGATGACCGTTTACTTTTCCTCCAGGCATCTAATGGGGTCTCTGCCCCGTCTCGTGACTCAGTCTCTCACCCGCCGCCACATTTGGGTAAGCCTCCTAGGTATAACGGGGATCCTAAATTGAGTCGGGGGTTCCTCAACCAATGCCGCTTGCACTTCGAGCTTTTGCCCCAGCAGTACCCGTCTGATCGCCAGGGTGGCATTTATTGTGTCCCATCTCGAGGGGGAGGCCTTGGCGTGGGTGAATCTCCTATGGGAGCGGGATGACCCAGTTGTGTCCAGTATGCAAAACTTCATGGACACCTTCCACCTTGTTTTTGATGAGCCAGGGCACTTGGCTTCCAGCATTGAATCCCTTTTCAACCTCCGTCAGGGAACTCATACAGTGGGACAGTATGCCATTCGTTTCAGAACACTATCCTCGGAGCTGGGGTAGAATAATGAGGCTTTGGTAGGGGCCTTTTGGAGGGGTCTTTTGAGTAAAATCAAAGACGAGCTTGCTGGTAGGGACACCCCCACTACATTAGAGAACCTTATATCCCTGGCCACACGTACTGACCTACGGTTCCAGGAACGCTCTTGCGAGTCGGTCAGGGAGAGAGGGCCCTCTAGGTTTAACCCGGCTCTTAGTCCACGTCCCACCAAGCCTCCCAGTAGTGCTGCCCCGGAGCCCATGCAGGTGGACCGCGTGAAGTTGTCTGAGCTGCGGCGCAGGGAGAGACTTGCGCAAGGGTTATGACTCTACTGTGGTGGAGCCAATCACTTTCTACGTTCCTGTCTGGAGAGACCGGGAAACTCCTCCGCCTAGGCCAGGTAAGAGAGGCCTCCCTAGGTAACTCTGTTTCCGCTCTACCCCTTACTCTCTCAGCATTAATTATCCTAGGTCGGAAGCGTAGATCTGTGGATGCGCATGTGGACTCGGGTGCGGCTGGCAACTTCATTCGGTTGGAAGAAGTTGACAAGTTCCGGATTCCAGTTGGCACCCTTGAAGTATGACCTCCTCTGTGGATGGCAAACCGTTACCTGCGTCCATTACTACGGTTACTCATGAGTTGGAGCAGATCGGAGCCCTGAACCAGGAGAAAATTGCCTTTTATGTTTTGCCCAATCTGTCCCATGCCCTGTTCCTTGGTTTGCCTTGGCTCAGGCTGCATGAGCCAGTCCTGGATTGGCACTCAAGGGAAGTCCTTCGCTGTGACCACTCTTGCCACGTATGCCATCTGCTGCCAGTCATCCGCTCTAATCTGCACCAAGCACCCATGGATCTACCAGGGCTTCCCAAGGCCTATCATTCCTTTGCGGATGTCTTCGACAAGGAGGCTGAGACCCTTCCTCCTCATAGGGCCTATGACTGCCCCATCGAGCTGGTTCCTGGAGCCACCCCTCCCAACGGGAGAACCTATCCGCTGTCCCCGGCAGAAACCTCAGCCATGGCGGTGTACATGCCGGAGAACTTGGCCAAAGGCTTCATCCGGAAATCATCTTCCCCAGCAGGCGTCG
This sequence comes from Dendrobates tinctorius, assembly GCF_039654945.1. Taxonomy (NCBI): domain Eukaryota; kingdom Metazoa; phylum Chordata; class Amphibia; order Anura; family Dendrobatidae; genus Dendrobates; species Dendrobates tinctorius. The sequence goes on along the minus strand of NW_027361701.1, from coordinate 12,722,674 downwards.
GGTTTTTCTTTGTTCGGAAGAAGGATGGATCCCTTCGACCATGCATCGACTACCAAGGCTTAAACAACATCACGGTCAAGAACAGGTATCCTCTACCACTCATCCCCGAGCTTTTTGACCGCCTGCGTGGGGCTCGGATCTTTACTAAGCTGGATCTCCGGGGGCCTACAATTTGGTCCGAATACGTGCCGGAGACGAGTGGAAGACCGCCTTCAACACACGAGATGGCCATTATGAATATTTGGTTATGCCCTTTGGACTTTGTAACACTCCGGCAGTCTTTCCAAGAATTTGTTAATGAAGTCTTCAGGGATCTTCTGTACTCATGTCTCGTGGTATATCTAGATGACATTCTCATCTTTTCACCCGACCTGCCTTCCCACAGAAGACATGTTCGCCTAGTCTTGCAACGCCTACAGGAGTATCGACTCTATGCCAAAATAGAGAAACTCCTGTTTGAGCAGACCTCCTTACCCTTCCTGGGGTATATTATCACGGATTCAGGGCTGCGGATGGATCCAGAGAAATTGTTCGTTGTGCTCAAATGGCCGTGTGCTGTCGGAGTGAAAGCTATCCAGCGATTCTTGGGCTTCGCAAATTATTATAGGCAATTCGTTCCTCGCTTCTCCTCTTTAACCAAGCCTATTGCTGTCCTTACCCAGAAGGGAGCAAGACCCAACATCTGACCATCGGAAGCTGAGGACGCCTTTCTTGCCCTGAAGCAGGCCTTTGCCACAGCTCCAGTTTTGCATCGACCAGAGGTCAGCAGGCCCTTCGTCCTGGAGGTGGTCGCCTCATCCACGGGGGCTGGGGCGATTCTGTCCCAGAGGATGCCAACCGGACGCTTGGCTCCTTGCGGGTTCATCTCCAAGTCGTTCTCCCCCACAGAATGCAATTACATGATTGGAGATTGAGAATTGCTAGTCATCAAGATGGCGTTGGAGGAGTGGCGCTATCTCTTGTAAGGGGCTGTCCACCCCTTTTTGATATTCACTGACCACAAAAACTTAGCCTACCTCCAGTCGGCTCAAAGACTGAACTCCAGACAAGCCAGGTGGTCATTGTTTTTCTCTCGCTTCAACTTCGAGCTCCATTTCCGACCTGGTGACAAAAATACCAAGGCTGACGCGCTGTCCCGGTCCCTGCAGTCACCCGAAGTAGAGAAGGCTCTGTCTTATGTCATCGATCCTGCCAAAGTTATCACGGTAGCCCCGTGAGTCTTCTCCCCGTCCTGCCGGGCAAGACCATCGTCCCGCAAGAAAAAAGGGTAGAAGTGCTGTGCTGGGGTCACTCCTCCAAGATTGCAGGACATGTTGGGACCAAGAGGACTCTCGCTCTTCTTTCCCGCTATTACTGGTGGCCTTCCCTCAGTCAAGATGTGTTGGACTTTGTAGCCTCCTGTCCTACCTGTGCAAGAAACAAGGTACCCAGAAGGTTGCCTCCTACATCCGTTGCTTGTCCCCGAAGCTCCATGGCAACATATCGCCATGGATTTTGTTACCGATTTACCTCACTCCTCCGAATGCACAACTATTTTGGTGGTAGTAGATAGGTTTTCCAAGATGGCTCACTTCGTTCCATTGCGTGGCTTACCCACGGCCCCTGAATTGGCCAAGATCTACATTCATCAGATTTTCAGATTACATGGGCTCCCTCAGCGGATCGTGTCATATCGCGGGGTACAGTTTACCTCCCGCTTCTGGAGAGCGCTCTGTAAACTCTTGGGCATATCTCTGGATTTCTCTTCGGCATATCACCCACAGACCAACGGGCAAGTGGAACGAGTCAACCAAGTTTTGACCTCCTACCTACGCAACTTTGCTAACGCACATCAAGATAATTGGGTAGATCTTCTTTCTTGGGTAGAGTTCGCCCATAATAACCATTCTAATGAATCTACCACCCGATCCCCGTTTTTTGTGGTCTATGGTCAGAGCCCAGGTGTACCTCTTCCTATATCTTCATCCTCTGGTGTTCCTGCTGCCGATGCACTCTCCCAAGAATTTTCCCAAGTCTGGAGGAGGACCAAGGAGGCTCTCGTACAGGCCGCAGTCTGGATGAAGAGACATGTCGACAAGAGGCGGAGGGATCTTCCACCATACTGTCCTGGAGACAAAGTTTGGCTGTCGACCAAACATATCCGCTTGAAAATCCCTTCCTACAAGCTGGGCCCCCGATACATTGGCCCCTTTGAGATTCTTGGACGCATTAACAACGTGGCCTATAAATTGAGGCTGCCTGCTGTCCCTAACGCCTTCCATGTCTCGCTCCTGAAACCAGTCATCCTCAATCAGTTTTGCCCTGCTCCCCCCGGTGCTCGTCAGCCAGTAGGGGCAGATGACGTCTTTGAAGTGAAAGATATTTTGGCCATGAAAAAGGTTAGGGGAAAGACCTTCTTCTTCATCAATTGGAAGGGGTTCGGTCCTGAGGAGAGGTCTTGGGAACCTCGAGAGAATGTTGATTCTCCACGCATCATAGACAGATTCTTGGCCAATCTCAGCAGGGGGAGACATAAAGGGGGGGTACTGTCATGCCGGGCCCCACTGCCCTGCTGCTGCTCCCCGGGTCTCTCCCCGTCTCCCCGCTCACCACTCCTTCCGCCGCGCTGTGCCCCCAGCCTTCCATCCTGCAGACCAGGGGATCCAGCATGTTATTCCTCCTCCCTGCCTTTCTCCTGTTCTGGACATGCACCTTAGGCTGCGGGTGCAGGCTCTTCTCTCCCCTTAACTCCTTTTGCACCATCCCGGTGGAGCGATCTCCAATCAAGCTCCAGCACAGGGTATATCAGGCGGCTCCTCCCTCATGGAGGCGTCTGATTATCGTGTGCATCCTGTACGGTACTCTGTCCCCGTCCTGATGCTCCTGACTTCAGCCGCTCCTGACTTCGGTCATCCTGACTCCGGTCGCTCCTGACTCCAGTCGCTCCTGACTTTGGTTGCCCCTGATCCTGCTTGGTGTGTCTTCCTGTCTAGTCCCCTGCACCACCACATCCGTATTCCTTTCCGCCTGCCTGAGCCTCCGCCTTGCTAGCCTCGTCCCCCCAGGCCTGGTTGGGCTATCTCGTTCACACGGAGACGTCCCTCTTGGTATCAGCTGTTGCGGTATTCGACTCCCTCTGACCTGCTCCTTATGGTCCCTGTATAGGGGTCGGCACCACCTGGTCATCTCGCCCCTGGGAGCTTCGGTGCCGCAACCCAGAGGGTCCACTCTTGCCACACGTCACCGTTAGTAGACGGAGGAAACACGAGGAGTTCAGTTTTTGACAGGTTCAGTTTGTTAGAGGGAGGACATGATGTTAGAGACAGCGGTAAGACCATCACTGGTGTTTTCCAAAAAAGTAGGTGTGAATTTGGAGAAGCGTATAATTGAGTGCCATCAGCATAGGGATGGTACTGGAACACAAATCTACTGAATGCTTGACCAATAGGGGCAGTATACAAAGAGAAGAGGAGGGGGCCTAGAACCGATCCTTGAGGAACCCCAACAGTAAGAGGAAGATGAGAGGTGGAGGAGCCAGCAAAAGATACAGTAAAGGAGCGGTCAGAGAGATAGGAGGAGAACCAAGAGAGAACGGTGTCCTTGAGGCCAAATGAACGGAGCATAGTGTCGAATGCTGAGGAGAGATCCAAGAGAATTAGCATGGAGTAGTGACCATTAGATTTAGCTGTTGGAAGATCATTTGAGACTTTAGCGAGGGCAGTTTCAGTAGAGTGTAGAGAGCGGAAACCAGATTGTAGAGGGTCGAGGAGAGTTTTAATGCAGCGAGCACTGTATCCTCTATCTGCAAATCTGCATGTCAAATCCGTGGCAAATTCTCTTAGTTCATAAAAACTGCCCAATAGGAATACCCCTGATGTTGGATCTGGGGTAAGAAGAGTCTGCTTGAAGTAGGGAATTTGTTGGCGTAGGCTTTCTAAAAACGTCAGTGTGCAGGCGACCATCTGGAGATAGTGATGTTGAGGTCTAAAAAAATCCAGGCTTCTACCAGAATGAAAAGTGAGCTTAATATTAATGTTATCATTCAAGATGTTCATGAAATTATTCAAACCATCCAAAGTGCCTTCCCAAAAGAACAAAATGTCATCAATGTACCTCATCCAGTTGTGAACTAAGTTCACATCCAGGATGAGGTCCCGCTGAAAGATATTCCTCTTCCATGCCCCCGCAAAAAAAGTTTGGCATATGCCAGGGCACAGGAGGCCCCCATTGCTATACCTTGTAACTGAAGGAAAATTTGGTTGTTAACTGTAAAAACTTTGTGATGGATAATATATTCCAATAATATCAGAATTAGGTCAGCAATGGGGGATGGATGTTACTTGATTGTAGAAACTATTTGATGGCAGCCAAATCGTCTGAATGTCGGTATATAGTTCTTCCAGCCATCACCATAATCATATTATCTTCCAGATGCAACTGGTCAATGCGTTGGAGGGCCGATGTGGTGTCCTTAATATACGATGGCAGGGTAGTCACAATGGGCTTCAAAAAATGATCCACAATATTAGAGATGAGTTCACATAATCCCCCAATACCTGCCACAATGGGTCGTCTAGGTGGATCCACAGGGTTCTTATGCAGTTTGGGAATGATGTAAAATGTGGGTAACTTTGGATGGAGAGTTTTGATACTAGACAACAACTTTTTAGAGATGATGCCCCCCACATAGGCTTTATCGAGAATGTTAATGAGCTTGGTCTGGAAAGAAGTCAAAGGGTTAAAATTTATTTTGCGATAACATGCTGTATCATCTAGCAATTTGTTGGCCTGTTTTTCATACATCCGGCATGGTCAGATGACTAAATTGCCACATTTGTCCGCCGGTTTATAAACCACATCCTTCCAAGACTTGAGTTCATTCAGTGCTAAGCGTTCTTTCCTGTCTAGATTTGAGGGGTTTCTGCAATTCCTGGCTAGATGTTCAATGTCTTTAGTGACCAGCTTTGTAAACATCTCAACAGCTGGGCATAGTCCCAGTGAAGGGAATTCTTTAGATCTACTATATAGATGACTGGGAATATTGCTTACCTCCACAGATGAATTTTCTTCCTCTAAAGAAGTGAGGCTCTCCAGTGCTTCAATTTCCTCTGGTGTAGTAAAAGCTTCTGTAGATAAACTTCTGTGATGCAATTTTATAAAAATGATCTTCCTAGAGAAAAGATGGGTATCCTTTACAGCTATGAATGCATCTAAACGGAAGGAAGGAGAAAACGTTAATCCCCTTTCTAGTACGCTGAGTTGAGTAGGTTCACTACCTTAAATTGATCCTTATTTGTATAATGCTTATGTTCTTTATTGAACATGCCCAGGAATTGTCTCTTGCGAGTACCGTTCCTTAAATTGAAATCTCTTCGGTCCTCAGCATCACTGACAGTGGTATGGCTTTCTGTGCCTGAAGCACTGGAGGCCACAGATGGTTCTCTTGATCTGATTTTGTTGGGGATAGTTTTTTTAATTTGTTGCCACTTATATACCTTATCAGTGTCATAGTCATTCATGTCATGTAGGATTTTTTAACCCCTTAGTGAAGGGTGCTATTTTTATCAATTCTAGCCAATGTCAATTTATATAGTGATAACTCTGGAACGCTTCAACAAACCCCATTGATTTTGAGATTGTTTTTTTTGTGGCACATTATAATTTATGATAGTGGTAAATTTAGGCTGATATGTTTTGTGTTTATTTATAAAAAATATCAGAAATTTGACAAAAATATAAAAAAAATTGCAATTTTCAAACTTTGAATGATTATCCCTTTAATCCAGATAGTCATACTAAACAAAAACATTAAGAAATAACATTTCCCACATGTCTGCCTTACATCAGCACCATTTTTAAAACGCTAATTTATTTTGTTAGCCTTTTAGGAGGTTTAAAAGTGTAGCAGTACTTTTTCATTTTTTCAAGGTAATTTACAAAATTTATTTTTTTGAGGGACCTGTCCAGGTTTGGAGTGCCTTTGGGGGTGCTATATATTGGAAAACCCCAAACGTGATACCATTTTAAAAACAGCACCTCCTGCCATATTGAAAACTTCTGTCAGATAGTTTATTAACCCTTCAGGTGATTTTCAGGAATTAATGCAAAGTGGTATAGCCGGAATATAAAACTGTTTGTTTACCACCTAAATGTCGCTAACTTCTGAACCAGTCGCTATAGCCGGGTGTCTCTAAGACCGCTATTTGGCCATGAACTGCTATGGCAAACATCAGAACAACACAATCATGATCTGTGTGTCAATTAGGTTAAAGCGGAAGCCCCCACAATCTATTAACCATTTATTTGATGTAGTCGCTTTTGACAGCAGCAACTAAGGGGTTAAACAGATATGGACGGTGTCAACACTGATCGCCTGTGATACAGCAAGTTGTCAGCTATAATGTACAGTTGACAGCTGCTGGATTGTCACCTGTATGGGGATGCTATTCTCTTATATCTCAGGTCAGTAAAAAGACGTATTGGCTGTCATTAAGGGGTTAAGTTTCTCTTGGCTCACCTCTTCCTCCCACTTAATAGTGTCAGGCTCAAGATCCCTATGCCATTTATCCAAGATGTCTTTGAGTACATCTTTTTACAATTTATTATGGCTGGTTTCAAGTTCCTCATCAATTTCCCCAAGGGAAAGATTATTCTTATCTATGAGGATCTGAATAAACTCAGAAGAGCATGCAGATGCTGCTGTTGTCCACGTTTTAGTCAAATCTTCCTCTTGTAGTTCAAAAGTACGGTACAGTTGAACCCTTAAACCCCTGGGTATGATTTTTTTAGACAATAATAATAATATTTATTTATATAGCGCCAACATATTTCCGCAGCACTTTACAATTAAGGGGGGGACATGTACAGACAATAAATTCAATACAAGTTAAGACAATTCAAACAGTGACATTAGGAGTGAGGTCCCTGCTCGCAAGCTTACAATCTACAAGGAAATGGGGGGGGGGACACAGTAGGTGAAAAGTGCTTGTCATTTCAGGGCTGGCAATTATAATAAATAGGGATTTTCATATAAAGCTGCATGATCCGGTCATCAGCCCGTGTGCTTAAGTGCAATAGTCAAGTTTCAAGTGCAGTTATCGTGTGCATGGAGGGTGTGGAGACAGATGAATAGTAGGGTGCAGATTCAGAATAATATTTGGAAGGAGGTAAACGGGCAAAGTTAGTTTACTGAGTAGTTGATGTGGTAGGCTTGTTTGAAGAGATGGGTTTTCAAAGTGCACTTGAATAGGATGGGGCTAGGTATCAGTCTGATCATCTGGGGAACTGCATTCCAGAGAAATGGCGCAGCATGAGAGAAGTCTAGGAGACGGAGGTGCGAGGTTCGGATTACGGGGGATGTTAGTCTTAGGTCATTTGTAGAATGGAGGGCACGTGTAGGGCGATAGACAGTGATGAGAGAGGAGATATAATTCGGTGTAGAACTGTGGAGAGCTTTGTGGGTGTGAGAGATGAGTTTATACTGGACCCTGTAGCGAATAGGTAGCTGTTATGAATGGGTCACCGAGGAGAAAAAAGCAAAACAAGCTAAGTCACAGAAAACCAGAGAGGTTGGTAACTATGCAGATTGCAGATCCCTGATCCTACCACACAACTAGCAGCAGCCGTGGAGCGTACCTACGATGTTCCTAGATGCTTTGTCACAGCCAGAGGACTAAATAAGCCTGAAGCATGAAAAGGGGAAAACTACCTGCCCCAGAGCAGAAACCCAAAGGAATAGATAGCCCCCACATGTATTGACGGTGAAACAAGATGAAGGCACAAACACAAGCAGGAAAATAGGCTGAGCAAACGTTGGAGCCCAAACTAACTAGAGAGGAAAGGAAAGACACTGTCTGCAACCTGCAAAAAACCCTACAAAAATAATGCCCAACACTTCTGATAGCAAAATAAACCCTGAAGTCACTAGACTTCTCCCACTATATCAGCACTCTGAAATATTCTGAGACAGAGCAAAAAGAGACCAAACTAGTAAGGGACAAAAAGCAAATTGGCAAAATACTGATAAATAAGAGTGGAAATTCTGCACAGCCCCCAGCCGGGGCTGGCTGACCACACCAAAAAACTGAATAGACCAACAAAATCAAGTGTGAACAATAGCAGAAAAACTTAGCTTTAGATGACTCTAACAGAGCTGAAATCCAAGAGCTGACAAGCCAGAAGGAATCACCAGCAACTGAATAGGGCGTCGGCTGTCTTAAATCCAATCTGAGACTCCTGAGGTCCAATCGTCATCCTCATTCTCAGGTGGCAGATCTCCACCGATCAAATCAGCCTCACTACCTCCTGTCACCACCAGAGGGAGTCTGGAAGGAGAACTCACAACTGGTGAACCAGAGAATGAACTCACAACAGGTGGCCAGTGTAATGACTGACACAAGATGGAGGCATCGGTGAAGCGGCTGGACAGAAATATGACCCTGGCTGCCGCATTCAAGATGGATTGGAGAGAAGAAAGTTTGGTAAGAGGGAGACCGATCAGAAGAGAGTTGCAGTAGTCCAGACGAGAATAAATAAGAGCGACAGTAAGAGTCTTAGCAGTTTCAAAGGTGAGAAAACGTCGGATTCTGGAGATGTTTTTAAGATGCAGGTGTCAAGAGCGAGTGAGTTATCGGATATAGGGAGTAAAGGAAAGTTTGGCGTCAAATATGACCCCAAGACAGCGGGCATGCTGCTTGGCAGTTATGGTTGAACCCTCCAGGGTTATTTCGATGTTAGGTAGAGTGAGGTTAGTAGAGGGGAGAAACACAAGAAGTTCAGTTTTGGAGAGATTTAGTTTCAGATAGAGGGAGGACATGATGTTAGAGACAGCAGACAGACAATCATTGGTATTTTGAATTAGGGTAGGGGTGATGTCAAGGGAAGAAGTGTATAATTGGGTGTCATCAGCATAGAGATGATACTGGAACCCAAATCTGCTGATTGTTTGCCCAACAGGGGCAGTGTATAGAGAGAAGAGGAGGGGGTCTTGGACTGAGCCCTGCGGGACTCCGATAGTAAGGGGATGAGGAGAGGAAGAGGAGCAGGCAAAAGATACAGTGAAGGAGCTGTCAGAGAGGTAGGAGGAGAACCAGGAGAGGGCTGTGTCCTTGAGGCCTATAGAGCGGAGCATAATGAGGAGGAGCTGGTGATCCATAGTATCAAATGCGGCAGAGAGATCCAGGAGAATCAGCAGGAAGCAATGACCTTTCGATTTAACTGTTATTAGATCATTAGAGACTTTAGTGAGGGCAGTTTCAGTAGAGTATAGAAAGCGGAAACCAGATTGTAAGGGGTCGAGAAGAGAGTTATCCGAGAGATAGCGGACTAGACAGGAGTGGACCAAGCGTTCCAGGAGTTTAGAGATGAAGGAAAGGTTAGAGACAGGTCGGTAGTTAGCAGTGCAGTTCTGGTCCAGGGATGGCTTTTTAAGTAAAGGGGTTATGATGGCATGTTTAAATGAGGAGGGAAATGTACCTGAAGAAAGAGAGAGGTTAAATATTTTAGTCAGGTGAGTGGTGACCACTGGTGAGAGTGACTGCAGCAGATGTGAAGAAATGGGGTCACTGTTGCAGGTTGTAGGCCGAGCAGAGGCGAGGAGCTTGAAAACTTCTTCTGAAACAGGCTCAAAGATGTCTAGCGAGCTTGAGGTGCGGCAGGGAAGGGGATCCAGGCACTAAGGAGATTGGGCTGAGATATCCTGATGGATGTGGTTGATTTTTTCTAGGAAATAGGTGGCCAGATCCTCACCGCTGAGGTTGGTGATGGGGGCCTGTACTTTAGGTTTCAGGAGGGAATTTAAGGTTTCAAAAAGTCGTTTTGGGTTGTTGGATAGTGAGGTTATGAGGGTGGTGAAGTAGGATTGTTTGGCCAGATTAAGGGCAGAGTTATAGGTTTTGAGCATGAACTTATAGTGGATGAAGTCTTCTGCTAAGAGAGATTTTCTCCACTGCTGCTCTGCACACCTTGAGCAGCGCTGAAGAAAGCGTGTTTGCATTGCGTGCCAGGGCTACCGTTGTCTGTGTCGGGTCTTTCTGCGTGTAGAAGGTGCTGCTTCATCTAGGGCATTCTTCAGTATATTATTGAAGTGTGACAATGCTAAGTCTGGACAGGAGAGGGAGGAGATGGGGGCTAAAGATGTGTGGAGATTGTCCATAAGCTGCAGGTATTAATGGTACGTGTATTCCGATAAGTGTGGTAAGTGGGGGTGTCCTGGGTGAGGAGACAATTCCTGACAGAGAAGGAAAGAAGGTTGTGGTCTGAGAGCGGGAGAGGGGAGTTAGTAAAGTCATGCAGTGAGCCGGGACGGGAGAAAACCAGGTCCAGAGTATTCCCGTCCTCATGTGTAGGAGAATTAGTAAACTGTGAGAGGCCGAATGAAGAAGTTAGAGAAAGAAGATGACAGGCAGATTGGGAGAGGGGATCATTGATGGGGATATTAAAGTCTCCCATGATGAGGGTGGGGATGTCACAGGATAGAAAGTGAGCAAGCCAGGTGGCGAAGTGTTCTAGAAACTGGTGGGAGGAGCCAGTCGTAAGGAGAAGGGTTTAAAGAGTCTGACAGCGTGGACTTCTCTGTCAAGGAAATTCTTATCCTCTCTTGCTGACAACTTTATCTTCCAAAAGGTAGGGGAGAAAACAAGGGGAACTGCTACCTTGGATCTAATCCTTATAAACAGGGAGGAAATGGTTGAGGAGGTAAAAGTGGCTGGGACCCTAGGAGGTAGCGACCATGCTATTTTAGAATTTTGGATAACTAGAGGAGGAAGACCTGTGAAGACTCAGACGTCAACAGCGTCGGACTGGTCCACCGGAGAACTGGAGGATTCTCCGGTGGGCCCTGGCATCTGGTGGGCCCTGGCACCTGCTGGCATACAGGGCCAGCAGTTGCCTAGGGCCCCCGCTGCTCCAGGGGCCCCCAGCCAGTGGTGTGTCGCACACCATGCAGCTGCTATGGGGGCCCCTGCCAGCGGAGCAGCAGCGGGTGTCAGGAGGCAGGAGCCCCTGTCCCCGCTGCTAAAGAGAAATGAATATTCACTGCGAAGCAGTGAATATCATTTCAGGTCTCCACACCCCCAGAGGCCCCGCCCCCAGCCCAGTAAGCCGCTCTGCAGACTACAGCTGTAAATCAGGGCCGGCGCCGCCCTCAGTCCTCTCTGCTCCTGGCTCACAGCCAGTGCGCGATGACGTCACTACATCGCGCACCCGCTGTGTGTCTGGCAGAGGGGGTAGCTCCTGACACTGAAGCCGGGATCAGCGTGGGAGCGAGGAGGAGAGGTGAGTATTGTGTTTTTTTGTTTTTTTTTATATCTCTCTTGCTCTCTCTATCTGTCTCTCTCTCTATCTCTATATCTCTATATCTCTCTCTCTATCTCTCTTATATCTATCTATCTCTATCTATTATCTATATCTATCTCTATCGCTCTATCTCTATATTTATCTATCTCTATATCTTTCTATATATATCTCTATATCTATCTATTATGTCTATCTATCTATCTATCTCTATATCTATCTATCTTACTCTATCTCTATATCTATTATCTCTATATTTATTATCTATCTAGCTACCATCTATATCTATCTATATCTATATATATCTCTATCTAATATCTATATCTATCTATCTCTATACCTATCTATCTATTTATCTATCCGTTATCTATCTCTATATCTTTTCTCTGTATCTATCTATCTCTATATCTATATATCTCGCTATCTATCGCTCTATCTCTATATCTATCTCTATCTCTATCTTTATATCTATATCTATATATCTATCTCTATCTATCTCTATATCTATCTCTATATCTATTTCTCTCTACATCTATCTCTATATCTCTCTCTATAGCTATCTATATATCTCTATCTATCTCTATCTCTCTGTATATCTATCTATCGCTCTATCTCTATATCTATATATCTATCTTTCTCTATCTATTTATCTCTATATCTTTTCTCTGTATCTATCTCTCCCTATATCTATATCTATCTATCTCTATATATATCTATTATCTCTATATCTATATCTATTTCTCTCTATATCTCTCTCTATATCTATCTTTCTCTATCTATCTATCTCTATCTATTATCTATATCTATCTATCGCTCTCTCTATATCTATCTTTCTATCTCTACATCTATCTCTATATCTATCTTTCTATCTATCTCTATATCTATATCTATCTATTATGTCTATCTATCTAGCTATCTCTATTATCTATATCTACCTATCTCTATATCTATCTGTTATCTCTATATTTATTATCTATCTTTATCTATCTATCTCTATCTATTATCTATATCTATATCTATCTCTCTATTTATCGATCTCTGTATCTATCTCTCTATATATCTATCTCTCTCTATCTACCGCTCTCTCTATCTATCTTTATATCTATATCTATCTATCTCTATATCTATCTATTATCTCTATATCTATCTACCTATCTCTATATCTATCTCTATATCTATATCTGTTTCTCTCTATATCTATCTCTATATCTCTCTCTCTATAGCCATCTATATATTATCTCTATATCTATCTATATATTATCTCTATATCTATATATCTCTATATCTATCTGTTATCTCTATATCTATATATCTCTATATCTATCTTTCTATCTAACACTATATCTCTATATCTATCTCTATATCTCATTATCTATCTCTATCTCTATCTCTCTCTCTTTATCTATCTATCTATTGATATATCCATCTATCTCTATATCTATCTGTATATCTATCTATTATATATATCTATTATCTCTATTATCTATATCTATCTATCCATCTATCCATCTAGCTATCTCTATCTATCTCTATATCTCTCTCTATATCTATCTATCTTTCTAACTCTATATCTATCTTTATACATATCTCTATATCTATCTCTATATCTATCTGTCTCTATATCTATCTATCTCTATATCTATTATCTCTATATCTATCTATCTCTATATATATCTCTATATCTATTTTTATTTATAGCCATCTATCTATATATATTTATCTCTATATCTATCTATATATGTCTATATTATAATAATAATAATAATAATAATAATAATAATATCTGTATATCTCTATCTATTATCTATCTCTATCTATATATCTATCTCTATATCTTTCTATCTATAGCTATCTATCTCTATATCTATCTATCATCTATTTTCTATCTATCTCTATATCTATCTACCTATCGATCTATCTATCTATATTTCTTTCTATATCTATCTTTATGTCTCTATCTATCTCTATCTATCTCTATGAATCTTTCTATCTATATCTATCCATTATCTACTTTCTATCCATTATCTACTATCTATCTATCTCTATATCTATCTATTTCTACATCTATCTTTCTATCTATATCTATCTAACTCTATATCTATATATCTATATAGCATTATACCCTATGAGGGGGTGCATTATTCCCTATGAGGGGGGCAGTATTATACCCTATGAGGGGGGCAGTATTATACCCTATGAGGAGGCAGCATTATACCCTATGAGGAGGCAGCATTATACCCTATGAGGAGGGCAGCATTATTCCCTATGAGGGGGTGCATTATTCCCTATGAGGGGGGCAGTATTATACCCTATGAGGGGGGCAGTATTATACCCTATGAGGGGGCAGCATTATACCCTATGAGGGGGTGCATTATTCCCTATGAGGGGGTGCATTATACCCTATGAGGGGGTGCATTATACCCTATGAGGGGGTGCATTATACCCTATGAGGGGGGCAGTATTATACCCAATGAGGGGGGCAGTATTATATTCTATGAGGAGGCAGCATTATACCCTATGAGGGGGCAGCATTATACCCTATGAGGGGGGCAGTATTATACCCTATGAGGGGGTGCATTATACCCTATGGGGGGGTGCATTATACCCTATGAGGGGGTGCATTATACCCTATGAGGGGGTGCATTATTCCCTATGAGGGGGGCAGTATTATATTCTATGAGATGGCTGCATGATATTCTATGAGATGGCTGCATTATACTATGTGAGGGGGCTGCTTTATATTCTATGAGGGGGCTACCCCAACTCCTGCTACATAATTAAGACATGTACAACCTTATATTATACCCGGATATTAGCGTGTTTTACCGCATAATTGGTGGTCTGGTATTTAACTCTATGCAGCTACATAGTGAGCCCCAAGAATGATTTTCTCTGGTGGGCCCAAGGTGTTCCAGTCCGACGCTGGACGTCAAGGTTAGATTTCAGAAAGGCAGATTTTAAGGGATTCAGAAAGAGAATTGGAGGGATCCAATGACTGGATATCCTTAAAGACAAAAATGTCCAGGAAGGATGGGAAATCTTGAAAAATGAAATTCTTAAAGCACAATTGTTAAAGAAAAGAGGGAAGAATAGGAAGCATTTAAGGAAACCAGGATGGATGAACACAGAACTTAAGCATATGCTAAAAAGGAAGAAAGAAATGTTTATAAAATGGAAAGAGGGAGGCATATCTAAAGAAGAATAAAATGCTGTCTGCAGAACCTGCAGGGCACAAATCAGATTAACTAAAGCTAACAATGAATTGAGGCTTGCAAGAGATGTCAAAAGCAATCATAAAGGATTGTGGGGATATGTCAAAAGTAAAAGAAAAGTCAAAGATGCTATAGGATTTTTACAGGATGAAAATGATGAAATGGTAAGACAGGATGTTGAGAAGGCCGAACTTTTAAATTCCTATTTTGCATCTGTTTTCTCTCAGAAAGGAAATGTAACCTCAACTGTTCTTCACTGTCCTATTAAGGGAATAGAAGAATCCAGGATATCTATAAACAGAAAGATAGTGAGGAAACACTTAGCTAACCTAAATGAATTCAAGTCTCCAGGTCCAGATGAATTACACCCCAGAGTACTGAAGGAGATAGCAGAAGAAATTTTTGAACCCCTCTCCATAATCTTTGAAAATTCTTGGAGAACAGGAGAAGTGCCAGAAGACTGGAGAAGAGCAAATGTTGTTCCTATCTTCAAAAAGGGGAAGAAGGTGGACCCAGGCAACTATTGGCCGGTGAGCCTGACTTCTATACCAGGAAAGATCTTTGAACAAATTATTAAACAACATGTATGTCAGTACCTAAATAAGAATGAAGTGATTAAACAGAGTCAGCATGAGTTTGTAACTAATAAGTCAAGGCAGGCTGAAAAGAGGAAATCAGAAAACCAGGGGAAGAGTCTTGAGGAGATCATTTGCATATTCCCAGTGCCTTCTGGGATAAGTGAAGAGTCTCCGCGAGCTCAACGATCACTGGGTTTTGGCCGTTGCAGCTGAAAAGAGGAAATCGGAAAACCAGGGGAAGAGTCTTGAGGAGATCATTTGCATATTCCCAGTGCCTTCTGGGATAAGTGAAGAGTCTCCGTGAGCTCAACGATCACTGGGTTCTGGCCGTTGCAGCTGAAAAGAGGAAATCGGAAAAACCGTGCGCGAATTTTGGCTCATCTTTCATTGTTTTTAAGAAATCTCAAGATGGAAGAGGCCAGGAGCCATTTGGTGAGCTGCATTTCTTGCTACATGTTCACAGATTTACCTGTGGAAAAGCCAAACTTCACATGCCACAAATGCAAGCTTGTGTCCCTGTTGGAGGAAAAGTTGCAAAATCTCGAAGAGAGGTTAGCTACGTTGAAGATCATTCAAGGAAGGTGAAGAGTTCTTGGACAGAGCAGAATTATCTCTTCATGTTACAGAAAGAGAAGAAATTCGAAGTGCACCTGAAGAAACAGAGGAATGGAGACATGTGACCCAGAGAAGCAGGAGGATCAGGAGGCAGTCAGCACCCATACTGCTCAGAAACCAGTACCAGGCTCTCACGCAGGAAAACGATGAAGAAATACATCAGGATAAGACTTTGCCAACAAACAGCAACCTTATACGCCTTCAGAGTCCTCCTGGATGGAGAAAGAAAAATGTTGTGAAGAAGAAACGGAGAGTGGTGGTCATGGGGGATTCCCTGTTGAGAGGAACAGAGGCCGCTATCTGCAGACCGGATATAACTTCAAGAGAAATGTGCTGTCCTCCAGGTGCAAAAATTAAAGATGTGTCTGACAGGATATCAGGACTCTTCAGACCTACAGATGACTACCCATTCCTGCTACTACATGTAGGGACAAATGACACCGCAAGAAACGACCTGGAAACCATCTGCAGAGACTTTGAAGACTTAGGCAAGAAAGTTAAAGAACTGGGAGCGCAGGTGGTCTTCTCTTCCATCCTCCCAGTGGATGGCCATGGAACAAGGAGGTGGAATAAGATTCTGCAGGTGAACAACTGGCTACGTCGATGGTGCCGTCAGCAACGATTTGGATTTCTGGATCACGGAATGAACTACTTATACGATGGACTACTTGCTAGAGATGGGGTGCACCTTACGAAGACTGGAAAGCATGTATTTGGAAGTCGCCTTGCTACACTTGTTAGGAGAGCTTTAAACTAGAACAACATGGGAAGGGAAGCAAAAGGCCAGAAAAAGCCATACACCTGACAAATGCTATTGAGAACTCTGCTATTAGAAGTGGAAAGGAAGAACAAAGACGAAAGAATCTAATTAATACAAATATTGGAGAAAGAGAAACCAATCACAAACTAAAATGTTTCTATACTAATGCACAAAGCATGGGCAACAAACAAGGAGAATTGGAACTACTAACATAGGAAAAGAAATATGATGTCATTGGAATCACTGAAACTTGGTGGGACAATACACATGATTGGAATACAACACTAGAAGGATACAACTTATTTGCAAGGAACAGACTTGATAAACGAGGAGGGGGTGTCGCATTGTATGTTAGAAACGCGTATATCTGCACAGAGATTGAAGCTTCAGAGACTGGGAGTTCTGTGGAAACTGTTTGGGTAAGAATACAAGGACAGAACAATGGAAAGGACACCATTGTAGGCATTTACTACAGGCCGCCTGTGCAAACTGAAGATATGGATGAACTCTTTATGCATCAAATGGCCAAGTTCTCCAAAAAATATGACATAGTTGTCATGGGAGATTTCAACTATCCAGACATTTGTTGGGAATCTCTCTCAGGCAAAACTAACAGGTCAAGGAAATTCTTATCCTCTCTTGCTGACAACTTTATCTTCCAAAAGGTAAGGGAGAAAACAAGGGGAACTGCTACCTTGGATCTAATCCTTATAAACAGGTAGGAAATGGTTGAGGAGGTAAAAGTGGCTGGGACCCTAGGAGGTAGCGACCATGCTATTTTAGAATTTTGGATAACTAGAGGCGGAAGACCTGTGAAGACTCAGACGTCAAGGTTAGATTTCAGAAAGGCAGATTTTAAGGGATTCAGAAAGAGAATTGGAGGGATCCAATGGCTGGATATCCTTAAAGACAAAAATGTCCAGGAAGGATGGGAAATCTTGAAAAATGAAATTCTCAAAGCACAGTTGTTAACAATTCCGAAAAGAGGGAACAATAGGAAGCATTTAAGGAAACCAGGATGGATGAACACAGAACTTAAGCACATGCTAAAAAGGAAGAAAAAAATTTTTATAAAATAGAAAGAGGGAGGCATATCTAAAGAAGAATATACTGCTGTCTGCAGAACCTGCAGGGCACAAATCAGATTATCTAAAGCTGAAAATGAATTGAGGCTTGCAAGAGATGTCAAAAGCAATAATAAAGGATTTTGGGGATATGTCAAAAGTAAAAGAAAAGTCAAAGATGCTATAGTATTTTTACAGGATGAAAATGATGAAATGGTAAGACAGGATGTTGAGAAGGCTGAACTTTTAAATTCCTATTTTGCATCTGTTTTCTCTCAGAAAGGAAATGTAACATCAACTGTTATTCACTGTCCTATTAAGGGAGTAGAAGAATCCAGGATATCTATAAACAGAAAGATAGTGAGGAAACACTTAGCTAACCTAAATGAATTCAAGTCTCCAGGTCCAGATGAATTACACCCCAGAGTACTGAAGGAGATAGCAGAAGAAATTTTTGAACCCCTCTCCATAATCTTTGAAAATTCTTGGAGAACAGGAGAAGTGCCAGAAGACTGGAGAAGAGCAAATGTTGTTCCTATCTTCAAAAAGGGGAAGAAGGTGGACCCAGGCAACTATAGGCCGGTGAGTCTGACTTCTATACCAGGAAAGATCTTTGAACAAATTATTAAACAACATGTATGTCAATGCCTGGATAAGAATGAAGTGATTAAACAGAGTCAGCATGGGTTTGTAGCTAATAAGTCATGTCAGACTAACTTAATTTCCTTCTATGATGGAATCACTGATTGGGTGGATCAAGGAAATGCTGTAGATATAGTATATCTTGACTTCAGCAAAGCATTTGACAAAGTATCTCATACAATCCTTATTGAAAAAATGACTAAGTATGGAATGGACAAGGCAACTGTTAGGTAGATTGATAACTGGCTTAGTGATCGGACCCAAAGAGTGGTCGTAAATGGCTGCACATCCAGTTGGAAGAATGTCTCAAGTGGGGTACCACAGGGCTCTGTCCTGGGCCCTGTATTATTCAACATCTTTATCAACGATTTAGATGAAGGAATTGAGGGTAAACTGATTAAATTTGCTGATGACACAAAGCTAGGTGGGATAGCTAATATTAGAGAAGAGAGAGAGAGGATTCAAAAAGATATAAATAAACTGGAGAAGTGGGCAGCAACTAACAGAATGGTTTTTAACAGGGAGAAATGCAAAGTACTACATCTGGGCAAAAAAATGAAAAAAGCATATATAGAATGGGAGGAATAGGGCTAAGTGACAGCACATGTGAAAAAGACTTGGGTATACTAATAGATCACAGACTGAATATGAGTCAACAGTGTGATGCAGCAGCAAAAAAGGCAAATGCAATTCTAGGATGTATTAACAGAAGCATACAGTCTAGATCACGTGAAGTCATTATTGCCCTCTACTCCTCTTTGGTCAGACCTCATCTGGAATATTGTGTCCAGTTTTGGGCACCACATTTTAAAAAAGACATCAACAAACTGGAGCAAGTTCAGAAAAGAGCGACCAGAATGGTGACCGGTCTGCAAACCCTGTCTTATGAGGAAAGGTTGCAGGATTTGGGAATGTTTAGTTTGCAAAAGAGAAGACTGAGAGGAGACTTAATAGCTGTCTACAAATATCTAAAGGGCTGTCACATTGTAGAAGGATCATCGTTATTCTCATTTGCACAAGGAAAGACTAGAAGCAATGGGATGAAACTGAATGGGAGGAGACACAGATTAGATATTAGAAAAAACTTTTTGACAGTTAGAGTGATCAATGAGTGGAACAGGCTGCCAAGAGAAGTTGTGAGTTCTCCTTCAATGGAAGTCTTCAAACAGAGGCTGGACAGACATCTGACTGGGATGATTTAGCGAATCCTGCTTTGAGCAGGGGGTTGGACCAAATGGCCCAGGAGGTCCCTTCCAACTCTATGATTCTATGACTTCAAAGGAAAGAAATGTAAGTGAGGGAACTGGGGGGATGACCTGGAAAGCACAATGTGATGAAAGGAGCAAACCAACACCTCCACCCTGTCTGTTCTCAGGTCTGGCGGTATGTCAAAATTTCAGCCCACCAAACGAGAGAGCGGCAGCAGCGGTGGTGTCTGAATGCTAGATCCAGGTTTCTGTAATAGCCAGAAGGTTAAGGGAATTAGAGAGGACAAAATCGTGAATGTAAGTTAGTTTGTTACACACAGACCGTGCATTCCAGAGAGCACATTGGAAAGCGATTGGAGAAGGCATGCACTGAATGTTAATAAGATTAGCAGGGTTTCTATATGCAGCTGGAGGAGAGTAATGAATGCTGGTGGAGGGAGGCCCAGGGTTGGGGGAGATGTCGCCTGCAGCTAGTAAAAGGAGAAAAAACAGAAAGAGCAGGTGGTGGGATGATTTGTATGAACGTTTCGAGTGCTGCATGGAGGTATTGGATGGTTTGGAGTGGGTAAGAAATGTCAGTAGAGCCTCAGAGTTATACATGGAAGAGGGGGAGAAGGGAGCTGTGGATATGGAGAGAGTGCACAGAATGTGTTAAAGAGCGGGCAAGTTGTGAAAAAGCAGAAGTAAAAACCCAAGACAAATAATTTTCAAGTGAAGTACTGTTCCACGAAAGTTTCCTCTTGCAATAAAGGGCATTCCTATAACGATGCATGGTTCACCATTTACCCACCGCAGACACGCCACCAGAAGCTGGATGCGAAATGTGCGTTGGGGCGAGGAGGAACGCTGCGTTCTTTGTGTGGCAACCATCTTCTTCACCTTTGCTTCAGGTAATATGTATTATTCATTCTCTATACTACTGCATACTTGGGTAACTTCTATTGAGCCAGATAGCATAGATATGTATACTTGCCCACTCTCTCATGTCTAATCATTGAATACTGAGATATGTTTGTCTCTGACATGGGTCTTTAATATCATGTATTACATATTATAACCCAGCCTCCCCCTTAGTTTGGGCGCTCTTGCACTTTATTGTATTGTTCTATAAATTATTTTTTTTTTTTTTAATTCTATTAATAAAGCATAGGATATTTTAATTGTATTCTGTATCTCTTCGTTCGGCAATTTTTATTTAAGTCCGAATATGTTGACTACATGATGTGAAGTAACAGTTATTAATAATTTTTGGACTTTTATGAGTTTACGGTATTACAGACTTGCAAATTAATTGTTTGGGATGAATGCACCATCGATCACAACAAAGCGATCGAGGTCCTTGATCGCATATTGAAAGATCTGCTGGGATCAAATTGCTTAATGGGGGGGGAATTGCACTTTTAGCAGGTGACTTCTGCCAAATGTTACCTGTCCTTAGGGAGCAACAACAGTAGACAAGTAGGGTTGATCGAATAGCTTTGGATAGAGCTTATCCGAATTGCTACATCAGGAGCCTGGAATACCTGGAGTGTTACCGATCAGCTGTTTGGCACCACAGCTGCATGTGTAAAGGCTGTTTCACTGTCACAACACCTGTATGGTACTGCAAGTTATTGCACATGTTTTCTCTGATACTTGAAACAGTTTTAACGATCAGAGGCTTTGTGAACGTGCAATCCTAGCGCCTAAAAACTATAGTGTCCGTTCCCTAAATCTACAACTACAGGAGAGACTACCCGGTCCAGCGACCACATACATGTCCATTGATGCAGTCATGGATAGTGAACAACCCTTAATGTACCCATTGGAGTTACTAAATTTTTAATGGAGCCGCTTGGAATGCCACCGCATAGGTTCACTTTAAAAATATGAGCTCCGATAATGTTGCTTCGGAACTTTGACCCCCCCAAACTTGTGTAACGGCAGAACGGTGTTAAGGATTTCATGACCGTTATTGAAACCACTATTCTTATGGGAAACTCTAATGGACAAAATGTTTACATTCCTGGTATCCCCTTGCTACCAAGCGACATGCCCTTTCATTTTAAGCATCTGCAGTTCCAATTCTGACTTACATTTCCTATGACTATAAACAAAGCACAAAGTCAATCACTTAAAGGAGTCAGCATTAATTTGAAGAATCTGTGTTTTTCACATGGTCAACTCTGTTTCTTGCTCTAGGGTGGGTCATATCAAAAAATCTTTTCATATATGCACCTGAAGGTAAAACAAATGTTTACCAAAAAGTGTTACAATAGACAGGTGTGTATCTACAAATCAATCTTACTGCTCTGTCTGTTAAGCACTGATAGGAGTGAGGGGAAGGGTTGTTCGAATCTTTCCCCCCTCTTAATTTTTTATTTGTTTGTGAAAGGAGAGTAAATGTTAATATTTAATAATAAAAAAAGTGTAAAAGGTAGTTGTTGCTTGTCACAGTGTTATGACAAATTTGTAAAAATAAATAACTTAATGCCAAACTAACAAAAAAGAAGAGTTGAAAAAAAAAACCAGATTTTAAACTCTGAGATGTCAACTTCAGGGTGAACCTGAAAATGTAACCTTATCAAGTGTAACCAACAATTTAACACATAATTTTCAGATAACGAAGCAGCAGGTATTTTGCTAGTCAAAAATATATTAGATTCTCTTTTCAAGATGGATTTGATAGAAAAATTTCTGGAAAAGGAAAAAAAAAATAAAGATAAAAATTTTTTAATGTATGGGGGAATTTTATTGTCACACTTCTGTTAACCATGAAATATTACACTTGTTTCCACTGTACTGACTGATGCATGAGAGCAATGTCCGGCCGGGGTGCCAAGGGCCCACCAGTAACCAACTCCAGGGCCCCAATTTTCAGCTATATTGCAATGTGACATTATCCTCAATCACAAATTTCTATAGCAATGAACTGGGTTGATTGCTAAATTAATAAGATGCTGCCATTGTCTGTGCATAGTGATTCAAGTATAATGGACCAAGTACTGCTCATATAAGAGGGTGGTAGCTTACTCTTACACAGGGGCCCAACCAGAGGATTCTCCAGTTCTCCTGTGGGCCAGTCCAAGCTTGAATGAGAGATCATCTGACTGGAAACTCTCCTATTTCATTAAACTAATTTTTTATATTTTTCTAACTTTTAAGATACATTTTCAATCAATTCCATTAATCGATCTAAATACAAAGCTGGAAGAAAAAAGACAACAGTAGCACCAGCAAAATTGGGTGCAAAGCCTCCCGGTAACATACCAGTCTTTATTATACTGAAAACATTTTTGGAAGCAGCACACCATTTCAAGTGAAAAAATGCTATTTTAATAGCTCTTCATGCAGTGTTTCTGCTCCATATGTGAGCCTTTTTCAAGGCTTGAAAAAGGCTCACACTTGGAGCCAAAACGTCACATGATGGGCTATTAAAACAGCATTTTTTTTTTAGTTGACATGGTGTGCTGCTTCTAATTAAAAAAAAAAAAAATACAAAGCTGTTTTATCTTTGTTTTAGATTTTGGCCTGTCAGACATGAGTAAAGGGAAGCATAAAGGGAGGGGAAAAGGTTCAATTTAGGATGTTATATTAAATGTAAATGTCATGAATTACAAGGGGGATATATTCGTATATCCCACCGCTGCCACCAATTTTTCACGTACCCACTTCTCAGCACGTGACTTGAGGTTGCGCCTGCAAGGGTTAATCTATCTCCTCTTACTCAGTCCAGCATTCAGCCTCTATTCTATGCTGCAATGGGAGCATAAATCACACCCCGACACAGACCACACACTCCGTTTCATATACGCTGCCACCACTCACCGAATACGCAGGCGATGAGTCCCGGAAATATTACTACTATTATCTGCTAATCACCAGGAGCACACTCTCTAAGGCTATGGATTCTTTAGAGCATACAAGTTTCAGACTTAAAGTTTTAAGCTTTAATAGAAAAGGTACAGTGCTTACAATAAGGCTATAAAAATGGAAATGAAAAATGACATACAAATATTCAAAAACAGTGATAAAATAAGGCTAGTTTCACATTTGCGGACAGAGGGCTGCGGACTGCCTCCGTGAAGCCCTGCCCCTTGCCGCACCTCCTCCGGTCAGCTCCGCCTATTTCTGCATGCGGCCTGTGTACTCTATCTTTAACATTGGGTACGCAGGTCGTGCTGCAGTTTGCGGATGCCCGCCACATGCATCGTTTTGACGATGTGGCGCCCGCATAAAATTCCAACATGATGCGTTCTACGCAGGTCGCCACACCGTCAAAACAATACATGCGGCGGCATCCGCATACTGCGGCACCACCTGCGTACCCAATGTTAAAGATAGGGTACGCAGGCTGCATACAGCCGCATGCAGAAATAGGCAGAGCTTACCAGAGGTGTGGCAGGGGGCGGGGCTTCACAGAGGAAGTCCGCAGCCCTCCATCCGCAAATGTGAAACCAGCCTAAAAGGAAGAAAACTTACAGAAATATTGAACTTTGCAGTCTCGTATTCTGTCCCCAGGGGAGGGGGGTGTCACGCTGCTACAATGTAGGTAGGTGCAGGCTCCACTAGATGGCAGTAGAGTGGAAGCAGAGCTGCACC
Source organism: Dendrobates tinctorius (assembly GCF_039654945.1). Lineage (NCBI taxonomy): Eukaryota > Metazoa > Chordata > Amphibia > Anura > Dendrobatidae > Dendrobates > Dendrobates tinctorius. The sequence goes on along the minus strand of NW_027361701.1, from coordinate 12,698,743 downwards.
TAAACAGAGCTGGCCTACAGCGCAGCATTGAGGCTACCACAGGTGGCACAGTTGTGACGGAAGGCTGGCGAATAAACTGTGGGACCAGGGGCACCTTTTCTGACCCTGACACTAGGGGGCATCTTAACTCGCCCTGTTCCCCGGGATACCTCAGATGGCGAGGACGCCGGGGCCTCCGCCCTAGCCCTGTCTCCTAGCTTCAGCCCTGCGTCTGTCCCCTTCCCCCCACCCGGGGAAGAGAGGCGCTACTGTGCACCGAAGTACACAAACCCGACAGACAGGGGAACGAGACAAGGGTAACAGAAAATTCCACTCACAAATAATACTCTCACAAACCACAGAGGTATACACCAGGGTGTGAAGGACAGGGGAAGAAAATAAAGCAGGATGGAATGAGAAATTTCCAAGCGAACAAACCAAGCAACAGTCGCACAATAAATTCCTCCAGCACTCCAACCACCAGCTTCTCCTTCTCCAGATCTTTGTAGCAAATGCTAACTCAGACAAAGATCTGGCCAGCAGACCTAGCTTTTATAGGAGAGAGGAGTGGTTAACCAAGCACAGCTGGTAGCAGGGATTTTCACATGGCAGATTAACCCCTGTCCTGCTGAAAGAAAAACAAACACCCTTAATATGCCGAAGAAGTGCTTCTCAGCGGCAAAGCAGGAGCCGTCAGACGCTGTGGTCTTCCAGCTCTGTTCTGTCGCGGTAACCCCGTGACAGTACCCCCCTTCTATGAGGGACCTCTGGAACCTCAGGGTCTGGTTTATTCGGATGTGTCACATGGAAGGCCCGAACCAGTCTGTCCGTCAGAAGCTGGAACCCACATCCTCTCCACAGGACTGTACCCCTTCCAATGTACCAAGAATTGCAGTGACCGACGAACAAATCGAGAGTCTAAGACCTTAGCTATCTGGAACTCCAGATTACCGTCGACAATGACAGGAGAAGATGGCAGAGGTGAAGGTCCTGCCGATGTCACATACTTGAGAAGTGAACGGTAAAACACATTATGAATCTTAAAAGTCGGTGGCAGAGCAAGGCGGAATGCAACTGGATTGACGACGGCTACGATCTTATAGGGACCAATAAACCTGGGACCAAATTTCCAAGACAGAACCTTCGGCTTAATGTTCCTTGAGGACAACCATACCCAGTCATCAACACACAGGACCGGACCCACCATACATCTCCGATCAGGCGCACTCTTATACTTGGAACTCATCTTTCGCAAATTATTAGTCACCCCCTGCCATATGGTAGATATGGAAGAATAAAACCGTTCCTCCTCCGGTAAACCAGAGGGATGTTCACCATTGAAAGAACTAAACTGTGGATGGAACCCATATGCCCTGAAAAAACGGGGACTTACCGGTTGATTTCTGACAGCGATTATTCAGCCAACGGTAAGTAGGTCACCCAGTCCTCCTGATTTTCAGATACAAAACATCTTAGATATGTTTCTAAATTTTGTTTAACCCGTTCAGTCTGCCCATTGGACTGCGGGTGAAAAGCCGAACAGAGCGACAAATGGATCCCAAGATGCCTGCAAAACGCCCTCCAGAATTTGGAGATAAACTGTACCCCCCGATCAGAGACAATATCGGTTGGGACCCCATGCAGTCTGATCATTTCCCTGATGAAGATTTGCGCTAGAGTCTTGGCTTTAGGCAAAGCCGGTAAAGCAATAAAATGAGACATCTTACTGAACCTATCCACCACCACCAGGATTACAGTGTTCCCTGCAGACACAGGTAAATCAGTAATAAAATCAACCGACAAGTGAGTCCAAGATCTGTTGGGAATCTCCAACGGTTGGAGAGCCCCAGGTGGACAAGTATGCGAGGTCTTAGAACGCGCACAGACATTGCAGGCGGCCACATACTCCCGAACATCGTTATGAGCACCTGACCACCAAAAACGCCTAGTGAGTAAATCTGCGGTGGCCTTATTCCCTGGATGTCCAGCCAACACCGTATTGTGGTGTTCACTGAGGACCCTCAGATGTAGATTGACCGGCACAAACAATTTACCCAGCGGACAGGTAGCAGGGGCATCCCCCTGAGCATCAGCAACCTCTCTTTCAAGATCGGAGCATATAGATGCCATCACTAATTACCCCTTTTTGTAGAATAGGTACCGTTTTGCAATGTTCGCCTCCTCCAGAAAAGCAACAGGACAGAGCATCTGCTTTAACATTCTTGCTCCCCGGTCTAAAGGTGACAAAAAAGTTAAATCCGGTAAAGAATAACGCCCACCTTGTCTGACGCGGCGTAAGATGTCTTACCGACTCCAAGTAAACCAGATTCTCAATGATCACCATCACAGGGTGAACCGCTCCCTCCGCTCTTCTCAGCGGCAAAGCAGGAGCTGTCAGACGCTGCGGTCTTCCGGCTCTGTTGTCGCGGTAACCCCTTGACAGGGGGAATATGAAATGGAGCACATCAGCTAGGCTGCCCCTCACTGTAAACTTTCTTTGTGTAAAGGCCTAATTTATAGATTTACTCAGGGATCAGGTTTCTAGACCAGCCTCTCATGTTAATATTCTAATTCTTGGTTTGTGACTGAATCATGGCTATTTACCCATGAATATATTATTTTTTTTCTCTGAACACTATTTATGGGATCTTTCTCATAGATAGATAGTGTCAAGCTGCAATTGGCATCTCCCTTAGAAGAGTCAGAAGGTGTGAAATGTTTCCACTTTGTGTGTTCTCAGCAAGGCCGCCTAGAGAGACTCGAGACTTTCTTTCTCAGGATAGCATATGCTATCACATTTGTGAGACCTACAGTCTAAGGGCAGATGTTAATTTACTGCTGGTCATACATCCATATATATACATATTTCACTACACCTCCCTCCTTATGAACGTGCATGGGGTTGACTTACAGTTCAACTCCCAAGCGCGTATCTGATTCCGCCCCACCTTGGCTAGATAGGCCATCAGCATTGCGTGATTAACTCCTTTCTTATGATGAATAGTAAAATCATATTGCTGTAATATCAGGCTCCATCTAAGCAACTTCCCGTTGTCCCCAACTGCTCTGTTGAGCCAACTCTATGGGTTATGATCTGTTATCACGGTGAAGTTGCGCCCATAGAGGGATGGTTGAAGTTCCTGCAGAGCCCACACAATTGCCAAAAATTCCTGTTCAATGGTGGCATAAGCCACTTCTCTGGGTAGAAGTTTCCTGCTTAGGTAGAGAATTGCGTGCTCCTCACCTTGCTGGTTTACCTGGCTGAGAACCGCGCCTAGCCCATAGGTGCTGGCGTCTGTCTGTACTACAAACCTAAAAGTGAAATCTGGGGCCTGAAGGAACGGTGAGCTAACCAATGCCGACTTTAGGGCAGAAAATGATTCCTCACGTTGAGGAGTCCAGGAAACAATTTGGGGAAGCTTCCTCCTGCTACTAAAAGAGGACTTAAAAATCCTCCAAAACAGCAAAAAAGCAGAGAGGTTTACCCGTCCAGGCATCCAGACAAATGCACTATCAGGATGCCATCTTAATTATATGGGTCCACTGCATCCTGATAAGTGCATTTGTCTGGAGACCTGGACGGGTAAACCTCTCTGCTTTTTTGCTGTTTTCTTGTATTGTTGGAGGATTTTTAAGTCCCCTTTTTGTGCTATTTCAGTGTTAGGATTTATTGTTAGGGACCCGTAAACGTGGGGACCTTTGGCGCAGGTTACGGGCTCACGTATTTTGACCAAAATATCAGCTAATACCTCACATTTTTTATGTGTTTTTTGCACTCTTTATGCAGGGTGCAGTTGGTCCCATTTGGTCTTGTAAACTGCGGTGTCTGTTCACATGGCATGCATTTTGATAGCGCTGGGCAGCCTGCCTGATCTATAGAAGGGTGTCACTACTAGGCTGTTAACCAGGATGCTGTGCATTGCCATAGTGTGAACAGCGCCGCATACAAGTTTTTTATTGTGCATTAATATACCAGGCAACTGCCCCCTCCATGTATTGGTAGGCTGTGAGCAGTTGTTTCATCGGTATTCTTGCACCTGTGTTGCAATTTTTTTTTTTAAATCAAATACTTTTTATTGAAGAAAGCATACAGGATAGTATTACATACATAATGTGAGGTAGCGCTGTCACTTACTTAGGGGATTCTCGCTTGCAGCGAACAAAAACCAGTTCCGGCACAAATTTTCCATCAAATCATACAGTCCTTGCAGTTTATTCACGCCTCATAAACTACAGCAGCAACAGAAAATTCACTTAATAGCGTTACCAGCATAGCGTCCATTATAATGCTTCACTCTTATTATCAATGTCCAGTACGCAGGCTCACTTAGCCTCACAATTATCTCACCCACGTCAGGGTTCCTCATGCGGCTGCAGCATTCCGCACACGTTCGTTCCCTCCAGGGAACTCTCAGGCACACATCGCCATTGCTCCCAGCCACTTCACACGTGCTGTCTGGAAGGAAGCTCCATCTCTGCAGGACCTTCCACACTGGACCAACCAGGTCCCAGCATTCACCCCATGTGACCTACCCTGGCCACATTATATGGTCTATAGCCACGCCCAGCGGGTCACGTGACTATGACCTCATCACAGGTCCTTCACACACTCACATAGCTTTTTAATACAGGCGTTTTCAGACACACCCCTGGGTGGGTTTGTAGGTAACCAGCCCGCCCAACTCCCGAGTTACCTGGAAACTTCTCCCTTATACCTTGAAACAATACTTCAGCAATATCATTGCTGATCAACACATAACTAAGTCTCCATCTCAAAGTCACCCACTTTGAGATACATAACCATCCTTCAGGATTCTGCCACTCATCCTCTCTCTTGGAACCTCCACACAGCGCCCCCTAGCGGACATAGTGGTTACTACACCACAATAAGTATACATTAGAGTACAAATTATAATACTTTCCCTATTTTGTAATAAATGCAAATACACCAAACACATCCCTCCCCCTTCCCATAACAAGAAAACCTCCCCCCGTCACGCATCTACAATCCCTATCCATGCATTACAATGTTGTACACTTTTTTATAACGCTAATAACCTATTTTTGACGAGTTCTGCGGAAGCCAATCCGGGAAAGTCCATCCAGCCCCCCCCAGATATTCTCGTAGCGGTTCATCTTGCCTCTTTTCATGTATACGCTTCGCTCCATAAGGATTATAAAATTAACTCTATTTACAAATTCCTTCCTAGTAGGAGGATTTTCATCTAACCAGTGCAATGTGATAGTCTTCCTTGCAACATAAAGCAATCTGGCTATTGCTAGCCTACCCCATTCATCTGACGCCACCTCCTCTACATGTCCTAAAATACACGTCAATGGATCTCGAGTAATATTTGCTTCAGTCACTCTTTCCACTAAATTTAGGACCCCAATCCAAAATGCCTGTAATCTTGGACAAGACCATAGCATATGAAGAATTTCAGCTTCATCCATCGTGCATCTCGGACAATCAGAGTCTGCCCTTAGTCCAGCCTTTTTCATCCACACAGGTGTCCTGTATACCCTATGTATAGTGTATAACTGCGACACGCTCCCAGGTTCACTTATAGATATTCTAGGGACATATTGTAAAACCGACTCCCACTGTCATCCGATATATCTCCCAAATCCCTTGTCCATTTGGATCAAGCCATCAATGGGTGTCTATCCAAAAACGTACCCAGCAATCCCCTGTGAATTATCGATATAAGACCCCTAGTACCCCTCTGGGGGCCAAGCATATTCAACATACTGTCATTCTGTATCACTATCGGTGACCTTCTCCACTGTCTAGAGAATGAGTGTCGCAGCTGCAGATACAGGTAAAACATAGTATGCTCCAAAGGGAACTTTCCCTAAGTGTTTTAAATGCTTTAAGTGTCTCACCATCTAGCAACTGCGACACATACCATATACCTATTCTTCTCCAATGACCAAAATTCCGTAGACTTAGCAGTTCAGTCAGCCGGTGGTCAAACCAAATGGCTGTGTATCTCGTGTTTTCCCCTATACCCCTCCATAGCTTTATTTTTTTCCACAGTTTTTCAAGCAACGCCAAAGTTGGAAACCTTTTAGGATTCAGACGAAACTTACCTTCCTCCAGAGCAGCCAGCAGCGGGCCCCTCCCTACCACATGAGAAATGACCTTCCCCACTGAGCTTATAAGATCAAGTTCCCCCTATCCTATCAAATGCTGGCATTGGGACCCAATATAATACAGCCATGGGTTGGGAACCGCCAAACCTCCATCATCTTTTGGACATTGCAACTGTTCCAACTTAATACGCGCTCGACCTCCTTTCCATATCAAATCACGGAAAATGGCGTTAATTTTATAAAATCTATTTTGAGGCAGCCAAACCGGTGCATTGTGTAGCACACACAAAATCTGAGGCATAAGTATCATCTTTATTAAGTTAACATGCCCAGCCATTGTTAAATTTAATTTCCTCCATGCCGTAATTTTCTGTTTAAATTTACCTAGCAGCAGGTTCAAATTAAGTCTTTCATAATCTTCAATATTATTTGACACCCTAATGCCCAAGTAAGTGAATTCTGTAACCACTTGAACAGGAGTTGGCTGATCTCCTACAAGAGTCATAGAATCATAGAATCATAGAATGGTAGAGTTGGAAGGGACCTCCTGGGCCATCTGGTCCAACCACCTGCTCAAAGCAGGATTCGCTAAATCATCCCAGTCAGATGTCTGTCCAGCCTCTGTTTGAAGACTTCCATTGAAGGAGAACTCACCACTTCTCGTGGCAGCTTGTTCCACTCATTGATCACTCTAACTGTCAAAAAGTTTTTTCTAATATCTAATCTGTGTCTCCTCCCATTCAGTTTCATCCCATTGCTTCTAGTCTTTCCTTGTGCAAATGAGAATAAAGTTGATCCTTCTACAATGTGACAGCCCTTTAGATATTTGTAGACAGCTATTAAGTCTCCTCTCAGTCTTCTCTTTTGCAAACTAAACATTCCCAAATCCTGCAACCTTTCCTCATAAGACAGGGTTTGCAGACCGGTCACCATTCTGGTCGCTCTTTTCTGAACTTGCTCCAGTTTGTTGATGTCTTTTTTAAAATATGGTGCCCAAAACTGGACACAATATTCCAGATGAGGTCTGACCAAAGAGGAGTAGAGGGAAATAATAACTTCACGTGATCTAGGCTGTATGCTTCTGCTAATACATCCTGGAATTGCATTTGCCTTTTTTGCTGCTGCATCACATTGTTGACTCATATTCAGTCTGTGATCTATTAGTATACCCAAGTCTTTTTCACATGTGCTGTCACTTAGCCCTATTCCTCCCATTCTATATATGCTTTTTTCATTTTTTTGCCCAGATGTAGTACTTTGCATTTCTCCCTGTTAAAAACCATTCTGTTAGTTGCTGCCCACTTCTCCAGTTTATTTATATCTTTTTGAATCCTCTCTCTCTCTTCTCTAGTATTAGCTATCCCTCCTAGCTTTGTGTCATCAGCAAATTTAATCAGTTTACCCTCAATTCCTTCATCTAAATCGTTGATAAAGATGTTGAACAATACAGGGCCCAGGACAGAGCCCTGTGGTACCCCACTTGAGACATTCTTCCAACTGGATATGCAGCCATTTACGACCACTCTTTGGGTCCGATCACTAAGCCAGTTATGAATCCACCTAACAGTTGCCTTGTCCATTCCATACTTAGTCATTTTTTCAATAAGGATTGTATGAGAGACTTTGTCAAATGCTTTGCTGAAGTCAAGATATACTATATCTACAGCATTTCCTTGATCCACCCAATCAGTGATACCGTCATAGAAGGAAATTAAGTTAGTCTGACATGACTTATTAGCTACAAACCCATGCTGACTCTGTTTAATCACTTCATTCTTATCCAGGCATTGACATACATGTTGTTTAATAATTTGTTCAAAGATCTTTCCTGGTATAGAAGTCAGACTCACCGGCCTATAGTTGCCTGGGTCCACCTTCTTCCCCTTTTTGAAGATAGGAACAACATTTGCTCTTCTCCAGTCTTCTGGCACTTCTCCTGTTCTCCAAGAATTTTCAAAGATTATGGAGAGGGGTTCAAAAATGTCTTCTGCTATCTCCTTCAGTACTCTGGGGTGTAATTCATCTGGACCTGGAGACTTGAATTCATTTAGGTTAGCTAAGTGTTTCCTCACTATCTTTCTGTTTATAGATATCCTGGATTCTTCTACTCCCTTAATAGGACAGTGAATAACAGTTGATGTTACATTTCCTTTCTGAGAGAAAACAGATGCAAAATAGGAATTTAAAAGTTCAGCCTTCTCAACATCCTGTCTTACCATTTCATCATTTTCATCCTGTAAAAATCCTATAGCATCTTTGACTTTTCTTTTACTTTTGACATATCCCCAAAATCCTTTATTATTGCTTTTGACATCTCTTGCAAGCCTCAATTCATTTTCAGCTTTAGATAATCTGATTTGTGCCCTGCAGGTTCTGCAGACAGCATTATATTCTTCTTTAGATATGCCTCCCTCTTTCTATTTTATAAACATTTTTTTCTTCCTTTTTAGCATGTGCTTAAGTTCTGTGTTCATCCATCCTGGTTTCCTTAAATGCTTCCTATTCTTCCCTCTTTTCGGAATTGTTAACAACTGTGCTTTGAGAATTTCATTTTTCAAGATTTCCCATCCTTCCTGGACATTTTTGTCTTTAAGGATATCCAGCCATTGGATCCCTCCAATTCTCTTTCTGAATCCCTTAAAATCTGCCTTTCTGAAATCTAACCTTGACGTCTGAGTCTTCACAGGTCTTCCGCCTCTAGTTATCCAAAATTCTAAAATAGCATGGTCGCTACCTCCTAGGGTCCCAGCCACTTTTACCTCCTCAACCATTTCCTCCCTGTTTATAAGGATTAGATCCAAGGTAGCAGTTCCCCTTGTTTTCTCCCTTACCTTTTGGAAGATAAAGTTGTTAGCAAGAGAGGATAAGCATTTCCTTGACCTGTTAGTTTTGCCTGAGAGAGATTCCCAACAAATGTCTGGATAGTTGAAATCTCCCATGACAACTATGTCATATTTTTTGGAGAACTTGGCCATTTGATGCATAAAGAGTTCATCCATATCTTCAGCTTGCACAGGCGGCCTGTAGTAAATGCCTACAATGGTGTCCTTTCCATTGTTCTGTCCTTGTATTCTTACCCAAACAGTTTCCACAGAACTCCCAGTCTCTGAAGCTTCAATCTCTGTGCAGATATACGCGTTTCTAACATACAATGCGACACCCCCTCCTCGTTTATCAAGTCTGTTTCTTGCAAATAAGTTGTATCCTTCTAGTGTTGTATTCCAATCATGTGTATTGTCCCACCAAGTTTCAGTGATTCCAATGACATCATATTTCTTTTCCTGTGTTAGTAGTTCCAATTCTCCTTGTTTGTTGCCCATGCTTTGTGCATTAGTATAGAAACATTTTAGTTTGTGATTGGTTTCTCTTTCTCCAATATTTGTATTAATTAGATTCTTTCGTCTTTGTTCTTCCTTTCCACTTCTAATAGCAGAGTTCTCAATAGCATTTGTCAGGTGTATGGCTTTTTCTGGCCTTTTGCTTCCCTTCCCATGTTGTTCTAGTTTAAAGCTCTCCTAACAAGTGTAGCAAGGCGACTTCCAAATACATGCTTTCCAGTCTTCGTAAGGTGCACCCCATCTCTAGCAAGTAGTCCATCGTATAAGTAGTTCATTCCGTGATCCAGAAATCCAAATCGTTGCTGACGGCACCATCGACGTAGCCAGTTGTTCACCTGCAGAATCTTATTCCACCTCCTTGTTCCATGGCCATCCACTGGGAGGATGGAAGAGAAGACCACCTGCGCTCCCAGTTCTTTAACTTTCTTGCCTAAGTCTTCAAAGTCTCTGCAGATGGTTTCCAGGTCGTTTCTTGCGGTGTCATTTGTCCCCACATGTAGTAGCAGGAATGGGTAGTCATCTGTAGGTCTGAAGAGTCCTGATATCCTGTCAGACACATCTTTAATTTTTGCACCTGGAAGACAGCACATTTCTCTTGAAGTTATATCCGGTCTGCAGATAGCGGCCTCTGTTCCTCTCAACAGGGAATCCCCCATGACCACCACTCTCCGTTTCTTCTTCACAACATTTTTCTTTCTCCATCCAGGAGGACTCTGAAGGCGTATAAGGTTGCTGTTTGTTGGCAAAGTCTTATCCTGATGTATTTCTTCATCGTTTTCCTGCGTGAGAGCCTGGTACTGGTTTCTGAGCAGTATGGGTGCTGACTGCCTCCTGATCCTCCTGCTTCTCTGGGTCACATGTCTCCATTCCTCTGTTTCTTCAGGTGCACTTCGAATTTCTTCTCTTTCTGTAACATGAAGAGATAATTCTGCTCTGTCCAAGAACTCTTCACCTTCCTTAATGATCTTCAACGTAGCTAACCTCTCTTCGAGATTTTGCAACTTTTCCTCCAACAGGGACACAAGCTTGCATTTGTGGCATGTGAAGTTTGGCTTTTCCACAGGTAAATCTGTGAACATGTAGCAAGAAATGCAGCTCACCAAATGGCTCCTGGCCTCTTCCATCTTGAGATTTCTTAAAAACAATGAAAGATGAGCCAAAATTTGCGCGCGGTTTTTCCGATTTCCTCTTTTCAGCTGCAACGGCCAAAACCCAGTGATCGTTGAGCTCGCGGTGACTCTTCACTTATCCCAGAAGGCACTGGGAATATGCAAATGATCTCCTCAAGACTCTTCCCCTGGTTTTCCGATTTCCTCTTTTCAGCTGCAACGGCCAAAACCCAGTGATCGTTGAGCTCGCGGAGACTCTTCACTTATCCCAGAAGGCACTGGGAATATGCAAATGATCTCCTCTTCCCCTGAGTCCCACCACCCAGTGGCAACAAAATGGACTTATCCCAATTAATGCAGATCCCAGTTATACCGGCATAGTCGTCTAGAACCCTCATCACCCTCCCCAAGGAACCTTCCGCATCTCCCAAAAATAGCAACATGTCAGCATAGAGTGCCACTTTTTCCTCATGTATCCCATATTTAAATCCTACAATATTTTGATCCCTTCTAATCACTGCCGCCAGTGGCTCTATTGCTATAGCAAACAATAAAGGGGATAAAGGGCATCCCTGTCATGTGCCTCTAAACAAGGAAGTGTTGCCATCTTAATTATATGGGTCCACTATATCCTGATAGCGCATTTGTCTGGAGGCCTGGACGGGTAAACCTCTCTGCTTTTTTGCTGTTTTCTTGAATCTTCCTCCTGGTCACATCAGTTAACGGCTTGGCCAGAGCACTGTAGTTTGGTACAAACCTTCTATAGTAGCCAGCCGTACCCAGGAAGGACAGTACCTGCTTCTTGGTTTGTGGGGTGGGCCAGGCTGCATTGGCTTCTACCTTCCCTGGCTCAGGTTTTAACAGGCCTCTCGCCACCCAGTGTCCAAGGTATTGTACTTCCCCCATGGCTACCTGACACTTCCTCGACTTAACAGTAATACCTGCAGTGTTAAACCTTTGCAACACCTGAGAAAGATGTACCAGATGTTCCTCACAAGAATTACTAAAAATGGCTATATTATCGAGATAAGAAACAGTAAAGCCATCGAATCCTTCCAACAAGTGATTAACCAACCTCTGGAAGGTGGCAGGGGCATTCTCATAGATTGTAAGCTTGCGAGCAGGGCCCTCATTCCTCTTGGTATTTGTTATAATCTATGTGATTATTGTTATGCTGTAATGTCTATTGTCTGTACAAATCCCCTCCGAAATGTAAAGTGCTGCGGAATATGTCGGCGCTATAGAAATAAAATTTATTATTATTATTATTATTATTATTATATATTATTTCTCATACCAAACGGCATCACCAGAAACTCAAACAACCCAAATGGCTTTATAAAGGCTGAGCTCTCCTAGGCTTCCTTGGTCAGATGTATCTGCCAATATCCCCTGCTTCAGTCCATGATAGTGAGGTACGATGCGTTAACTAGCTGCTCTAACCGCTCATCTATCCTCGGCATGGGGTAGACCTCACATGTAGCAAGTAGATTTAATTTCCTGTAGTCTACACGGAACTGGGTCATACGGTCCTTTTTCGCGACCAGAACCACAGGTGAGGCCAAGGCGCTCTGGGATTTTTGTATTACCTTCAGGTTTAGCATCTCCTCTACCTGTTCCTTCATGTGTGCCTTTACCTCGGCTGACACACGGTATGCAGTCTCTTACTGGGGGATTGGCACCAGTGTCTACATGGTGAGTTGCTAAGTGAGTCTTCCAAGGCTTCCCTGTTAAGACTTCTGTGAACTTGCTGAGCACCCCCATCAGCTCAGACCTCTGACTGTGGGATAGCTCAGGGTTAAACTCTGCTGACTCCAGAGACAATATACTGAGTCCCAGTCTCCACATCTAGTAACAGATCAGTCTCCCCCTCTTCATGCAGGCTACAGACAGGTAATACACTGGCCTCCCTGTCATGATGAGCTTTCAGCATATTTACATGGAATACTTTTTTGATGCTTTGTATGCTCATCTAGGGTCACCACATAGTTAACATCATTTAGCCGCTTGTGTACAGTGTATGGTCCCTCTCATGCGGCCCGTAGTTTATTCTGTAACATAGGGACCAACACCCAAACTTTATGCCCCTCCTCATAGGCCCTCAGTCAGGCATTACGGTCAAACCAGACCTTCTGGTTGATTTGGGCCTGGGTCACGTTCTCATGGGCCAAGTTGCTCTTTTTTTTGCATTCTTTCCCAGAGCCTCAGTACATATTTAACCACTGAGATGCCCATAGTTTTGGGGTCGCCCTTCCAACAGTCCTTAAACAAATCAAGTGGCCCCCTGACCCTCCTCCCATAAACCATTTCAAAGGGGGAGGTACCTCTCCCAGTCTCTTCCTTCAGTCTCCACCAGCATTTTGAGCATTTGTTTTAATATTCTGTTAAACGCGCAGAGTCTGTTGGTTGGGGATAATAGGCGCTGGCCACAAAGTGCTGCACTTGTATATTTTCGCAAAGGCTTTCCATCAGATTGGACATGAATTGAGTTCCTTGATCGGTTAAAATTTCCCTCGGGAAACCCACCCCAGAGAAAACAGTCAGTAAAGCATCCATCACTTTGCTCGGATGGAGGACAATGCCACAGCTTCCAGATACCGTGTTGCATAGTCCACCACTGTGAGGATGTACTTTTTGCCAGAGCTGCTAGGTATTGCAAATGGCCCTATGATATACACAACCACTCGCTGGAAAGGCTCATTGATCACTGGCAGTGGTTTCAATGGGGCTTTCTGTATATCCCCAGACTTTCCAACCCTCTGACAAACTATGCTTGATCGACAGTAATTGGCTATATCTGTCCCCATCTTGAGCCAATAAAAATTGTGTCAGGCGAGCTTTAGTCTTGTATTCCAAGGTGTCCAGCCAAAGGAATTTCATGAGCAATTCTCAATAATTGTTCCCTAAATGGAGAAGGAACGACCTGCCGCTTTTCACAGTCCCAAGGTTCTGTAGTATCTGTGGGAGAGTCTCTTTGTACAGTCTGCCCTGGTCCCAGTATATTCTCTCCTTGTCAGAAGCAGTTTGGGGTTGGTCTGCAAGATATCTTGCCCATGGGCACGGCAGGGCTGACACCTCCAATCCCGGTTACAAACATAGTCTTTCCTGGTATGATATCTTCAGGGTTTACCATTGCTGGACGCACCAGTCACCTATGCCCCAGTGTTTCTGACACCAATGGTGACTTTATTGCCAACAGTGACAGATTGACTGTTCTCATCGGTCCTCACATCAGATCCAGCCACAAAGAGGACAGACGGCTTTGTGGTTGTAGTTGGGCATTTCTCCCTATCAGGGCAGACGGTGCCAACATGTCCCACTTTGTTGCAGAAGCATCAGGGTATATTTCCCTCCTCATTTAAACCTGACTAAAATATTTAACCTCTCTCTTTCTTCAGGTACATTTCCCTCCTCATTTAAACATGCCATCATAACCCCTTTACTTAAAAATCCATCCCTGGACCAGAACTGCACTGCTAACTACAGACCTGTCTCTAACCTTTCCTTCATCTCTAAACTCCTGGAACGCTTGGTCCACTCCCGTCTAATCCGCTATCTCTCGGATAACTCTCATCTCGACCCCTTACAATCTGGTTTCCGCTCTTTACACTCCACTGAAACTGCCCTCACTAAAGTCTCTAATGATCTAATAACAGCTAAATCAAAAGGTCATTGCTCCCTGCTGATTGTCCTGGATCTCTCTGCCGCATTTGACACTGTGGATCACCAGCTCCTCCTCAATATGCTCCGCTCTATAGGCCTCAAGGACACAGCCCTCTCCTGGTTCTCCCCCTACCTCTCTGACCGCTCCTTCACTGTGTCTTTTGCCGGCTCCTCTTCCTCTCCTCGTCCCCTTACTATCGGGGTCCCGCAGGGCTCAGTCCTAGGCCCCCTCCTCTTCTCTCTATACACTGCCCCTATTGGACAAACAATCAGCAGATTTGGGTTCCAGTATCATCTCTATGCTGATGACACCCAATTATACACTTCTTCCCCTGACATCACCCCTACCCTAATTCAAAATACCAAGGATTGTTTGTCTGCTGTCTCTAACATCATGTCCTCCATCTATCTGAAACTAAATCTCTCCAAAACTGAACTTCTTGTGTTTCTCCCCTCTACTAACCTCACTCTACCTAACATCGAAATAACCCTGGAGGGTTCAACCATAACTCCCAAGCAGCATGCCCGCTGTCTTGGGGTCATATTCGACACTGAACTTTCCTTTACTCCCTATATCCGATCACTCACTCGCTCTTGTCACCTGCATTTTAAAAACATCTCCAGAATCCGACCTTTGAAACTGCTAAGACTCTTACTGTCGCTCTTATTCATTCTCGTCTGGACTACTGCAACTCTCTTCTGATCGGTCTCTCTCTTACCAAACTTTCTTCTCTCCAGTCCATCTTGAATGCGGCAGCCAGAGTCATATTTCTGTCCAGCCGCTTCACCGATGCCTCCATCTTGTGCCAGTCACTGGCTACCTATTCGCTACAGGGTCCAGTATAAACTCATCTCTCTCACCCACAAAGCACTCCACTGTTCTGCACCGCCTTATATCTCCTCTCTCATCTCTGTCTATCGCCCTACACGTGCCCTCCGTTCTACAAATGACCTAAGACTAACATCCCCCATAATCCGAACCTCGCACCTCCGTCTCCAAGACTTCTCTCGTGCTGATCCAGCTCTCTGGAATGCACTTCCCCAGACGATCAGACTGATACCTAGCCCTGACCTATTCAGGCGTGCTTTGAAAACCCATCTCTTCAAACAAGCCTACCACATCAACTACTCAGTAAACTAACTTTGCCTTATTCCCTCCTTCCAAATATTATTCTGAATCTGCACCCCACTATTCATCTGTCTCCACACCCTCCATGCACACGATAACTGCACTTGATACTTGACTATTGCACTTAAACACACGGGCTGATGACCGGATCATGCAGCTTTATATGAAAATACTTATTTATAATTGCCAGACCTGAAACAACAAGCACTTCTCACCTACTGTGTCCCCCCCATTTCCTTGTAGATTGTAAGCTTGCGAGCAGGGACCTCACTCCTAATGTCACTGTTTAAATTATCTTAACTTGTATTGAATTTATTGTCTGTACATGTCCCCGCTTAATTGTAAAGTGCTGCGGAATATGTTGGCGCTATATAAATAAAAATTATTATTATTATTATTATTATTATTATCAGCGTGTATTGCCTAGAGAATGTCTATTCCCAGTGACCCCAAAGGAGGTGGGCTTGGACAGCACTGGTGATCGGCTGGCAGAGGGAGAAGGGTCCCCGTTTGGCTTATCGCCCTTCCAGCTGAATCCTGATGGCTTCCGCATCTCAGGCATCCTGTTAGCCACATTGCTGACTGCTATATTTGCAGCCTGATCCGCAGTTTGTGGCTCCCGATTAGACACAAATTGTCGTACATCCGTGGGGCACATATGAAGAAATTGATCCTTGACCATAAGATCCGTTAAGTCCTCAAAACTGTTAACAGAGAGTCCCCTGATCCATTGGTGGAACATGGTACTCAAGGTGCTCACGACATCCGCATAGCTGTCTGCTGATCCAGGTTGTAGATTCTGTAACTTTCTCCGATACACTTCCGGGGTTAGGTTGTATTTCCTGATCAGAGCCTCTATTATTGCCTCATAGTTCCCATCTAGCTGTCGGGAGGCCAGCAAAACTTTCAGGGCTTTGCCTCTCAACCCTGGGGTTAGATACTGCGCTCACTGCTCACTGGGTAGATGGTATTGCCTGCCGGTTTTTTCAAACCCCCGAAGGAAAGTATCTAAGTCTGCATCCTTCTCCATCACAGAGAAGTTTTCCAGACGTGGTTTCCTTGGATTTATGTCCTGGAGAGGGGTCAGCTGTGGACTGTTACCCCTTTCTATTTGAGCCATTTGGAGCTTGAAAGCTCTCTCCTCCCGGCGTTCTGCCGCTTCTCTCTCAGCCTGACGTTCTGCAGCAGCAGCCTGGCGTTCTGCAGCCTCTCTCTCGGCCAGTCGGTACTTGCGATCGCTTGTTCCTCAGCACTGGCATTACTGGCACTTCCAGAAAGTATCTCCAGTGCAAGAGCTGGCATTGCTGGGTCTCTCTGAGGTGGACTCTATCTTTGCCCAGATGCTTCAGTATTTTGCTCTATGTCCTGCTCGACCAAGGCACGTATCAGCAGTTACTTGGATTTGTCGGCTGTCTCTATTCCTCTCTGCTCACAGAGGTCGGTCAGAGCCTCTTTGCTCTGTTTCTTGTACTGGGCTGCCATATCAATGAACAGCCTTTGCCAAATAAAAGATAGAAAAGAAAAATGGGGAAGGGAAATTGATTGCAAGTGTGTCCAAATAGCACTGAGTTGACCTTGTAGAACTGGTGCAATCCTCGCAATGATACCATTTCTTTAGTACAGGGAATAATTGCTTACACCATGCACTAATGCTCTAATAGAAATAAATTCTATCCCACCGCTCTGCCACCAATTTGTCATGAATTACAAGGGGGATATATTCGTATATCCCACCGCTGCCACCAATTTGTCACGTACCCACTTCTCAGCACGTGACTTGGGGTTGCGTCTGCTAGGGTTAATCTATCTCCTCTCACTCAGTCCAGCATTCAACCTCTGTTCTATGCTGCAATGGGAGCATAAATCACACCCCGACACAGACCACACACTCCATTTCATACACGCTGCCATCACTCACCGAATACACGGGCAGTAAGTCCCAGAAATGTTACTACTATGTGCCAATCACCTGGAGCACACAATCGGCTATGGATTCTTTAGAGCATACAAGGTTCAACTTATTAAAGTTTTCAGCTTTAATAGAAAAGGTACAGTGCTTAAAATAAAAGGATATAAAAATGGAAATAAAAAGTGACATACAAATATTCAAAAACAGTGATAAAATAAAAGGGAGAAAACTTACAGAAATATCGACCTTTGCAGTCTGGTATTCTGTCCCCGAGGGAAGGGGGAATATGAAATGGAGCACATCAGCTAGGCTGCCCCTCACTGTGAACATGTTTCTTTGTGTAAAGTCCTAATTTTTAGATTTACTCAGGGATCAGGTTTCTAGACCAGCCTCTCATGAATACATTATTTTCCTCTGAACACTATTTGTGTGATCTTTCTCACAGATAGATAGTGTCAAGCTGCAATTGGCGTCTCCCTCAGAAGGTGTGAAATGTTTCCACTTTTTTTGTTCTCAGCAAGGCCCCGTGGAGAGACTGGAGACAGGAGACTTTCTTTCTCAGGATAACATATGCTATCACATTTGTGAGAGCTACAGTCGAAGGACAGATGTTAATTTACTGTTGGTCATACATCCATATATACATACTAGCTATGAACCCGTTCTACGCCCGGATGGCGGGCATTTTTATTGGTATATGGTCTCCCATCCTGGTATGTGCTGCACCCCTCATCCCTATCCTGGCATATATGGTACCCTCACCTAATCCTGGTATCAGGGCAGGACTGGGACTAAAATTCAGCTCTGGCATTTGAAGTTACACAGGCCCACTAGTCACATGGTGACTATATAATATCTTTGCACACTTGTAGGTTACAAGAAGTGAGAGGAGATTAACACGACTATATAACATGTAGTCACAGCTGTGCCCAGGATTTCAGCTCAGTCCTATTTATTGCTTTTAGGTACAGTACTCCTCCCAAAGCTCTGTCCCCTTTTGTACGCACAGTGACAGAATTCCTGGCAGAACTGCTATCCATTGGGCAACCAGACCCCCTGGTCATAGCTGCCCTTATCATACCTCCCAACTTTTGAAGAAGGGAAAGAGGGACAAAGACTGCAGCGCGGGTAGCGCACCGCTGCAAATTTTAGGCCACGCCCAGCCACACCCATTTCACAACTAGTCGCACCCATGTCCACGCCTAATCGCACCTATTTAGCATGGCTGATCACACTGACTGGTACTGAGGGCACAGTGGCTGGCATTATGGGCACACTGACTGGCACTAAGGAAGAGCGAAAACAGAGAGAGAGAGAAAGAAGAAAGAACAGAGAGAGAGACAGAGAAAACAGAGAGAAAGAAAGAAGTAAAGAAAAGAAAGAACAGAGAGTAAGAAAGAGAGGAAAGAAAAAGAAAGAAAGAGGGGAAAGAAAGGACAGAGAGAGAGAGAGAAAGAAAAAAGAAAGATTAGAGAGAGAAAGAAAGAACAGCGAGAGAGAGAAAATGAGGGAAAGACAGAACAGAGAATGAGAAAGAAAGAAAGAAAGAACAGAGAAAGAAAAAGAGAGAAAGAAATAAAGAAAGATTCTATAAAGATACTATAGCAGCCTGGCTCCCATTGTAGTGCCCACCTGAGCCTCCCGGTGCAGGACATATCATGATCCGCTCACATGGCCCGCATCCCCGATTCCAAGGCGATCCTGCTGTCTGCGCTGTTGGAGGAGGACACGGTGATGGATCTGAAGCATTCCTGGTTCCGTCAAAATCTCCTCAAGAAATTATCTCATTTCCGGTCAGCTTCCAGCACATCACTTCAGGTGGAACGTCATGTGTGTGTTTTAAAATGCTCCTCGGGGCTCCGCCGTGTACTCCTGTGTCCGTGGGAAAAGCCCGCTTTGTATGCTTCATACACACTTGGCTCCGCTCCGTAGACATATGGCTCCACTCCGTACACACACGGCTCCGCTCAGTATACCCCATACACACGCGGTTCCTCTCCGTACACCAAGTACACACACGGCTCCGCTCCGTACACCTTGTACACATGCGGCCCGCTCCGTACACCTTGCACTCACGCGGCTCTGCTCCGTACACCTCGTACTCGCGCGGCTCCGCTCCATACACCTCATACACGTGTGGCTCCGCTCCGTACATTTCATACACACGGCTCCGCTCCGTACACCTCGTACACGCGGCTCTGTTCCGTACACCTCATACACACACAGCTCCTCTCCAATACACCTCGTACACAGACGGCTCCACTCCATACACCTCGTGCACACACGGCTCCACTCTGTACACCTCATACACACACAGCTCTGCTACATCTACCCTGTAAACCCCTCCTGACCCCACACATACTTACCTCATCCAGCACCATGACAACAGCACAGCAGAGTCTTGCAGACACCAATAGGCAAGGCTGAGCGCACAGGACCTGTGATGAGGTCACAGGAGGGGCGGAGTCAGGGGTGACATGATCAGGGGTCTGGACAAAGGCTCCTGATCATGTGACCCCTGACTCCTCCCCTCCTGTGACCTCATCACAGGTCCTGTGAACAGAGAAGAGAGCAGGCAAGCGACGCTATGAGTGGCTGCAGGGGGGAGGTCTCATGCTACGGTGAGGATGGGGTGCGTGGGAGGGGGCATGGCGGCTTATCTCCCTGCAGTGCTGGAGGGTTGTGAGCTATAACCGCCGTGCCCACAGAGGGCCGGCGGCAGGAGCAACAGCCAGGCCAGTGGCTGCATCAGCTGGCAAGCGGCCAGATGATCGGGCGCTGCCGCCCGCAGCCCACATGACAGCGGCCCAGCGGGAAAATGCCCGGTTGGTTATATTACCAATCCGGGCCTGCCTGGTATGCATGGTACCCCCTTATCCATATACTGGTATTCATGGTTCCCTCACCCCCCAATCCTGGTATGCACGGCACCCCCCTCATCCTTATCGTGGTATACATGGTACCCCCTCATCCCTATTATGGTATGCATGGTACCCCCTCATCCCTATCGTGGTATGCATGGTGCCCTCACCCCCCAATCCTGGCATGCATGGTCCCCTCACCCCCAATCCTGGTATGCATGGTGCCCTCACCCCCCAATCCTGGTATGCATGGTGCCCTCGCCCCCCAATCCTAGTATGCATGGTTCTCTCACCCCCCAATCCTGGTATGCATAGTCCCCTCACCCTCCTATCCTGGTATGCATGGTCCCCTCACCCTCCTATCCTGGTATGCATGGTCCCCTCACCCCCCAATCCTGGTATGCATGGTGCCCTCACCCACCTATCCTGGTATGCATGGTGCCCTCACCCCCCAATCCTGGTATGCATGGTCCTCTCACCCCCCAATCCTGGTATGCATGGTCCCCTCACCCCCTATCCTGGAATGCATGGTCCCCTCACCCCCCAATCCTGGTATGCATGGTCCTCTCACCCCCCAATCCTGGTATGCATGGTCCCCTCACCCCCCAATCCAGATATGCATGGTCTTCTCACCTCTCTTTCCTGGTATGCATGGTCCCCTCACCCCCCAATCCTGATATGAATGGTCCCCCTCACCCCTATTAAACTGCACACATTAAAAAAAAAATTATGCTCACCTTTCTTCCCCGTGTCCAGCGCTGTCCTGTTCTGGGTGTGTTGTGGCGCCAGACTAGGCGCCTGCGCAGTCCTCGCTTTCCGCCGCTATGTTCTTGAAGACACACTGCAGTGTGTCTTCAAGAAAATGGCGGCGGTAAGCGCGGACTGCGCAGGGGCCGATTCATGTCTGCAGTGGGAGTGCTGAGGTGCCGGACTCGGCACCTGCGCAGTCCTTGCTTTCCGCCGCCATTTTCTTAAAGACACACTGCAGTGTGTCTTCTACACAATGGCGGCGGTAAGCGCGGACTGCGCATGCGCTGATTCCAGTGCCATAACCTGCCCTCTCCTGATATCACATGAAGGCGCAAGACCCCACGGCAACAGCAACACTGGCTCGGTAAGGTGTTGCAGAGATCGCGGAATGCGTTCAGTGCTTACGCATACCGCGATTTCTTGGGGGTCTGTGTCACTTTGTGAGGGATGCGTCACTGTCTGGAGCAAGACTGCGCAGTCTATAGAGGCTTCAGACAGAGTGATGCTTAGCCCGTTATATTATAGATTTCACTACAGTAAACTTGGTCATTATTCTGCTAGCTGTAGAAAGCAACTTTTGATCTATCTTTGTATTATGGTTTAGACCTAATAAAAATATTTTGCAAAAAAAAGATAAAATTAAAGATACTCTGATAAGTAAAATTTCATGCTACATTTATATTCATGACAATGAGCAATTGAATAATATAATCTAAATACAATACGTTTAAAGGGAAGGTGCTGCAATTTTGCTTTTGCATTAAAAATGATTATATAAACAATTATTTTTAATACAAAATTAAATTTTTTAATTGTAATATTTTTTTATTTTTGCAGCCACTGGGCGCTGCCATTTTGCTTTGCAGGAGTGTAAGAGACACATACACTCTGCAAATATGGCTGCTCTGGGCATAGGAGACAGCAGTCGCCTACCGACTCTATTCCTTGCATTGAGATGCTCCCTGCTGCGATCTGGGCACACCCCCCTGGACTGTCCAGATCGCGAGTTTTCACTTTGCAGGCCAGTTCTTTAGTGGGCGTGTCAGGGGGTCGCAGTCTTTGTGAGCTGCAGCGCTGATTGGTTCATGACGGCAGTGAAGGCGGTGCATTTATGAGCGTGCTCAGATCCAGATCCTGGGGCAGACTGGGAAGGTGGAAGGCGCGCATTCAGGAGCGCGCCTTTCTACCTCTCGAGGCACGCATTCAGGAGCGCGCATTTTTACCTCTCGGCGCGCATTTCAAAGGTTCACAGGTGCTGGGCGTGCTTTTCACAGGTGCAGCGTCTGCACATTTCACTAGTGCTGGGCGTGCTTTTCACAGGTGCAGCGTCTGCACATTTCACTAGTGCTGGGCGCACTTTTCACAGGTGCAGAGTCTGCGCATTTCACTAGTGCTGATAAAAAGAAGACTTGAGGGCACTACAAAATATCACAGGGGACTGCGATCCACACACCTGAGCAAACAGACCATGAAAATGTGTAAAGAAGTGTGCAAAATGGACGCGATCAACCCCAAAATCCCCAATAAATATGAATATAACATATCATAATTTTGTCAAAAATAATAAATTTTTATTAACATACAAAAAGGAAACATACACAAATGACAAAAAATGGGATAAAAACAATTAAAAAGGCCAAACCAAATTGGCCCTAATAGACACTCCAAAAAAATATATACAGGTTCTAAGGTAGGAAACTAGTATATACCCCTTCCAGTGTGCTGGGTAAAGACCTACACAATGATACCATGTAATAAGAATAATGCATATATATATATATAGAAAAAGACCCATGTAGACCATATGCTAGACATAATAATATTGCATGAATGAACAAAATACACACAGTATATATAACATGGAGATAAAATGCAAAATCCTCAATGCAAGAGAACACAAATGACCAACAATACAAAGACCCTTTAATATTAAGGTGATGATTTATACAAAAGGATATAAACCCAGTCCATGGTTTGCAGTTCCCAATATAGGCTAATCAGATGAACCATATAGATATCATGCCTCCAGGGGAACCAAAAAACCCCCTAAATGTATAGACATGTGCAGTTAAGATGTACAAAAAAGCTGGTACAAAGACCAAAAATGCATAACATGCGCTCAGGTGTATATAGCATGGAAATGAGGTGAAAAACCACAATGTGGGAGAGCACACATGAACAGAAATGCAAAAACCCTTTCAATTATTCAGAGTAGGCTAATCAGATATACCATATGATAGAATGCCTCCAGGAGAGTGAAAAAAACCCGCAATGGTACAGACATAAGCAGATTGAATGCACAGAAAGGTCACTGAAAAAGAGACATTTAAATGAATAAAATGCCTATGGATTGCAAAAACTATGAGGGTGAATCATGAAAAGGTCTAAGAGTGAGGCCATATACCCGCAAGAACTAGTGACTGGAGGGGGTAACACTTTCACTAGTGCTGGGCGTCTGCGCATTTCACTAGTGCTGGGAGCATATTTCACAGGTGCTGGGCATGCTTTTCACAGGTGCAGCGTCTGCGCATTTCACAGGTGCTGGGTGCGCTTTTCACAGGTGCAGCGTCTGCGCATTTCACTAGTGCCGGGTGCATATTTCACAGGTGCTGGGCGCGCTTTTCACAGGTGCAGCGTCTGCGCATTTCACAAGTGGAGGCACGCATTTCACAAGTGCTGGGTGCGATTTTGACAGGTGCAGCATCTTCGCATTTCACTAATGCTGGGTGCCTCTCGGAGCGCATTTCACAGGTGCTGGGCGTGTTTTTCACAGGTGCAGCGCCTTCGCATTTCACTAGTGCTGGGCACGCTTTTCAGAGGTGCAGCGTCTGCGCATTTCACTAGTGCTGGGCGCATATTTCACAGACTGTGCTGGGCGCGGTTTTCAAAAGTGCAGTGTCTGCACATTTCACAAGTGGGGGCGCGCATTTCACAGGTGCTGGGCGCGCTTTTCACAGGTGCAGCGTCTGTGCATTTCACTAGTGCTGGGCGCATATTTCATAGACTGTGCTGGGCGCGCTTTTCACAAGTGCAGCGTATGCGCATTTCACAAGTGGGGGCGCGCATTTCACAGGTGCTGGGCGCATATTTCACAGGTGCTGGGTTTGCTTTTCACAGGTGCAGTGCCTTCGCATTTCACAAGTGGGCGCGTGCATTTCACAGGTACTGGGCGCGCTTTTCACCAGTGCAGCGTCTACTCATTTCACTAGTGCTGGGCGCATATTTCACAGGTGCTGGGCATGCTTTTCACAGGTGCAGCGTCTGCGCATTTCACAGGTGCTGGGTGTGCTTTTCACAGGTGCAGCGTCTGCGCATTTCACTAGTGCTGGGCGCATATTTCACAGGTGCTTGGCGCGCTTATCACAGGTGCAGCGTCTGCGCATTTCAAAAGTGGGGGCGCACATTTCACAGGTGCTGGGCGCGATTTTGACAGGTGCAGCATCTGCGCATTTCACTAATGCTGGGTTCCTCTCAGAGCGCATTTCACAGGTACTGGGCGTGTTTTTCACAGGTGCAGCGACTGCGCATTTCACTAGTGCTGGGCACGCTTTTCACAGGTGCAGCGTCTGCGCATTTCACTAGTGCTGGGTGCATATTTCACAGGTGCTGGGCACGCTTTTCACAGGTGCAGCGTCTGCGCATTTCACAGGTGCTGGACGCTCTTTTCACAGGTGCAGCGTCTGCGCATTTCACTAGTGCTGTGCGCATATTTCACAAGTGCTGAGCGTGCTTTTCACAGGTGCAGCATCTGCGCATATCAATAGTGCTGGGCGTGCTTTTCACAGGTGCAGCGTCTGCTCATTTCACTAGTGCTAGGTGCATATTTCCAAGGTGCTGGGCGCGCTTTTCACAGGTGCAGCGTCTGCGCATTTCACTAGTTCTGGGCGCATATTTCACAGACTGTGCTGGGCGCGCATTTCACAAGTGCAGCGTCGGCGCATTTCACAAGTGGGGGGCGCGCATTTCACAGGTGCTGGGCGCGTTTTTCACAGGTGCAGCGTCTGTGCATTTCACTAGTGCTGGGCACATATTTCACAGATGCTGGGCATGCTTTTCACAGGCGCAGCGTATGCGCATTTCACAGGTGCTGGGTGCGCTTTTCACAGGTGCAGCGTCTGCGCATTTCACTAGTGCTGGGCGCATATTTCACAGACTGGCCTGGGCGCGCTTTTCACAGGTGCAGCGTCTGCGCATTTCACAAGTGGGGGGGCGCATTTCACAGGTGCTGGGCGCGATTTTCACAGGTGCAGCACCTGCGCATTTCACTAGTGCTGGGCACGCTTTTCACAGGTGGAGCGTCTGCGCATTTCACTGGTGCTGGGCGCATATTTCACAGATTGTGCAGGGCGCGCTTTTCACAAGTGCAGCGTCTGCGCATTTCACAAGTGGGGGCGCGGATTTCACAGGTCCTGGGCGTGCTTTTCACAGGTGCAGCGTCTGTGCATTTCACTAGTGCTGGGCACCTCTCGGCGTGCATTTCACAGGTGCTGGGCTCGCTTTTCACCGGTGCATCGTCTACTCATTTCACTAGTGCTGAGCACATATTTCACAGGTGCTGGGCATGCTTTTCACAGGTGCAGCGTCTGCGCATTTCACAGGTGCTGGGTGCGCTTTTCACAGGTGCAGCATCTGCGCATTTCACTAGTGCTGGGCGCATATTTCACCGGTGCTGGGCGCGCTTATCACAGGTGCAGCGTCTGCGCATTTCAAAAGTGGGGGCGCGCATTTCACAGGTGCTGGGCGCGATTTTAACAGGTGCAGCATCTGCGCATTTCACTAATGCTGGGTGCCTCTCGGAGCGCATTTCACAGGTACTGGGCGTGTTTTTCACAGGTGCAGCGACTGCGCATTTCACTAGTGCTGGGCACGCTTTTCACAGGTGCAGCGTCTGCGCATTTCACTAGTGCTGGGTGCATATTTCACAGGTGCTGGGCACGCTTTTCACAGGTGCAGCGTCTGCGCATTTCACAGGTGCTGGACGCTTTTTTCACAGGTGCAGCGTCTGCGCATTTCACTAGTGCTGTGCGCATATTTCACAAGTGCTGAGCGTGCTTTTCACAGGTGCAGCGTCTGCGCATATCAATAGTGCTGGGCGCGCTTTTCACAGGTGCAGCGTCTGCTCATTTCACTAGTGCTAGGTGCATATTTCCAAGGTGCTGGGCGCGCTTTTCACAGGTGCAGCGTCTGCGCATTTCACTAGTGCTGGGCGCATATTTAAGACTGTGCTGGGCACGCTTTTCACAAGTGCAGCGTCTGCGCATTTCACAAGTGGGGGCGCGCATTTCACAGGTGCTGGGCGCGCTTTTCACATGTGCAGCGTCTGTGCATTTCACTAGTGCTGGGCAGCTCTCAGCATGCATTTCACAGGTGCTGGGCGCGCTTTTCACCGCTGCAGCGTCTACGCATTTCACAAGAGCTGGGGGCATATTTCACATGTGCTGGGCACGCTTTTCATAGGTGCAGCGCCTGCGCATTTCACAAGTGGGGGCGTGCTTTTCACAGGTGCTGGGCGCGCTTTTCACAGGTGCAGTGTCTGCGCATTTCACTAGTGCTGGGCGCATATTTCACAGATGCTGGGCATGCTTTTCACAGGTGCAGCGTCTGCGCATTTCACAGGTGCTGGGTGCGCTTTTCACAGGTGCAGCGTCTGCGCATTTCACTAGTGCTGGGCGCATATTTCACAGACTGGCCTGGGCGCGCTTTTCACAGGTGCAGCGTCTGCGCATTTCACAAGTGGGGGGCGCGCATTTCACAGGTGCTGGGCGCGATTTTCACAGGTGCAGCGCCTGCGCATTTCACTAGTGCTGGGCACGATTTTCACAGGTGCAGTGTCTGTGCATTTCACTAATGCTGGGTGCATATTTCACAGACTGTGCTGGGCGCGCTTTTCACAGGTGCAGTGTCTTCGCATTTCACAAGTGGGGACGTGCATTTCACAGGTACTGGGCGCGCTTTTCTCAGGTGCAGAGTCTACGCATTTCACTAGTGCTGGGCGCATATTTCACAGGTGCTGGGCATGCTTTTTACAGGTGCAGCGTCTGCGCATTTCACAGGTGCTGGGTGCGCTTTTCACAGGTGCAGGGTCTGTGCATTTCACTAGTGCTGGGAGCATATTTCACAGGTGCTGGGCGCGCTTTTCACAGGTGCAGCGTCTGCGCATTTCACAAGTGGGGGCGCGCATTTCACAGCTAATGGGCGCGATTTTGACAGGTGCAGCATCTGCGCATTTCACTAATGCTGGGTGCCTCTTGGAGCACATTTCACAGGTACTGGGCGTGCTTTTCACAGGTGCAGCGCCTGCGCATTTCACTAGTGCTGGGCAAGCTTTTCACAGGTGCAGCGTCTGCGCAATTCACTAGTGCTGGGTGCATATTTCACAGGTGCTGGGCGCGCTTTTCACAGGTGCAGCGTCTGCGCATATCAATAGTGCTGGGCGCGCTTTTCACAGGTGCAGCGTCTGCGCATTTCACTAGTGCTGGGCGCATATTTCACAGACTCTGCTGGGCGCGCTTTTCACAAGTGCAGCGTCTGTGCATTTCACAAGTGGGGGCGCGCATTTCACAGGTGCTGGGCGCAATTTTCACAGGTGCAGCGTCGGTGCATTTCACTACTGCTGGGCACCTCTCAGCATGCATTTCACAGGTGCTGGGTGAGCTTTTCATCGGTCTAGCATCTACGCATTTCACTAGTGCTGGGCGCATATTTCCAGGTGCTGGGTGCGCTTTTCACAGGTGCAGCATCTGCGCATTTCACTAGTGTTGGGCGCGCTTTTCACAGGTGCAGTGTCTGCGCATTTCACTAGTGCTGGGCGCATATTTCACAGGTTCTGGGCACGCTTTTCACATGTGCAGCGTCTGCGCATTTCACAGGTGCTGGGCACATATTTCACAGGTGCTGGGCGTGCTTTTCACAGTTGCAGCGTCTGCGCATTTCACTAGTGCTGGGCGCATATTTCACAGGTGCTGAGCGCGCTTTTCACAGGTGCAGCGTCTGCGCATTTCACAAGTGGGTGCATGCATTTCACAGGTGCAGCGTCTGCGCATTTCACTAATGCTGGGCGCCTCTTGGCGCGCATTTCACAGGGACTGGGCGTGCTTTTCACAGGTGCAGCGTCTGCGCATTTCACTAGTGTTGGGCATGGTTTTCACAGGTGTAGCGTCTGTGCATTTCACTAGTGATGTGCGCATATTTCACAGGTGCTGGGCGCGCTTTTCACAGGTACAGCGTCTGCGCATTTCACTAGTGCTGGGCACCTCCCGGCGTGCATTTCACAGGTGCTGGGGGCGCTTTTCACAGGTGCAGCGTCTGCGCATTTCACTAGTGCTGGGCACATTTCACAGGTGCTGAGCGTGCTTTTCACAGGTGCAGCGTCTGCGCTTATCACTAGTTCTGGGCGCGCTTTTCACAGGTGCAGCGTCTGCGCATTTCACTAGTGCTAGGTGCATATTTCCAAGGTGCTGGGCGCGCTTTTCACAGGTGCAGCATCTGCGCATTTCACTAGTGCTGGGCACCTCTCGGCGTGCATTTCACAGGTGCTGGGCGCGCTTTTCACAGGTGCAGCGTATGCGCATTTCACTAGTGCTGGGCAAATATTTCACAGGTGCTGAGTGTGCTTTTCACAGGTGCAGCGTCTGCGCATATCACTAATTCTGGGTGCGCTTTTCACAGGTGCAGCGACTGCGCATTTCACAAGTGGGGGCACGCATTTCACAGGTGCTGGGCGTGCTTTTCACAGGTGCAACATCTGCGCATTTCACTAGTGCTGGGCATGCTTTTCACAGGTGCAGCGTCTGCGTATTTCACTAGTGCTGGTCGCATATTTCACAGGTGCTGGGCGCGCTTTTCACAGGTGCAGTGTCTGCGCATTTCACTAGTGCTGGGCACCTCTCGGCGTGCATTTCACACGTGCTGAGCGTGCTTTTCACAGGTGCAGCATCTGCGCATATCACTAGTTCTGGGCAAGCTTTTCACAGATGCAGCGTCTGCGTATTTCACTAGTGCTGGGTGCATATTTCCAAGGTGCTGGGCGCGCTTTTCACAGGTGCAGCGTCTGCGCATTTCACAGGTGCTGGGAGCACTTTTCACAGGTGCAGCGCCTGTGCATTTCACTAGTGCTGGGTGCCTCTCGGCGCGCTTTTCACAGGTGCAGCGTCTGCGCATTTCACAAGTGGGGGCTCGCATTTCACAGGTGATGGGCGCACTTTTCACAGGTGCAGCGTCTGCGCATTTCACTAGAGCTGGGCGCGCTTTTCACAGGTGCAGCGGCTGCGCATTTCACTAGTGCTGGGCGCATATTTCACAGGTGCTTGGCACGCTTTTCACAGGTGCAGTGTCTTTGCATTTCACTAGTGCTGGGCATGCTTTTCACAGGTACAGCATCTGCACATTTCACTAGTGCTGGTCGCATATTTCACAGGTGCTGGGCACGGTTTTCACAGATGCACCGTCTGCGCATTTCACTAGTGCTGGGCACCTCTCGGCATGCATTTCACAGGTGCTGAGCGTGCTTTTCACAGGGGCAGCGTCAGCGCATATCACTAGTTCTGGGCAAGCTTTTCACAGGTGCAGCGTCTGCGTATTTCATTAGTGCTGGGTGCATATTTCCAAGGTGCTGGGTGCGCTTTTCACAGGTGCAGCGTCTGCGCATTTCATAGGTGCTGGGCGCGCTTTTCACAGGTGCAGCGTCTGTGCATTTCACTAGTGCTGGGTGCCTTTCGGCGCGCTTTTCACAGGTGCAGCGTCTGCGCATTTCACAAGTGGGGGCACGCATTTCACAGGTGCTGGGCACGCTTTTCACAGGTGCAGCGTCTGTGCATTTCACTGGTGCTGGGCGCGCTTTTCACAGGTGCAGCGTCTGCACATTTCACTAGTGCTGGGCACGTTTTTCACAGGTGCAGTTTCTTCGCATTTCACTAGTGC
Organism: Dendrobates tinctorius; assembly: GCF_039654945.1. NCBI lineage: Eukaryota > Metazoa > Chordata > Amphibia > Anura > Dendrobatidae > Dendrobates > Dendrobates tinctorius. The sequence continues at coordinate 12,668,990 of NW_027361701.1, read as the reverse complement.
TGGGCACGCTTTTCACAGGTGCAGCGTCTGCGTATTTCACTAGTGCTGGTCGCATATTTCACAGGTGCTGGGCGCGCTTTTCACTGGTGCAGCGTCTGCGCATTTCACTAGTGCTGGGCACCTCTCGGCGTGCATTTCACAGGTGCTGAGCGTGCTTTTCACAGGTGCAGCATCTGCGCATATCACTAGTTCTGGGCAAGCTTTTCACAGATGCAGCGTCTGCGCATTTCACTAGTGCTGGGTGCATATTTCCAAGGTGCTGGGCGCGCTTTTCACAGGTGCAGCGTCTACGCATTTCAAAGGCGCTGGGAGCGCTTTTCACAGGTGCAGCGTCTGTGCATTTCACTAGTGCTGGGTGCCTCTCGGCGCGCTTTTCACAGGTGCAGCGTCTGCGCATTTCACATGTGGGGGCGCGCATTTCACAGGTGATGGGTGCACTTTCCACAGGTGCAGCATCTCTGCCTTTCACTAGTGCTGGGCACCGCTAGGCGCACTTTTCACAGGTGCAGCGTCTGCGCATTTCACTAGTGCTGGGCGCGCTTTTCACAGGTGCAGCGGCTGCGCATTTCACTAGTGCTGGGCGCATATTTCACAGGTGCTTGGCACGCTTTTCACAGGTGCAGTGTCTTTGCATTTCACTAGTGCTGGGCATGCTTTTCACAGGTGCAGCGTCTGCGCATTTCACTAGTGCTGGTCGCATGTTTCACAGGTGCTGGGCGCGCTTTTCACTGGTGCAGCGTCTGCGCATTTCACTAGTGCTGGGCACCTCTCGGCGTGCATTTCACAGGTGCTGAGCGTGCTTTTCACAGGTGCAGCATCTGCGCATATCACTAGTTCTGGGCAAGCTTTTCACAGATGCAGCGTCTGCGCATTTCACTAGTGCTGGGTGCATATTTCCAAGGTGCTGGGCGCGCTTTTCACAGGTGCAGCGTCTACGCATTTCAAAGGCGCTGGGAGCGCTTTTCACAGGTGCAGCGTCTGTGCATTTCACTAGTGCTGGGTGCCTCTCGGCGCGCTTTTCACAGGTGCAGCGTCTGCGCATTTCACATGTGGGGGCGCGCATTTCACAGGTGATGGGCGCACTTTCCACAGGTGCAGCATCTCTGCCTTTCACTAGTGCTGGGCACCGCTAGGCGCACTTTTCACAGGTGCAGCGTCTGCGCATTTCACTAGTGCTGGGCGCGCTTTTCACAGGTGCAGCGGCTGCGCATTTCACTAGTGCTGGGCGCATATTTCACAGGTGCTTGGCACGCTTTTCACAGGTGCAGTGTCTTTGCATTTCACTAGTGCTGGGCATGCTTTTCACAGGTGCAGCGTCTGCGCATTTCACTAGTGCTGGTCGCATGTTTCACAGGTGCTGGGCACGGTTTTCACAGATGCACCGTCTGCGCATTTCACTAGTGCTGGGCACCTCTCGGCATGCATTTCACAGGTGCTGAGCGTGCTTTTCACAGGTGCAGCGTCAGCGCATATCACTAGTTCTGGGCAAGCTTTTCACAGGTGCAGCGTCTGCGTATTTCATTAGTGCTGGGTGCATATTTCCAAGGTGCTGGGTGCGCTTTTCACAGGTGCAGCGTCTGCGCATTTCATAGGTGCTGGGCGCGCTTTTCACAGGTGCAGCGTCTGTGCATTTCACTAGTGCTGGGTGCCTTTCGGCGCGCTTTTCACAGGTGCAGCGTCTGCGCATTTCACAAGTGGGGGCACGCATTTCACAGGTGCTGGGCACGCTTTTCACAGGTGCAGCGTCTGTGCATTTCACAGGTGCTGGGCGCGCTTTTCACTGGTGCAGCGTCTGCGCATTTCACTAGTGCTGGGCACCTCTCGGCGTGCATTTCACAGGTGCTGAGCGTGCTTTTCACAGGTGCAGCATCTGCGCATATCACTAGTTCTGGGCAAGCTTTTCAAAGATGCAGCGTCTGCGCATTTCACTAGTGCTGGGTGCATATTTCCAAGGTGCTGGGCGCGCTTTTCACAGGTGCAGCGTCTACGCATTTCAAAGGCGCTGGGAGCGCTTTTCACAGGTGCAGCGTCTGTGCATTTCACTAGTGCTGGGTGCCTCTCGGCGCGCTTTTCACAGGTGCAGCGTCTGCGCATTTCACATGTGGGGGCGCGCATTTCACAGGTGATGGGCGCACTTTCCACAGGTGCAGCATCTCTGCCTTTCACTAGTGCTGGGCACCGCTAGGCGCACTTTTCACAGGTGCAGCGTCTGCGCATTTCACTAGTGCTGGGCGCGCTTTTCACAGGTGCAGCGGCTGCGCATTTCACTAGTGCTGGGCGCATATTTCACAGGTGCTTGGCACGCTTTTCACAGGTGCAGTGTCTTTGCATTTCACTAGTGCTGGGCATGCTTTTCACAGGTGCAGCGTCTGCGCATTTCACTAGTGCTGGTCGCATGTTTCACAGGTGCTGGGCACGGTTTTCACAGATGCACCGTCTGCGCATTTCACTAGTGCTGGGCACCTCTCGGCATGCATTTCACAGGTGCTGAGCGTGCTTTTCACAGGTGCAGCGTCAGCGCATATCACTAGTTCTGGGCAAGCTTTTCACAGGTGCAGCGTCTGCGTATTTCACTAGTGCTGGGTGCATATTTCCAAGGTGCTGGGTGCGCTTTTCACAGGTGCAGCGTCTGCGCATTTCATAGGTGCTGGGCGCGCTTTTCACAGGTGCAGCGTCTGTGCATTTCACGAATGCTGGGTGCCTTTCGACGCGCATTTCACAGGTGCTGGGCACACTTTTCACAGGTGCAGCGTCTGTGCATTTCACTGGTGCTGGGCGCGCTTTTCATAGGTGCAGCGTCTGTGTATTTCACTAGTGCGGGGCGCGCATTTCACAGGTGCTGGGCGCAATTTTCACAGGTGCAGCGTCTGCGCATTTCACTACTGCTGGGCGCCTCTCGGCACGCATTTCACAGGTGCTGGGTGCGCTTTTTACAGGTGCAGCGTCTGAGCATTTCACTAGTGCTGGGCGCATATTTCACAGGTGCTGGGCGCGCTTTTCACAGATGCAGCGGCTGCGCATTTCACTAGTGCTGGGCGCGCTTTTCACAGGTGCAGCGTCTGCGCATTTCGCTAGTGCTGGGAGCATATTTCACAGGTGTTGAGCGTGCTTTTCACAGGTGCAGCGTCTGCGCATATCACTAGTGCTGGGCGCGCTTTTCACAGGTGCAGCGTCTGCGCATATCACCAGTGCTGGGTGCATTTTTCCAAGGTGCTGGGCGCGCTTTTCACAGGTGCAGTGTCTGTGCATTTCACTAGTGCTGGGCGCATATTTCACAGGTGCTGGGCGCTCTTTTCACAGGTACAGCGTCTGCGCATTTCACAAGTGGGGGCGCGCATTTCTCAGGTGCTGGCACGCTTTTCACAGGTGCAGCGTCTACCATTTTACTATTGCTGGGCACCTCTTGGCGTGCATTTCACAGGTGCTGGGTATGCTTTTCACAGGTGCAGCGTCTGCGCATTTCACTAGTGCTGGGCACGTTTTTCACAGGTGCAGTTTCTTCGCATTTCACTAGTGCTGGGCACGCTTTTCACAGGTGCAGCGTCTGCGTATTTCACTAGTGCTGGACGCATATTTCACAGGTGCTGGACGTGCTTTTCACAGGTGCAGCGTCTGCGTATTTCACTAGTGCGGGGCGCGAATTTCACAGGTGCTGGGTGCACTTTTCACAGGTGCAGCGTCTGCGCATTTCACTACTGCTGGGCGCCTCTCGGCACGCATTTCACAGGTGCTGGGTGCGCTTTTTACAGGTGCAGCGTCTGCGCATTTCACTAGTGCTGGGCGCATATTTCACAGGTGCTGGGCGCGCTTTTCACAGGTGCAGCAGCTGCGCATTTCACTAGTGCTGGGCGCGCTTTTCACAGGTGCAGCGTCTGCGCATTTCGCTAGTGCTGGGAGCATATTTCACAGGTGTTGAGCGTGCTTTTCACAGGTGCAGCGTCTGCGCATATCACTAGTGCTGGGCGCGCTTTTCACAGGTGCAGCGTCTGCGCATATCACCAGTGCTGGGCGCATATTTCACAGGTGCTGGGCGCGCTTTTCACAGGTACAGCGTCTGCGCATTTCACAAGTGGGGGCGCGCATTTCACAGGTGCTGGCACGCTTTTCACAGGTGCAGCGTCTACCATTTCACTAGTGCTGGGCACCTCTTGGCGCGCATTTCACAGGTGCTGGGTACGCTTTTCACAGGTACAGCGTCTGCGCATTTCACTAGTGCTGGGCGTGCTTTTCACAGGTGCAGCGTCTGCACATTTCACTAGTGGTGGGCGCATATTTCACAGGTGCTGGGTGCGCTTTTCACAGGTGCAGCGTCTGCGCATTTCACTAGTGCTGGGCGCATATTTCATAGTTGCTGGGTGCACTTTTCACAGGTGCAGCGTCTGCGCATTTCACTAGTGCTGGGCGCATATTTCACAGGTGCTGGGCGCGCTTTTCACAGGTGCAGCATCTGCGCATTTCACAAGTGGGGGCGCGCATTTCATGGGTGCTGGGTGTGCTTTTCACAGGTGAAGCCTCTGCATATTTCACTAGTGCTGGGCGCCTCTCGGCGCGCATTTCACAGGTGCTGGGCGTGCATTTCACAGGTGCAGCGTCTGCGCATTTTACTAGTGCTGGGTGCATATTTCATAGGTGCTGGGAGCGCTTTTCACAGGTGCAGCGTCTGTACATTTCACTAGTGCTGGGCGCATATTTCACAGGTGCTGGGAGTGCTTTTCACAGGTGCAGCGTCTGCGCATTTCACAAATGGGGGCACGTTTTTCACAGGTGGTGGGTGCGCTTTTCACAGGTGCAGCATCTGCGCATTTCACTGGTGCTGGACGCACATTTCACAGGTGCTGTGTTGTGAGTTCATTTTCCCCTTCACCATTGAGGTCTGATGAACTCCCTCTTCTGGTGAAGGAAGGTAGTGAGGCTGATTACCAAGCAGCTGGGCAGGATGATGATGACTGGGTGACGGGAATTACTGACTGGATATAAGGCAGCCGACGCCCTTCTGCCTTGCTGGTAATCTCTCTGAGGGATTCTAGGAGACCAGTCTGATTCCTGCTCCTCAAAAGCTAAGTTTTCTTTTCTACTTTTTGCATTTGTGTTTTGGTTTTGTTTTGTATTTGTTTTCCTTGATTTCTGCCATTCCCTGTTGGGGTGAGCTGAATTCCTTTTTGCTCTGTCTTCAGAAAATACCTGAGTACTGATATAGTCTTTTGAAGCCTAGCGTCTTCAGGGCTTTTTTCCCTATCAGCTGTTGGCTCTTGTTTTGATAGGGTTTTGGCGGATTACAGACAGCAGCTTTTCTATCCTGTCCTATCTAGTTAGCTTGGGCCCCATCATTTGCTCAGCCTATCTTTCTATCTGTGTGTTTTTTCATCTTGCTTCACCGTCATTATATGTTGGGGGCTGCCTATTGCTTTGGGGTCTGCTCTGGGGCAGTTTAGATTTCCCTTTCTGTCTTTAGGCTATGTAGTTCTCCGGCTGTGAATGAGGGGTCTAGGGCACCGTAGGAACCCCCCCACGGCTACTGCTAGTTGTTGTTGATAGGTTCAGGGGTCTGCATTCCGATAGCTGCCAACTTCTCTGGTTTTCTGGACTTAGCTAGTATTTCTGTTTTTGCCTCCTACGGTGACTCATTCATAACAGAATCACCAGCCTTACCGCAGATCCTAGGGTACTCAATAGCAGGAAAGAATTGGAAAAAAAAAAAAGTGTGTATATTTTTTACTCCATATCTTTGAGGCCGTAGGGGGAATTTTTTTTTCTCTTAATGGAGATAAAGCAATTGTCTGATCGTGTGGAGCAGCTCGCTGTGGAAGCGCGGGGATTTTCTGCCTACCTTGCTCATTCACATGCTGCTGAACCAAAGATCCCTATTCCTGATGTGTTTTTTGGGGATCGGTCTAAATTTTTGAATTTCAAAAATAATTGTAAATTATTTTTTGCCTTGAAGCCTAACTCGTCAGGGAGCTCCGCGCAGCAGGTTAAAATTGTCATCTCTGCTGCGTGGCAATCTCCAGGATTGGGCGTTTTCTTTGAAACCAGATGATCCTAGTCTGACTAATGTGAACGCATTTTTTTCAAGCCTTGGGGTTGTTGTATGACGAACCTAATGCTATTGATCAGGCTGAAAAGACCCTGTTGGCATTGAGTCAGGGTCGAGATTCTGCAGAATTGTACTGTCAAAAATTCCGAAAGTGGGCAGTCCTTACTACCTGGAATGATAATGCCTTGGCAGCTCTCTTTCGGAAGGGTTTGTCAGAAGCCGTAAAAGATACTATGGTGGGATTTCCTGTTCCCTCTGGTCTTGACGATTCTATGTCATTAGCCATTCAGGTTGATCGGCATTTACGTGAACGCAGGACTGCACGAGAGGTGTTGCCACCTGTTGAACAAATGTCTGAACCTATGCAATGTGATAGAGTTTTGTCCAGGGAGCAACGTCAGGAGTTCAGAAGGCGTAATAAGCTGTGTTTTTTGTGTGGAGATGCCTCGCATATTATTTCTGTCTGTCCTAAACGAGAGAAACGTTTTGCACACACGTTTTCTGTGGGTGGTGTTCAACCTAAGTTTCTTCTGGCAATTACTCTGATCTGCTCCCTGTCCACATTTTCCGCCAAGGCTTTTGTGGATTCGGGAGCAGCCCTGAACCTAATGGACTTGGATTTTGCTAAACGTTGTGGATTTCCTATGACACCTGTGCGGACGCCTATCCCTTTGAGTGGGATTGATGCTACTCCTTTGATGAAAAATAAACCTCAGTTTTGGACCCAGGTGGTAATGCGGGTCGCCCCAGACCATCAAGAAAATTGCAGATTTTTGGTGTTGCATAATTTGCATGATACCATTGTTCTGGGGTTTCCCTGGTTGCAAATTCATAATCCAGTTTTGGATTGGAAATCTGTGTCTGTGGTGAGTTGGGGTTGTCAGTGTGCCCTTAGTGAGGCTCCGGTTTTTTCCACCTCTCCTCAGTCGCATGATGTTCCTGACTATTTGGTGGATTTTTATGATGTATTTAGTGAGAATGAGTCTGCGTCTTTGCCTCCTCATAGGAGTTATGACTGTGCAATTGAACTGAGCCCGGGGTGTAAATTTCCCAAGGGTCGGCTCTTCAATTTATCTGTACCCGAGCACGAGGCTATGCGATCCTATATTAAGGAGGAGTTGGAGAAGGGTCATATTAGACCATCCTCTTCACCCTTAGGTGCTGGGGTTTTTTTCGTGGCCAAAAAGGATGGTTCATTAAGGCCTTGTATTGATTATCGTGCCCTCAACAAAATTACTATTAAATATCAGTATCCGTTACCCCTGATTTCGGATCTATTCTCCAGAGTTAAAGGTGCTTGCTGGTTTACCAAGCTTGACCTCAGGGGGGCGTATAATCTTATCCGCATTAAGCATGGGGATGAATGGAAGACGGCGTTTAATACTCCGGAGGGACATTTTGAGTACCTGGTGATGCCTTTTGGGCTTACTAATGCCCCTTCTGTCTTCCAGTGCTTCATGAACGATATTTTCCGAGACTTTGTGGATAAATTTTTGATTATCTATCTGGATGATATTTTGATCTTCTCCAAGGATTGGGATTCTCATGTGGAACATGTTCGGACTGTGTTCCGGATCTTGAGGGAGAATTCCCTCTATGTCAAAGGATCGAAATGCCTTTTTGGGGTACAGAGGATTTCTTTTTTGGGATTTATTTTTTTTTTGTAAAATCTTTATTTTCAAAATTTAAACATCACCATTAAACACAACACCAATTCTCAGATACATCTGGCGAAGTATTAATTAGGGGTTGGTTTAGGGCGAGGAGGGAGGAAAAAATAAGGGAAAAGCAGGTGGGGGAGAGAAGGGAAAAGGAAGGGAAGAGGAGAAAGGGTACATAATCATAAACAGTGTCAACAACATTAACAAAATGTGGCTGGCGGCATGAGCACAAGCATTTAATAGGTGCACTTCTGAAAATAACATAACACATGAGGGCTTTCTAATTAGAACAGTGAAGCCAGGAACACTAGTACAGAAGCTATCGGATCAAGGCAGACTTTAAAGACACTAAATTTCTCTTAAGGAGGATTGTCCTCTAAATATCTAGTCCACGGGGCCCAAGTCAGCACATAAGATCTATGATTAAAAATCTCCCAGCTAGACAGCTCCTCCAAGCGAGCGATTTGATTTATTTTAACGTGCCATTCTCCCAACGTGGGGGGGCTACATCTTTCCAATGAGCAACTAACTATTAGCTGTCTCGCCGCGCTCAACATCAATGGAAGAAGGCCATTTTTTTTGGTAAAAAATCCTTCGACGGACATGAAAGAAGAGCTTCCGTAGCTTTAAGATTAACCTTTATTAGTTGTAATTTTTTGAGAACTAATTCAACTCCATCCCAAAAATTCCTCAATCTAGGACAGTCACAGAATATATGTGAGTGGTGTCCTCCAGAATTGAGGCATCGCCAACAAGCGTCATTATCCGCTAGACCCATCTGAAATAGCTTAGCTGGAGTTAAATGCCACCTAGTTAATATTTTATAAGAGTTCTCCTGCAGGAGTACACACCTGGAAAAGCCCCGAGCATTTGACAGCAGTTTAGATATTTGGTCCGCTGTAAACATGGTATTGAGTTCCATTTCCCAAGAGTATATAAATTAGGGTTTGAAATGCATATTCGGAGAGATAAGGTGTGAATAAATGCGAGATAAAATTTTTAGTCGTGGAGGTGGAAGTTTAATCATAATATCCAACCAGGACCAATTGGATTTAGACGGAAATCTCTGTCTAAACTGTAAAAGTGTACGTCTAATGTGTTGTTTTTGAAGAAAATTTGTTGGTTGAGTCAATGCACCTGGTGGCCAAACCCCTCCTTGCAGGATTCTGTTACCATAAAAGCCATTCAACGTTTCTCTAGGAAGGTTAGACCATAAATTATATGGGTCTTGAAAATCTAACTCCAACAGATAGGGTATTGAGCCGATCGGTGTCAACGTCGAGGGAAAAGTGTCCACCGGGAGCTCTCCCATCACCAATCTTTTAATACGCAATGTAGTTGAAGTTACCTCGTCTAACCTAAGAGTGATTGGCGGTTTAGCTTTAGTCCAGAGATACGGTAAACCCCTCAGGCCCAATAGAGCCCAGTCAACACTATCCCCCTCCCCACTCTCAGCACAGGACACCACCTTTAACCATCTACTGAGTTGAATAGCCTTATAGTATAAAAGGCGGTCCTTGACCCCTAATCCTCCAGAGGAGATAGGGTAAGAAAGAAACTTATATGGCAACCTAGCTGTTTTTGATTTCCAAATAAATTTTCCAATTTGGGATTTTAACGCTCCGAAAAAGGTCAGGGGTATCTGAATCAGAACCATGTTCATGGTATACAGTATAATAGGCATTATATACGCCTTGAACACATTAATGCGACCCATCCAAGATAAAGTGGGTAGGTTATATTTTTGCATCAGGTTTTTGACCTTTTGGATTAAAGGAATGAAGTTACTTTGAAATAAGTTGGCGGGATCTCTAGTTATTGTTATTCCCAAATATCTAACAGAGTTAGTAGCCCAAGAGAATGGAGTCTGCGTGCGAATGGTGGAGATCTGAGATTGGGGGAGAACAACGCTTAACACTTCAGATTTTGTTAAATTAATTTTGAAATTAGAGAGGAGGCCAAATTGATGAAAAGCTTGAAGGATGATTGGGAATGCCTGGGACGGGTTGGAAATAAGGAAAAGCAGATCATCTGCGAAAGCTAAAGTTTTGAATGACCTCCGACCCACCGACAACCCCTCTATGCATTGGTTTTGTCTGATGCTTTGTATCAAAGTTTCTATAACTAAAATGAACAAGGATGGCGATAAAGGGCATCCCTGCCTAGTCCCGTTATTAATCCCAAAACTGTTTGACAGGGTGCCGTTGATCCTGACCCTGGCCGTCGGTTGAGAATAAAGTGAGAGAACTGCTGTTATATATTGAGGGGGAAAGCCAAACTTGATCATTACTTGTTCCATGAACCTCCAGCTCACTCTGTCAAAAGCCTTCTCGGCGTCCGTCGACAGGAGCACTAAAGGAACATCACGGGTCTTAGCAAACATTATGGACTGAATGGCTTTAGTAGAGTTATCTTTCCCTTCCCTGCCTCTCACAAAGCCCGCTTGATCAGCATAAATTAGTTTGGGTAAGAAATTGCTTATTCTGCCCGCTAATATTTTAGCCCACAATTTAATGTCTGCATTAAGCAGTGATATTGGTCTAGCGCACAAATTGGGGTCTCTACCTTCTTTCGGGAGGACTGTAATGTAAGCCTCTAAGGATTGTTTAGGGGGGAGTTGGCCCTCTAAATAGGAATTAAACAAGGCCACCAGTTGAGGTAATAATGGTTTTATAACCTTTTTGTAATAAATAATGGGGAGACCATCTGGGCCCGGTGCCTTTCCATTCGGAATGGTAGAAAGAGTATCTAGAATTTCTTGGGGAGTAACTGGGGCGGTCAGCAGGGATTGGCCCTCAAGAGTTATTTTAGGGAGATTTAGTGGGGTCTGGAATTCTTTGATTTTTACTAAAGCTATGGCTGGCTCTTGCATGCTATCTGATATATTTAAATTGTATAAACTTTCATAAAAGGTTCTAAACTCCCTGGCAATATCTGCGGTCTCAAAAATTGAAGAGCCATCTAAAGCCCTGAGTTGTCTAATAAACGTCTTGTCTTGTTGTTTCTTAAGTAGGGATGTCATAAGCTTACTACTTTTATTGCCATGAAGATAGAACCTCTGTTTACTTCTCATATAAGTTTTGGCCGATTGGATATTTAGAAGGTTTTTTAGTGAATTTCTCAGATCTGTCCGTTCAGATAATATCTTGTTTATTTGGGATCTCTTATGCAGTCTCTCAAAGGAATTGATTTGATGCAGGATAGACACAACCTGTTTCGTTCTTTCTTTTTTGAGATAGGAGCCTAAGGCTATAAGTTCCCCTCTTATTGCTGCTTTATGTGACTCCCATACCATGGACAAGGGCGGGCCTGAGTGTAAATTAGTTTGGAAAAAGAAATCAAGAGTGCTTGTCAGTTTTGCAATGTGGGAATCAGAGTCCAGCAATGTCTCATTTAGTGACCATGACCCAGCTGGCCGTGGTAGAGTTGTTATGTCTATGTCGAGAAAAATGGGAGCGTGGTCTGAGAGAGAGATGATATCTATATTCGCACTTTTAACGAGTGGGAGATCAGCTGTACGTGTCAATAGGTAATCAATTCTATGATAGCTATTATTCGGATGGGAATAAAAAGTATAATCTCTGCCCGAAGGAAAAAGTGTTCTCCAGGGATCTATCAAATGCAATTTTTGTAAAGAAAGGTATAATTTTCGCAGCGCCCTTTGAGTAAGAGCCGACCTGCCCGTCGAAGTGTCTAAAGCTGGGTTCAAAGATACATTAAAATCCCCTCCCACCAACAACAATCCCTCTGTAAAGAGTTCTAAAGTATTCATTGTTTTGCACAGCCAACCTATCTGATTCCTATTTGGAGCATATAAGTTACACAGGGTGATCTTAGTGTTAGCCAAAAAACCCTTAATTATAATGTATCTGCCTTCTGAATCTGATAGACAATCACTCAAGACAAAAGGAACATTTTTTTTTATAGCAATGCTCACTCCACTAGACGCCGAACCGCCCGCACTGTGATACCAGGTCGGGTAACGAGATCTAGACATATCTGGGACTCTCCCTTTTTTAAAATGTGTCTCCTGCAGGAAAACTATACTAGATTTCTTTGAATACAAAAGATTCATTACCTGGCTTCTCTTACACGGGGAATGTAAGCCCTTTACATTATACGAGGCCACTGTCATAGTGGCGAGGTTCACCTTATCACCCATAGCTCAATAAGAGAAGCAAAAAAAAAAAAAAGATATATACGTGTCCTCTGCCATCAAACCACAAAAATTAAAAAAAGTACAAAGAAATGAAAAAAAAAAGAAAAAACCTAAAAATTACTAAGATAAAACAGCAGATATATAACAAGAACCAACTACCTGTCTGTAGCAGAGGCAAGGGGACAAACATGCCTCCCATAACAGAACAGGAGATAACATTTCCGACACACGAGTGGCACATGGTAACTTATACGGCAATTAAATGGTATCAGTAACACATAAGCAAGTATCAATCCTAGCAAGCTAAAGTGATTTAGAACATATCAGAGTGAAGTGAAGTTTCCAACTCCAGGGGTAATAAAATGCAACCGGAAGAAACACAAGAAAGCTCAGGGGGGTATCTCTTTCCCCGTTCCAGATTTCCCTCTTTTAGGAGTCGAGCGTTTCTTTCCTGAGGCCCAGTCACCCTGTCCTCCAGCATAAGCATAGACAGGGGGAGGCGTGCAATGATCCATGTCCAAAGGTAGCCAGGAAGGAATATCAATAGGGGCAATATCGAAGGTGTCCCATATTTTGGCTAAATCTTCAGGGATCTGAACCATTATTTGCTTGCCGTCGCCATGTATAGATATACCAAACGGAAATAGCCATTTATATAAAATTTTACGTGAACGTAGCACCTCCAGGAGGGGCCTTAGGACTCTTCGTTTTGCAAGGGTCGACGGCGCAACGTCCTGATAAAGATGAATAACAGATCCCTCATAAGAAAGATTTTAACATCTCTTGAGGCAGACAAAATAGTATTGGTATCCAAATAGCTCAACAAACCGCAGATCACATCTCTCGGGGGTTCAGAAGGCTTCGGCTTGGGTCTAAGCGATCTATGTACCCTCTCTATTACAATTTGGTCACATTTTTCTTGTGGGATTAAAAGGGCAAAGATCTCTTTCGTGGATTTTTCTAATATTTCTGTAGAAACACTTTCCGGCAGACCTTTTATCCGTATATTCCTCCTGCGGCTCCGATTTTCCTGGTCTTCCAAGGCCAGAAAAGAGTTGTTAAGCTGTGTTCTGTGGTAGTCCAGATGCTCTCTCATGGCATTGGAGTGGCTAATGATAGAGGACTGAGATGATTCCAAAGACTCCACTCTATTACCAATATGTAGCAAATCTGCTCTCATGCCTGATATCTCATTAACTAATGGTTTTATAGCTTGAGCTAATAATTTTTTAAAAACTGATCTAGAAAGTTTCCCAGAGTCCGATTGAGTAGCATCGCTGCCTGAAGCATCATCGCTGGAATCCGAGTCCTCGACGTGTTCCTCCACAGCAACCTCCGTAGGAGGCTTTTTAGGAGTGGGCCTAGTCGATGCAGATTTATTTCTCAGGAATTTATCCATTTCACCCTGCTTGCCTCTATATGCTTCAGAAGCCAACGGTTTTGCACGCTCTTTATTGGATTTGACCATTCTGCTTAATTGAAGCGTGTACTTAATTCACCACTCGTGCATCAGGAAAAGTCTAGTAATGCATTTTCCTATGTGTAAATAACCCCATGCAGCTTGGAAGGTGAGGAGCCAACATATGTAGGTATCTGTGAGGATCTGTGGGGGTCCGTGGGGACAGTGCAATGCCACCTCCCTACTGCGGTGCCCTAGAAATAATACAATGTCCCCCTCATTTGTGGCTCAAAGATCTGCAGACAGCAGCATTCCCAGGAGGGGAGAACGATATCCCCTGACCCAAAAGCGCCTCAGTTCCCGGGTAGATGCCTCACCCAGTGAGACAAAGGGCTGTCAGCAATCTGGCCCTACAGACACAGAGTTAATGGTCACCTCTACTTGCAGCAATATCCCCCGCAGGTCCCACAGGCAGCTCACCGGGAGCACCCAGCGCCGCGGCCCCTTCACACCGTCTTCTGCTCCGACAGGTGAGACCGCTCCTTATTCCGCGGCCCCACACCTCTATCGAAGACCTCCTGCAGTCAGTTGTCCAGGCCTTATCCGCCGGCACACCGGGTTCTGGAATCCGTTGGCATGACCCACCAGATAAGCACTGCAGGGAGATGTAAAGTTGGCGCTCGTCTCTTGTTGGCGCCCCGGCACTCTCCACGAGGCTGCTCCGCGTTCCGGTGTCCAGGCAGAGAGCAGCAGCTTTCCTCTCCTCTCCACCGCCTCTCACCCTCTTCTCCAAGCTCTAGACACTCTGAGGGGGGTTTTTTCATTTTCATCCGGGCCAAAATAAGCAAGATTTTATGGCTGGTAGCGGGAGCTGCTGGAAGGCACGTCTTCCCTATGTGAGATCCAGGCCACACCCTTTTTGGGATTTATTTTGTCTCCGTCAACTATTGAAATGGACCCGGCCAAGGTACAGGACATTTATGATTGGGTTCAGCCCACTTCTTTGAAGTTTTTGGGTTTTGCTAATTTTTATCGGAAATTTATAGCAAAATTTTCTAGTATTGCCAAGCCATTGACTGATCTGACTAAGAAGGGTGATGATGTGTTGAATTGGTCTCCGGAGGCTGTTTCTTCCTTTCAGGAGCTGAAGCGAAGATTCACTTCTGCCCCGGTTTTGCGGCAACCTGATGTCTCACTCCCGTTCCAGGTAGAGGTGGACGCTTCTGAGATTGGTGCAGTAGCTGTTTTGCACCAAAAGGATCCTGTAACATCTAAAATGAATCCCTGTGCTTTCTTTTCCCGAAAGTTCTCTCCATCTGAACGTAACTATGATGTGGGGAATCAGGAACTGTTAGCCATGAAATGGGCATTTGAGGAGTGGAGACATTGGTTGGATGGAGCTAAACATCAAGTCGTGGTCCTCACTGACCACAAGAATTTGATTTAGCTGGAGTCGGCCAAACGCTTGAACCCTAGACAGGCTAGGTGGGCCTTGTTTTTTACACGTTTTGATTTTGTGGTCTCTTTTCTTCCTGGCACTAAGAATGTCAAGGCTGACGCTCTCTCTAGGAGCTTCTTTGCTGATTCTCCTGTGGTGACCAAGCCTGCTACCATCTTAGGCGAAGAGGTAGTTCTTTCTGCCATCTCGCCCGATTTGAGACGTGCTCTGGAAGAGTTCCAGGAGTACAAACCTGAGCGTTTTCCCAGTGGAAAGTTGTATGTTCCTGACCAGTGGAAGAAGAGAGTGATGCTCTGCATTGGCTGGTCATCCAGGTATTTTTGGTACTTGAGATCTGGTGAGTCTGTCTTTTTGGTGGCCCGCCTTGTCTCGTGATGTCATGAATTTTGTGCAGTCCTGTGGGACTTGCTCCCGGTCTATCCCTTGTTCTCGCTCTAGTGGGTTGTTGATGCCTTTGCCGGTTCCCAGGAGGCCATGGACCCATATTTCAATGGATTTCATCTCTGATATGCCTGTCTCTCAGAGAATGACTGTTATTTGGGTGATTTGTGATAGGTTCTCTAAGATGGTCCATCTTGTACCACTTCCTAAGTTGCCATCTTCCTCTGAGTTGGTGCCCCTGTTTTTGCAACAGGTGGTTCGCTTGCAAGGGATTCCTGAGAACATTGTATCTGACAGAGGAGTTCAATTTGTGTCTAGATTTTGGAGGACTTTCTGTTCTAAGCTGGGAATTCAGTTGTCCTTCTCCTCTGCTTTTCACCCTCAGACCAATGGGCAGACGGAGAGAACAAACCAGACCTTGGAGTCGTGTTTGGGATGTTTTATTTCCGCTGATCAGGATGATTGGGTTTCATTTTTGCCCTTAGCCGAATTTGCTTTAAATAATAGAGCTAGTTCTGCCACTTTGATGTCACCTTTTTTTTGTAACTTTGGGTTTCATCCTCGATTTTCTTCAGGGCAGGTGGAGCCTTCTGTCTGCCCAGGTGTTTACACTGTGGAGGAGAGAATGCACCAGATCTGGGACCAAGTGGTGGATAAGTTATCTCTCTCCCAGGAAAAGGCCCGGCGGTTTTCCAACTGACATAGGACCATTGGTCCCCAGTTTAAGGTTGGTGATATGGTTTGGTTATCATCAAAAAATATCGCTATGAAGGTGGCTTCTCCTAAGTTTAAGCCTAGATTTATTGGACCTTACAAGATTTTGGAGATTATTAATCCGGTCTCTTTTCATCTGGCTCTTCCTGTTACATTTAAAATCCATAATGTGTTTCATAAGTCCTTGTTGAAGAGGTTTGTTGAACCAGTAGTTCCTGGGGTGGCACCTCCGGACCCTGTATTGGTTGAAGGTAACATGGAATATGAGGTAGAGAAGATACTGGATTCCCGTCTGGCTAGACGGAGACTCCAGTATTTGGTTAAGTGGAAGGGTTATGATCAGGAGGATAATTCCTGGGTCTCTGCCTCTGATATTCATGCCAAAAGATTGGTGCGTGCCTTTCATTGGGCTCACCCTGATCGCCCTGGTGGCGTGGATGAGGGTTCGGTGACCACTCCTCAAGGGGGAGGTACTGTTGTGAGTTCATTTTTCCCTTCACCATTGAGGTCTGTGTAATAATTATAGGGGATAACTCAGGAGACTCTGTGCGTGGAACAAGATGACTACAGGACACAGCTTTATAAGTGGTAAAGTCTATATTAACACACGGTGATGCAACAGATGCAGAAAGAAACTCAAGTCCACAACACTTGGAGAAAATATGGTAGAATCATGCAGGATTGAAATTTTTGATGGTTTTTTACTCCTCTCAACAGCCCAAACAAGTTTCTAAAAGGATGAGTTTGCAACTACTTTACTTTTGGAGAAAATTCAAAACATTCATTATTCAATAGGGCCCAAACTATCAAAAACCAGCGGTTTGAATGAACACACATTTCTTGGTAGAATCATGCAGGACTGAAATTTTTGATGTTTTTCTACTCCTCTCATGAGCCCAAACAAGTCTCTAAAAGCATGAGTTTGCAACTACTTTACTTTTGGAGAAAATTCAAAACATTCATTACTCAAAAGAGCCCAATAGCAAAAACCAGCGTTTTGAATGAAGAATCACATTTCTTGGTAGAATCATGCAGGATTGAAATTTTTGATGGTTTTTTACTCCTCTCAACAGCCCAAACAAGTTTCTAAAAGGATGAGTTTGCAACTACTTTACTTTTGGAGAAAATTCAAAACATTCATTATTCAATAGGGCCCAAACTATCAAAAACCAGCGGTTTCAATGAACACACATTTCTTGGTAGAATCATGCAGGACTGAAATTTTTGATGTTTTTCTACTCCTCTCATGAGCCCAAACAAGTCTCTAAAAGCATGAGTTTGCAACTACTTTACTTTTGGAGAAAATTCAAAACATTCACTATTCAATAGAGCCCAATAGCAAAAATCAGGTTTTGAATGAAGAACCACATTTCTTGGTAGAATCATGCAGGATTGAAATTTTTGATGGTTTTTTACTCCTCTCAACAGCCCAAACAAGTTTCTAAAAGGATGAGTTTGCAACTACTTTACTTTTGGAGAAAATTCAAAACATTCATTATTCAATAGGGCCCAAAATATCAAAAACCAGCGGTTTGAATGAACACACATTTCTTGGTAGAATCATGCAGGACTGAAATTTTTGATGTTTTTCTACTCCTCTCATGAGCCCAAACAAGTCTCTAAAAGCATGAGTTTGCAACTTCTTTACTTTTGGAGAAAATTCAAAACATTCATTACTCAAAAGAGCCCAATAGCAAAAACCAGCGTTTTGAATGAAGAATCACATTTCTTGGTAGAATCATGCAGGATTGAAATTTTTGATGGTTTTTTACTCCTCTCAACAGCCCAAACAAGTTTCTAAAAGGATGAGTTTGCAACTACTTTACTTTTGGAGAAAATTCAATGGGCGTGGTCTGGAGCTCAATGCAGCAGGCTGTGTGAGCTCTGAGCTCTGAGGAAGCCTTCCTTGTCAAGCGACTTACAAAGTGAACAAGAAGAATTTGGACAAAAAGTTTTATTGGATTTAACAGCCTTATTCTCCAGGATCATTTTGAGACCCTTCTGGAGTTTTTATGATGAATATTCCCCGAGATATGACCTTCTAAAGCCTGAGGAGCGGTGAACCAGCAAGTTTTCCCGCGCCTGCTTCTCTCTGCAGCGGCGCGCCCAGGCTGAGGTGATTAGAGACGCTGGGAAAAAAGGCGCGAATATCGGCAAGAAGAGAGCCAGTGATCTATGTGAGAAACGGACACTGCCGCGACACAGAGGACACCAGCGGCAGTGGAGCGGGGTGACAACGCGGACACACAAAGGAAAAGAAGAGGCCGGGAGATCGGGTGGAAGCAGCGGAGGAGCCCGCAGGAGCCGACGCTGGATTTCGCGGGAACGGACTTGATTTTACCGCGAAGTTTACCAGCTGCAGAGCCGCACCGGGATTAAAATAACAGAGACACTGCTAAGGCGGGAAAAGCTGACAGGAGAGGTGACGGCACTCAGCGCGAGCGAGCTGAGGAGAAGAAGATAGTCTCAGGCGAGAATATATTTTCAACAGCAGCGGCGGTGACTGGTGTGAAGAAGGGGATCTGTTGCAGAGGCTGGTGAGTCAGCAGAAGTTGGCGCTATATAAAATCCGGCAGCGGTGACAGAGTGCAGCGGCTTAAGAAGGGAGGAGAAGCCGGGTGATTCAACACACGCGGGTGGACCGGCTGCTGCAGCAGATTCCAGGGATTTGTGGAGGTGACACTGACGGGGGACAGGAGTCTCAGGAACGGAGCCGGTAAGAGCAGCTGAGTGAAGGAGCCGACAGCTGAAGGAGCGACGTCTTTTACCCGGCACAGCAGGGGGATTGGAGACAGTACATGTGGGGCTGCAGAGGAAAACGGAGCCCGGTGGGAGCTTAAGGAGGCATCAGAGGAGGTTATTCAACGGGCAGTGAAAACCCATTCAGGAACTTCGGGAGCGATCTTGTTTAACGGTGAAAATCCTGTGGCAGCGTCTATCAGACTTTCTCCGCAATCTGTGTGGTGAATATACTTATCTGGCAGTGGTATAGTTTATTAGAGCTGTTGTTTTATATATTATTGTTTAGTGTGGTGCTGAATAGGAGGATACCTCATAGAAAATAAGCGGCATAGCGGTTGGGGGCAGGGGGTGACTGTTATTGGTACTGTTGTTGCTAGATGCCCATTGTAGCTAACTGTGCTGGTTAAGCTGCCATCCCATTGTATTCAGGCAGCACAGTGCAATATAGTAACCATTAACCGCTGGCTTAAACTTTCTATTTTACCTCCCATCACTACTCTTTTTGAGTGATAAACACCAAAATGAGTCAGAAAAATAACAAAGCTAAACAACAAAGAGACAATTCTACGCGTAAACAAGACAGGACAGATTTAGATGAAGCCATATGTATTAGCCCTCCTTCCTCCCCTAAAAAAACTAATAAATTTTCAATTGGACAAAAAGGTGATACCCACACTTTAATGAAACAAGAGTTGGATAATATTCAATCAGACATGGACACTTCCGTTAACAGAAAATCTAAAAGGGATGAGTCTAAAGGGGAGGGTAGATCTGTGCTGTCAGACGAGGAAGAATACTACGAGGCTTCTCCATCTCAGAGCCCAAATAAAAGTAGGCCTAGAATAGAATTTGGCTCTGAGTCCGATATCAGTGGTCATGGGGGTCTGGAGGATATTCAAGCATCTGAGAAGGGGGCCTCTGAAAAATATATCAGAGATTTAATTCTAGCATTAAATAAAAGCGTTGAATCCTCAATAGAAAAGCATGTCAGCCGTTTACAATCCAACCTTGACACAATTTCCACTAGGGTGGATAAAAATGAAAAAAAAATAGAAGTCATTGGGAAAACCTCTGATTCCCTCCAAAAACAACAAACTAATGCCCAAAAAGAAATCCTCTTTTTACGAAATAAATTAGCCGACCTGGAAGACCGTAGTAGGAGGAACAACATTAAATTGAGAGGAATCTCTGAAAAAATTAACCAACACAGTTTACAAAAATACGTCACAGAGATTCTGATTAAAGTATTGCCTTCTGTTCCTGAGGTAGAACTGATGATAGATAGAATCCACAGACTCCCGCGTCCTATGTCCATTTCAGCCGAGCTCCCCAGGGACACTATTTTGAGATTCCACTTCTATTCCACCAAAGAAAAATTCTTAAATTACTTCAGAACCAATAAACATCTTCCCCATCCTTATGATCACATCAAATCATATGCAGACCTTTCAAAAGACACTATCCAAACGAGGAAAGGATTCAATGAAGTTACAACAATGCTGAGGAAGAGAGATGTGATATATAGGTGGGGGTTCCCTACTAAGCTATTGATAAATCATGGTGGTAGGGTCATAGTTATCTTATCTCCACAAGAAGGGAAAAATTTTATTGAAACACTAGATAAGAAAAATGAGGCTCCAGGGTGAGAAAAATGTAAATTTGATATGTTTTAACACTTGCATTTTGTGAACTGCAAAGGCTTCCTACGGAGTTTACGAACTTTTCCCCATTTTAGGAAGCTTACCCAGGTGTTTGGTATTTTCTTCCTGTTTATGTTCTTATTTGTATTTTCTGTATTGTTTTAGAGTTAAGTATATGGTAAAGATACTGTCATTCAATGTGAGGGGACTGAATAGTCCGGTTAAGAGATATCTCACGTGGAGAGAGATTAGGGGCAGCAAAGCAGACATCATCTGTCTTCAAGAGGTGAAGCTAGCCAGGGAAGGACACCCTAAATTCGAAAACAAAAATTTTCCACACATATTCAAATCTTTAAACGAGAAAAAAAGAGCAGGTGTTGTAATATTAATCAAAAACACAATCTCATTTGAAATTATCAGTGAATACTCTGATAGCGCAGGCAGATTCTTGATACTTGTCTGCTTGATTGACAGTCAATTAACAACACTTGTGAATATTTATGCTCCTTGTAATGGACAAATGCGTTTCTTTAATGGCCTAGACAAAAAAATTCAAGAAGTTAAAAGAGGTACCACTATTCTAGTAGGTGATTTCAACATTGTTCCAGATGGCACATTAGACTCTACTTCTCCCACTAGATCCTCGTTTCCTGAACTCAAACGTTGGCTTTGCAATCACGAATACTTAGATGCTTTTAGGTGTCTCAACACATCTTCTTTGGAATATACTCACTTCTCAGAGGCACACAAGTCTTTTTCTAGAATCGATTTATTTTTAACAGATACATTCTCAATCTCAAAATTTAAAAAAATAGAAATTCTACCCAAAACATTTTCAGATCACTCTCCAATGGTTGCTGAAGTTTCTCTCGGTAGGTCGGCCAAATTTAAATCCCAATGGAGATGTGATTCATCACTCCTATTCAACCCAATCCAAAGAAAGGAAATAGAATTGGCTTTGAACAACTATTTTACTGAGAACGACATTAACAATATATGCCCATTTACTTTATGGAATGCTCACAAAGCAGTCATCAGAGGTGTAATGACCCATCTAGCCTTCACCAAAAAAAAAATAAGTAAAGAAAAAATACATAAATTACAATCAGACCTAAAAAACTTAGAGGAAATCTCACAAAAGTCATCCCAAGTACCACCCAATATTCATTCAGAAATCCTAAAATTAAGAATAGACCTAAGATCGGAGCTATTCAATGAATACGATAAATATGCTAAATCCATGAGGTCCAATTTTTATTCATCATATAACAAACCAACTAAACTAATGGCACAAAAATTCAGAACAATTAGAATCAAAAGCAGAATTAATAGAATTAAACATGATGGATCTATACTAGAGCACCCCAAGAAAATCGTAGATGCCTTTGCAGAATATTATTCTTCTATTTATAATCTAAAATCAGATCAGGAAACATATCAACCGGATAGCCAAAGTATTGATGATTTCCTTACATCTTTAAATTTGCCTAAGGTTACTACCCAACAGCTATCAAATCTAGAGGTTCCCTTTTCTGCGTTAGAAATTTCAGAAGCCATCAAATCACTCAAAAAGAAAAAAGCTCCGGGACCCGATGGATACTCAAATGAATATTACCAAACCTTCGAATCTATTTTGACTCCTTATTTAGTCCAAGTTTTTGATAAGGCTTCTTGGTCCGGCGCATTTCCTTCTGAAATGTTACGTGCCAACATAATACTAATACCCAAGCCTAAAGGAGACCTGGAATCAGTTAAAAATTACAGACCCATTTCATTAATAAACACAGATGTCAAATTATTTTCAAAAATCATAGCAAATAGACTAAAAAACATCCTTCCAAGTATTATCCATAAAGATCAGCTTGGATTCATTGAAGGACGCCAGACAATTGACGGTACTAGGAGAACATTAAATCTGATTAATTTCATCAAGAAGAAAAAAATCCCTTCACTCCTTTTGGCTTTAGACGCAGAGAAAGCTTTCGATAGGGTTAATTGGGAGTTCCTGAAAGCAACCTTAGATAGATTTGGCTTTAGTAACAAAATAATAAAAACAATAATGGCATTGTATTCGAATCCTTCTGCAAATGTTTACGCAAATAGTCATCTTTCTAATCAAATCAAGATAACTAATGGAACCAGACAGGGATGCCCACTTTCCCCCCTTTTGTTTGCGTTGATAATGGAGCCACTGGCGGAAGCAATAAGATCTAATGATAGAATCCGTGGCATACAGATGGGAGACAATCATTCTAAAATAGGCCTCTTCGCGGATGACATTATATTAAGTTTGTCGGATCCTTTAAACTCAGTCAAAGAGGTTTTATCAACTATCGAGGGTTTCTCTAGGATCTCATTCTACAAAATAAACGAAACTAAATCAAAACTGCTAGATTTTTTTCTCAACGATCTTACTATCACAAACATTAAAAAGATCTCCAGGTTTGATTGGGAAAAGGAAGATATTACTTATTTAGGTATCTGTATTACCAGAAACTTTAGGAAAACGGTAGAGATAAACATGCAAAATACTATTAAAAAAACACAGATTGAATTGAATAGTCTCTCAAGCCAAGAAATATCATGGGTAGGTAGAATAATTCTATTTAAACTCTTTACCCTCCCAAAAATCCTTTATTCTTTCAGAGCAATTCCACTAGTTATCCCACTAAAATATCTCAGAAAGCTCCAATCTATTATAAATAAATTCACATGTAATAAGAAAAGAGCAAGGGTGGCATCACAGATTTTAACTAGAAGTAAATTAAATGGTGGCCTAGCTCTTCCAAATATAATTAATTATTACTATGCCAACCTAATCAAACAATCTTTTTATTGGGTTAACACAAGCAACGCTCCAGCATGGGTAGAAATGGAGAGGTATTCCAATAAAAATAAAACTCTTTTAAAGACAATCCTAGAATGTCTTACATCATCCTCCCCTTTACATTTTGATTCCCCAACAATTTCTGCAACTCTCTCAGCATGGAAACATTTAGCTAAACCCCAAATTAAAAAAACTCAAAGCCAAAGGTTTGTTCAGTTGAAGAATGTTCCTATAAAATTTCTTGGTCTACTGGTGGAGAAGGAAATCCCGAAAGTTTGGAATAAAATGGGTATTAAGGTGATAGGAGACTTGTACGATGGGAAGAAATTTTTAAGCAACGATACTTTAAAGACTCAAAAGAATTTTTCTTCCCAGGATGTCACTCTCCTCTCTCTACTAAAAAAGCACATCTTAAAATTTATGAGGAAAAAATCATATATAACGGACTCCACTACTCTTTTACTCTGTAACCGCAATGTTAAACTCCATTGGAGATCGAGAACTATCTATGATTTTTTAAACGGTTCTGAGGATTTAGAAAAAACTCCATACATGTTGAAGTGGGAGAATGATATTAACATTTCCGTTTCTATGGAACAGTGGAAACAGGCTTTCAAAAGGACTTATTCATCCAATATTTGCACCTCTCTACATGAGTCCTTCTATAAAATGATATCTAGGTGGTACTTCACGCCATTAAAGTTAGCTAGAATATTTCCTGGCAGATCTCCAGATTGCTGGAGAGATTGCGGATTCATAGGTTCAATTTTACATATTTTCTGGGAATGTCCTAATATTAAACCTTTATGGCTGGAAATTTCTAGGTTAATTAATGAGGTGACAAAACAAAAAATAACCCTGACACCACAAATGGCATTGTTGTCTTTAAATCTAGATGAGATCCATCCTTCCCATATCCCAACAGTCATCCATTTGTTTCTTATAACAAAGAATGCCATAGCATCACTATGGAATGAAAATGCTACTCCCAAACTCAGTGATATTACTGATAAAATGTCATTACACTGTTCATACGAAAGAAGCCATGCTTTGGCTAACAACTATTTTTCAACATTTAATAAAAGATGGAATTCCTGGATCCGCTTCGCCTCAGAGCAAAATTTACCTGAAATCGCTTGCTCCTGATGTCTCCTATTTTGTGACTTAGATAATAGGTTATATTAATTTTATAAAAGTAAACATTTCCCTCTCTATACAGAAATAAAGTTGTATAATCTCTACCTTAGTTTATCGTAGGTTTTTTTTTTTTTTTTTTTTGGTAATACCGCTAATATATAACTACTGCTAAGGTATAGGTTCATGTATTGTATTTTATGTAGGTCTATCTTGTTGTACTTCAAGTATATTACTACTGTTAAGATATATGTTATTTATTTATTAGATACTCCTACTAAATATACTCAAGGCATTAAAATACTGTTATATGTGTATACCCTATGGCTGTAGGCATGATGCTAAAATACAACTGTTAATTTTTATGTAAAAATTTAATAAAGTTGTTTGAAAATGGAGAAAATTCAAAACATTCATTATTCAATAGGGCCCAAACTATCAAAAACCAGCGGTTTCAATGAACACACATTTCTTGGTAGAATCATGCAGGACTGAAATTTTTGATGTTTTTCTACTCCTCTCATGAGCCCAAACAAGTCTCTAAAAGCATGAGTTTGCAACTACTTTACTTTTGGAGAAAATTCAAAACATTCACTATTCAATAGAGCCCAATAGCAAAAATCAGGTTTTGAATGAAGAATCACATTTCTTGGCAGAATCATGCAGGATTGAAATTTTTGATGGTTTTTTACTCCTCTCAACAGCCCAAACAAGTTTCTAAAAGGATGAGTTTGCAACTACTTTACTTTTGGAGAAAATTCAAAACATTCATTATTCAATAGGGCCCAAAATATCAAAAACCAGCGGTTTGAATGAACACACATTTCTTGGTAGAATCGTGCAGGACTGAAATTTTTGATGTTTTTCTACTCCTCTCATGAGCCCAAACAAGTCTCTAAAAGGATGAGTTTGCAACTACTTTACTTTTGGAGAAAATTCAAAACATTCATTATTCAATAGAGCCCAATAGCAAAAACCAGCGTTTTGAAAGAAGAATCACATTTCTTGGTAGAATCATGCAGGATTGAAATTTTTGATGGTTTTTTACTCCTCTCAACAGCCCAAACAAGTTTCTAAAAGGATGAGTTTGCAACTACTTTACTTTTGGAGAAAATTCAAAACATTCATTATTCAATAGGGCCCAAACTATCAAAAACCAGCGGTTTCAATGAACACACATTTCTTGGTAGAATCATGCAGGACTGAAATTTTTGATGTTTTTCTACTCCTCTCATGAGCCCAAACAAGTCTCTAAAAGCATGAGTTTGCAACTACTTTACTTTTGGAGAAAATTCAAAACATTCATTACTCAAAAGAGCCCAATAGCAAAAACCAGCGTTTTGAATGAAGAATCACATTTCTTGGTAGAATCATGCAGGATTGAAATTTTTGATGGTTTTTTACTCCTCTCAACAGCCCAAACAAGTTTCTAAAAGGATGAGTTTGCAACTACTTTACTTTTGGAGAAAATTCAAAACATTCATTATTCAATAGGGCCCAAACTATCAAAAACCAGCGGTTTCAATGAACACACATTTCTTGGTAGAATCATGCAGGACTGAAATTTTTGATGTTTTTCTACTCCTCTCATGAGCCCAAACAAGTCTCTAAAAGCATGAGTTTTCAACTACTTTACTTTTGGAGAAAATTCAAAACATTAATTATTCAATAGAGCCCAATAGCAAAAATCAGGTTTTGAATGAAGAATCACATTTCTTGGTAGAATCATGCAGGATTGAAATTTTTGATGGTTTTTTACTCCTCTCAACAGCCCAAACAAGTTTCTAAAAGGATGAGTTTGTAACTACTTTACTTTTGGAGAAAATTCAAAACATTCATTATTCAATAGGGCCCAAACTATCAAAAACCAGCGGTTTCAATGAACACACATTTCTTGGTAGAATCATGCAGGACTGAAATTTTTGATGTTTTTCTACTCCTCTCATGAGCCCAAACAAGTCTCTAAAAGCATGAGTTTGCAACTACTTTACTTTTGGAGAAAATTCAAAACATTCATTATTCAATAGAGCCAAATAGCAAAAATCAGGTTTTGAATGAAGAATCACATTTCTTGGTAAAATCATGCAGGATTGAAATTTTTGATGGTTTTTTACTCCTCTCAACAGCCCAAACAAGTTTCTAAAAGGATGAGTTTGCAACTACTTTACTTTTGGAGAAAATTCAAAACATTCATTATTCAATAGGGCCCAAACTATCAAAAACCAGCGGTTTGAATGAACACACATTTCTTGGTAGAATCATGCAGGACTGAAATTTTTGATGTTTTTCTACTCCTCTCATGAGCCCAAACAAGTCTCTAAAAGCATGAGTTTGCAACTACTTTACTTTTGGAGAAAATTCAAAACATTCATTACTCAAAAGAGCCCAATAGCAAAAACCAGCGTTTTGAATGAAGAATCACATTTCTTGGTAGAATCATGCAGTATTGAAATTTTTTATGGTTTTTTACTCCTCTCAACAGCCCAAACAAGTTTCTAAAAGGATGAGTTTGCAACTACTTTACTTTTGGAGAAAATTCAAAACATTCATTATTCAATAGGGCCCAAACTATCAAAAACCAGCGGTTTCAATGAACACACATTTCTTGGTAGAATCATGCAGGACTGAAATTTTTGATGTTTTTCTACTCCTCTCATGAGCCCAAACAAGTCTCTAAAAGCATGAGTTTGCAACTACTTTACTTTTGGAGAAAATTCAAAACATTCATTATTCAATAGAGCCCAATAGCAAAAATCAGGTTTTGAATGAAGAATCACATTTCTTGGTAGAATCATGCAGGATTGAAATTTTTGATGGTTTTTTACTCCTCTCAACAGCCCAAACAAGTTTCTAAAAGGATGAGTTTGCAACTACTTTACTTTTGGAGAAAATTCAAAACATTCATTATTCAATAGAGCCCAAAATATCAAAAACCAGCGGTTTGAATGAACACACATTTCTTGGTAGAATCGTGCAGGACTGAAATTTTTGATGTTTTTCTACTCCTCTCATGAGCCCAAACAAGTCTCTAAAAGGATGAGTTTGCAACTACTTTACTTTTGGAGAAAATTCAAAACATTCATTATTCAATAGAGCCCAATAGCAAAAACCAGCGTTTTGAATGAAGAATCACATTTCTTGGTAGAATCATGCAGGATTGAAATTTTTGATGGTTTTTTACTCCTCTCAACAGCCCAAACAAGTTTCTAAAAGGATGAGTTTGCAACTACTTTACTTTTGGAGAAAATTCAAAACATTCATTATTCAATAGGGCCCAAACTATCAAAAACCAGCGGTTTGAATGAACACACATTTCTTGGTAGAATCATGCAGGACTGAAATTTTTGATGTTTTTCTACTCCTCTCATGAGCCCAAACAAGTCTCTAAAAGCATGAGTTTGCAACTACTTTACTTTTGGAGAAAATTCAAAACATTCATTATTCAATAGAGCCCAATAGCAAAAATCAGGTTTTGAATGAAGAATCACATTTCTTGGTAGAATCATGCAGGATTGAAATTTTTGATGGTTTTTTACTCCTCTCAACAGCCCAAACAAGTTTCTAAAAGGATGAGTTTGCAACTACTTTACTTTTGGAGAAAATTCAAAACATTCATTATTCAATAGGGCGCAAACTATCAAAAACCAGCGGTTTGAATGAACACACATTTCTTGGTAGAATCATGCAGGACTGAAATTTTTGATGTTTTTCTACTCTCATGAGCCCAAACAAGTCTCTAAAAGCATGAGTTTGCAACTACTTTACTTTTGGAGAAAATTCAAAACATTCATTACTCAAAAGAGCCCAATAGCAAAAACCAGCGTTTTGAATGAAGAATCACATTTCTTGGTAGAATCATGCAGGATTGAAATTTTTGATGGTTTTTTACTCCTCTCAACAGCCCAAACAAGTTTCTAAAAGGATGAGTTTGCAACTACTTTACTTTTGGAGAAAATTCAAAACATTCATTATTCAATAGGGCCCAAACTATCAAAAACCAGCGGTTTGAATGAACACACATTTCTTGGTAGAATCATGCAGGACTGAAATTTTTGATGTTTTTCTACTCCTCTCATGAGCCCAAACAAGTCTCTAAAAGCATGAGTTTGCAACTACTTTACTTTTGGAGAAAATTCAAAACATTCATTATTCAATAGAGCCCAATAGCAAAAATCAGGTTTTGAATGAAGAATCACATTTCTTGGTAGAATCATGCAGGATTGAAATTTTTGATGTTTTTTTACTCCTCTCAACAGCCCAAACAAGTTTCTAAAAGGATGAGTTTGCAACTACTTTACTTTTGGAGAAAATTCAAAACATTCATTATTCAATAGGGCGCAAACTATCAAAAACCAGCGGTTTGAATGAACACACATTTCTTGGTAGAATCATGCAGGACTGAAATTTTTGATGTTTTTCTACTCTCATGAGCCCAAACAAGTCTCTAAAAGCATGAGTTTGCAACTACTTTACTTTTGGAGAAAATTCAAAACATTCATTACTCAAAAGAGCCCAATAGCAAAAACCAGCGTTTTGAATGAAGAATCACATTTCTTGGTAGAATCATGCAGGATTGAAATTTTTGATGGTTTTTTACTCCTCTCAACAGCCCAAACAAGTTTCTAAAAGGATGAGTTTGCAACTACTTTACTTTTGGAGAAAATTCAAAACATTCATTATTCAATAGGGCCCAAACTATCAAAAACCAGCGGTTTCAATGAACACACATTTCTTGGTAGAATCATGCAGGACTGAAATTTTTGATGTTTTTCTACTCCTCTCATGAGCCCAAACAAGTCTCTAAAAGCATGAGTTTGCAACTACTTTACTTTTGGAGAAAATTCAAAACATTCATTATTCAATAGAGCCCAATAGCAAAAATCAGGTTTTGAATGAAGAATCACATTTCTTGGTAGAATCATGCAGGATTGAAATTTTTGATGGTTTTTTACTCCTCTCAACAGCCCAAACAAGTTTCTAAAAGGATGAGTTTGCACCTACTTTACTTTTGGAGAAAATTCAAAACATTCATTATTCAATAGGGCCCAAACTATCAAAAACCAGCGGTTTCAATGAACACACATTTCTTGGTAAAATCATGCAGGACTGAAATTTTTGATGTTTTTCTACTCCTCTCATGAGCCCAAACAAGTCTCTAAAAGCATGAGTTTGCAACTACTTTACTTTTGGAGAAAATTCAAAACATTCACTATTCAATAGAGCCCAATAGCAAAAATCAGGTTTTGAATGAAGAATCACATTTCTTGGTAAAATCATGCAGGATTGAAATTTTTGATGGTTTTTTCCTCCTCTCAACAGCCCAAACAAGTTTCTAAAAGGATGAGTTTGCAACTACTTTACTTTTGGAGAAAATTCAAAACATTCATTATTCAATAGGGCCCAAACTATCAAAAACCAGCGGTTTCAATGAACACACATTTCTTGGTAGAATCATGCAGGACTGAAATTTTTGATGTTTTTCTACTCCTCTCATGAGCCCAAACAAGTCTCTAAAAGCATGAGTTTGCAACTACTTTACTTTTGGAGAAAATTCAAAACATTCACTATTCAATAGAGCCCAATAGCAAAAATCAAGTTTTGAATGAAGAATCACATTTCTTGGTAGAATCATGCAGTATTGAAATTTTTGATGGTTTTTTACTCCTCTCAACAGCCCAAACAAGTTTCTAAAAGGATGAGTTTGCAACTACTTTACTTTTGTAGAAAATTCAAAACATTCATTATACAATAGGGCCCAAAATATCAAAAACCAGCGGTTTGAATGAACACACATTTCTTGGTAGAATCGTGCAGGACTGAAATTTTTGATGTTTTTCTACTCCTCTCATGAGCCCAAACAAGTCTCTAAAAGGATGAGTTTGCAACTACTTTACTTTTGGAGAAAATTCAAAACATTCATTATTCAATAGAGCCCAATAGCAAAAACCAGCGTTTTGAATGAAGAATCACATTTCTTGGTAGAATCATGCAGGATTGAAATTTTTGATGGTTTTTTACTCCTCTCAACAGCCCAAACAAGTTTCTAAAAGGATGAGTTTGCAACTACTTTACTTTTGGAGAAAATTCAAAACATACATTATTCAATAGGGCCCAAACTATCAAAAACCAGCGGTTTGAATGAACACACATTTCTTGGTAGAATCATGCAGGACTGAAATTTTTGATGTTTTTCTACTCCTCTCATGAGCCCAAACAAGTCTCTAAAAGCATGAGTTTGCAACTACTTTACTTTTGGAGAAAATTCAAAACATTCATTACTCAAAAGAGCCCAATAGCAAAAACCAACGTTTTGAATGAAGAATCACATTTCTTGGTAGAATCATGCAGGATTGAAATTTTTGATGGTTTTTTACTCCTCTCAACATCCCAAACAAGTTTCTAAAAGGATGAGTTTGCAACTACTTTACTTTTGGAGAAAATTCAAAACATTCATTATTCAATAGGGCCCAAATTATCAAAAACCAGCGGTTTCAATGAACACACATTTCTTGGTAGAATCATGCAGGACTGAAATTTTTGATGTTTTTCTACTTCTCTCATGAGCCCAAACAAGTTTCTAAAAGCATGAGTTTGCAACTACTTTACTTTTGGAGAAAATTCAAAACACTCATTATTCAATAGAGCCCAATAGCAAAAATCAGGTTTTGAATGAAGAATCACATTTCTTGGTAGAATCATGCAGGATTGAAATTTTTGATGGTTTTTTACTCCTCTCAACAGCCCAAACAAGTTTCTAAAAGGATGAGTTTGCAACTACTTTACTTTTGGAGAAAATTCAAAACATTCATTATTCAATAGGGCCCAAACTATCAAAAACCAGCGGTTTCAATGAACACACATTTCTTGGTAGAATCATGCAGGACTGAAATTTTTGATGTTTTTCTACTCCTCTCATGAGCCCAAACAAGTCTCTAAAAGCATGAGTTTGCAACTACTTTACTTTTGGAGAATATTCAAAACATTCATTATTCAATAGAGCCCAATAGCAAAAATCAGGTTTTGAATGAAGAATCACATTTCTTGGTAAAATCATGCAGGATTGAAATTTTTGATGGTTTTTTACTCCTCTCAACAGCCCAAACAAGTTTCTAAAAGGATGAGTTTGCAACTACTTTATATTTGGAGAAAATTCAAAACATTCATTATTCAATAGGGCCCAAACTATCAAAAACCAGCGGTTTCAATGAACACACATTTCTTGGTAGAATCATGCAGGACTGAAATTTTTGATGTTTTTCTACTCCTCTCATGAGTCCAAACAAGTCTCTAAAAGCATGAGTTTGCAACTACTTTACTTTTGGAGAAAATTCAAAACATTCACTATTCAATAGAGCCCAATAGCAAAAACCAGCGTTTTGAATGAAGAATCACATTTCTTGGTAGAATCATGCAGGATTGAAATTTTTGATGGTTTTTTACTCCTCTCAACAGCCCAAACAAGTTTCTAAAAGGATGAGTTTGCAACTACTTTACTTTTGGAGAAAATTCAAAACATTCATTATTCAATAGGGCCCAAACTATCAAAAACCAGCAGTTTCAATGAACACACATTTCTTGGTAGAATCATGCAGGACTGAAATTTTTGATGTTTTTCTACTCCTCTCATGAGCCCAAACAAGTCTCTAAAAGCATGAGTTTGCAACTACTTTACTTTTGGAGAAAATTCAAAACATTCATTATTCAATAGAGCCCAATAGCAAAAATCAGGTTTTGAATGAAGAATCACATTTCTTGGTAGAATCATGCAGGATTGAAATTTTTGATGGTTTTTTACTCCTCTCAACATCCCAAACAAGTTACTAAAAGGATGAGTTTGTAACTACTTTACTTTTGGAGAAAATTCAAAACATTCATTATTCAATAGGGCCCAAACTATCAAAAACCAGCGGTTTCAATGAACACACATTTCTTGGTAGAATCATGCAGGACTGAAATTTTTGATGTTTTTCTACTCCTCTCATGAGCCCAAACAAGTCTCTAAAAGCATGAGTTTGCAACTACTTTACTTTTGGAGAAAATTCAAAACACTCATTATTCAATAGAGCCCAATAGCAAAAATCAGGTTTTGAATGAAGAATCACATTTCTTGGTAGAATCATGCAGGATTGAAATTTTTGATGGTTTTTTACTCCTCTCAACAGCCCAAACAAGTTTCTAAAAGGATGAGTTTGCAACTACTTTACTTTTGGAGAAAATTCAAAACATTCATTATTCAATAGGGCCCAAACTATCAAAAACCAGCGGTTTCAATGAACACACATTTCTTGGTAGAATCATGCAGGACTGAAATTTTTGATGTTTTTCTACTCCTCTCATGAGCCCAAACAAGTCTCTAAAAGCATGAGTTTGCAACTACTTTACTTTTGGAGAATATTCAAAACATTCATTATTCAATAGAGCCCAATAGCAAAAATCAGGTTTTGAATGAAGAATCACATTTCTTGGTAAAATCATGCAGGATTGAAATTTTTGATGGTTTTTTACTCCTCTCAACAGCCCAAACAAGTTTCTAAAAGGATGAGTTTGCAACTACTTTACTTTTGGAGAAAATTCAAAACATTCATTATTCAATAGGGCCCAAACTATCAAAAACCAGCGGTTTCAATGAACACACATTTCTTGGTAGAATCATGCAGGACTGAAATTTTTGATGTTTTTCTACTCCTCTCATGAGTCCAAACAAGTCTCTAAAAGCATGAGTTTGCAACTACTTTACTTTTGGAGAAAATTCAAAACATTCACTATTCAATAGAGCCCAATAGCAAAAACCAGCGTTTTGAATGAAGAATCACATTTCTTGGTAGAATCATGCAGGATTGAAATTTTTGATGGTTTTTTACTCCTCTCAACAGCCCAAACAAGTTTCTAAAAGGATGAGTTTGCAACTACTTTACTTTTGGAGAAAATTCAAAACATTCATTATTCAATAGGGCCCAAACTATCAAAAACCAGCGGTTTCAATGAACACACATTTCTTTGTAGAATCATGCAGGACTGAAATTTTTGATGTTTTTCTACTCCTCTCATGAGCCCAAACAAGTCTCTAAAAGCATGAGTTTGCAACTACTTTACTTTTGGAGAAAATTCAAAACATTCATTATTCAATAGAGCCCAATAGCAAAAATCAGGTTTTGAATGAAGAATCACATTTCTTGGTAGAATCATGCAGGATTGAAATTTTTGATGGTTTTTTACTCCTCTCAACATCCCAAACAAGTTACTAAAAGGATGAGTTTGTAACTACTTTACTTTTGGAGAAAATTCAAAACATTCATTATTCAATAGGGCCCAAACTATCAAAAACCAGCGGTTTCAATGAACACACATTTCTTGGTAGAATCATGCAGGACTGAAATTTTTGATGTTTTTCTACTCCTCTCATGAGCCCAAACAAGTCTCTAAAAGCATGAGTTTGCAACTACTTTACTTTTGGAGAAAATTCAAAACATTCATTATTCAATAGAGCCCAATAGCAAAAATCAGGTTTTGAATGAAGAATCACATTTCTTGGTAAAATCATGCAGGATTGAAATTTTTGATGGTTTTTTACTCCTCTCAACAGTCCAAACAAGTTTCTAAAAGGATGAGTTTGCAACTACTTTACTTTTGGAGAAAATTCAAAACATTCATTATTCAATAGGGCGCAAACTATCAAAAACCAGCGGTTTCAATGAACACACATTTCTTGGTAGAATCATGCAGGACTGAAATTTTTGATGTTTTTCTACTCCTCTCATGAGCCCAAACAAGTCTCTAAAAGCATGAGTTTGCAACTACTTTACTTTTGGAGAAAATTCAAAACATTCATTATTCAATAGAGCCCAATAGCAAAAATCAGGTTTTGAATGAAGAATCACATTTCTTGGTAGAATCATGCAGGATTGAAATTTTTGATGGTTTTTTACTCCTCTCAACAGCCCAAACAAGTTTCTAAAAGGATGAGTTTGCAACTACTTTACTTTTGGAGAAAATTCAAAACATTCATTATTCAATAGGGCCCAAACTATCAAAAACCAGCGGTTTCAATGAACACACATTTCTTGGTAAAATCATGCAGGACTGAAATTTTTGATGTTTTTCTACTCCTCTCATGAGCCCAAACAAGTCT
The DNA here is from genome assembly GCF_039654945.1 of Dendrobates tinctorius. Classification (NCBI taxonomy): domain Eukaryota; kingdom Metazoa; phylum Chordata; class Amphibia; order Anura; family Dendrobatidae; genus Dendrobates; species Dendrobates tinctorius. The sequence goes on along the minus strand of NW_027361701.1, from coordinate 12,634,711 downwards.
CTAAAAGCATGAGTTTGCAACTACTTTACTTTTGGAGAAAATTCAAAACATTCACTATTCAATAGAGCCCAATAGCAAAAATCAGGTTTTGAATGAAGAATCACATTTCTTGGTAAAATCATGCAGGATTGAAATTTTTGATGGTTTTTTACTCCTCTCAACAGCCCAAACAAGTTTCTAAAAGGATGAGTTTGCAACTACTTTACTTTTGGAGAAAATTCAAAACATTCATTATTCAATAGGGCCCAAACTATCAAAAACCAGCGGTTTCAATGAACACACATTTCTTGGTAGAATCATGCAGGACTGAAATTTTTGATGTTTTTCTACTCCTCTCATGAGCCCAAACAAGTCTCCAAAAGCATGAGTTTGCAACTACTTTACTTTTGGAGAAAATTCAAAACATTCACTATTCAAAAGAGCCCAATAGCAAAAATCAGGTTTTGAATGAAGAATCACATTTCTTGGTAGAATCATGCAGTATTGAAATTTTTGATGGTTTTTTACTCCTCTCAACAGCCCAAACAAGTTTCTAAAAGGATGAGTTTGCAACTACTTTACTTTTGTAGAAAATTCAAAACATTCATTATACAATAGGGCCCAAAATATCAAAAACCAGCGGTTTGAATGAACACACATTTCTTGGTAGAATCGTGCAGGACTGAAATTTATGATGTTTTTCTACTCCTCTCATGAGCCCAAACAAGTCTCTAAAAGGATGAGTTTGCAACTACTTTACTTTTGGAGAAAATTCAAAACATTCATTATTCAATAGAGCCCAATAGCAAAAACCAGCGTTTTGAATGAAGAATCACATTTCTTGGTAGAATCATGCAGGATTGAAATTTTTGATGGTTTTTTACTCCTCTCAACAGCCCAAACAAGTTTCTAAAAGGATGAGTTTGCAACTACTTTACTTTTGGAGAAAATTCAAAACATTCATTATTCAATAGGGCCCAAACTATCAAAAAATAGCGGTTTCAATGAACACACATTTCTTGGTAGAATCATGCAGGACTGAAATTTTTGATGTTTTTCTACTCCTCTCATGAGCCCAAACAAGTCTCTAAAAGCATGAGTTTGCAACTACTTTACTTTTGGAGAAAATTCAAAACATTCATTACTCAAAAGAGCCCAATAGCAAAAACCAACGTTTTGAATGAAGAATCACATTTCTTGGTAGAATCATGCAGGATTGAAATTTTTGATGGTATTTTACTCCTCTCAACATCCCAAACAAGTTTCTAAAAGGATGAGTTTGCAACTACTTTACTTTTGGAGAAAATTCAAAACATTCATTATTCAATAGGGCCCAAATTATCAAAAACCAGCGGTTTCAATGAACACACATTTCTTGGTAGAATCATGCAGGACTGAAATTTTTGATGTTTTTCTACTTCTCTCATGAGCCCAAACAAGTCTCTAAAAGCATGAGTTTGCAACTACTTTACTTTTGGAGAAAATTCAAAACACTCATTATTCAATAGAGCCCAATAGCAAAAATCAGGTTTTGAATGAAGAATCACATTTCTTGGTAGAATCATGCAGGATTGAAATTTTTGATGGTTTTTTACTCCTCTCAACAGCCCAAACAAGTTTCTAAAAGGATGAGTTTGCAACTACTTTACTTTTGGAGAAAATTCAAAACATTCATTATTCAATAGGGCCCAAACTATCAAAAACCAGCGGTTTCAATGAACACACATTTCTTGGTAGAATCATGCAGGACTGAAATTTTTGATGTTTTTCTACTCCTCTCATGAGCCCAAACAAGTCTCTAAAAGCATGAGTTTGCAACTACTTTACTTTTGGAGAATATTCAAAACATTCATTATTCAATAGAGCCCAATAGCAAAAATCAGGTTTTGAATGAAGAATCACATTTCTTGGTAAAATCATGCAGGATTGAAATTTTTGATGGTTTTTTACTCCTCTCAACAGCCCAAACAAGTTTCTAAAAGGATGAGTTTGCAACTACTTTACTTTTGGAGAAAATTCAAAACATTCATTATTCAATAGGGCCCAAACTATCAAAAACCAGCGGTTTCAATGAACACACATTTCTTGGTAGAATCATGCAGGACTGAAATTTTTGATGTTTTTCTACTCCTCTCATGAGCCCAAACAAGTCTCTAAAAGCATGAGTTTGCAACTACTTTACTTTTGGAGAAAATTCAAAACATTCATTATTCAATACAGCCCAATAGCAAAAACCAGCGTTTTGAATGAAGAATCACATTTCTTGGTAGAATCATGCAGGATTGAAATTTTTGATGGTTTTTTACTCCTCTCAACAGCCCAAACAAGTTTCTAAAAGGATGAGTTTGCAACTACTTTACTTTTGGAGAAAATTCAAAACATTCATTATTCAATAGGGCCCAAACTATCAAAAACCAGCGGTTTCAATGAACACACATTTCTTGGTAGAATCATGCAGGACTGAAATTTTTGATGTTTTTCTACTCCTCTCATGAGCCCAAACAAGTCTCTAAAAGCATGAGTTTGCAACTACTTTACTTTTGGAGAAAATTCAAAACATTCATTATTCAATAGAGCCCAATAGCAAAAATCAGGTTTTGAATGAAGAATCACATTTCTTGGTAGAATCATGCAGGATTGAAATTTTTGATGGTTTTTTACTCCTCTCAACAGCCCAAACAAGTTTCTAAAAGGATGAGTTTGCAACTACTTTACTTTTGGAGAAAATTCAAAACATTCATTATTCAATAGGGCCCAAACTATCAAAAACCAGCGGTTTCAATGAACACACATTTCTTGGTAAAATCATGCAGGACTGAAATTTTTGATGTTTTTCTACTCCTCTCATGAGCCCAAACAAGTCTCTAAAAGCATGAGTTTGCAACTACTTTACTTTTGGAGAAAATTCAAAACATTCACTATTCAATAGAGCCCAATAGCAAAAATCAGGTTTTGAATGAAGAATCACATTTCTTGGTAAAATCATGCAGGATTGAAATTTTTGATGGTTTTTTACTCCTCTCAACAGCCCAAACAAGTTTCTAAAAGGATGAGTTTGCAACTACTTTACTTTTGGAGAAAATTCAAAACATTCATTATACAATAGGGCCCAAAATATCAAAAACCAGCGGTTTGAATGAACACACATTTCTTGGTAGAATCGTGCAGGACTGAAATTTTTGATGTTTTTCTACTCCTCTCATGAGCCCAAACAAGTCTCTAAAAGGATGAGTTTGCAACTACTTTACTTTTGGAGAAAATTCAAAACATTCATTATTCAATAGAGCCCAATAGCAAAAACCAGCGTTTTGAATGAAGAATCACATTTCTTGGTAGAATCATGCAGGATTGAAATTTTTGATGGATTTTTACTCCTCTCAACAGCCCAAACAAGTTTCTAAAAGGATGAGTTTGCAACTACTTTACTTTTGGAGAAAATTCAAAACATTCATTATTCAATAGGGCCCAAACTATCAAAAACCAGCGGTTTGAATGAACACACATTTCTTGGTAGAATCATGCAGGACTGAAATTTTTGATGTTTTTCTACTCCTCTCATGAGCCCAAACAAGTCTCTAAAAGCATGAGTTTGCAACTACTTTACTTTTGGAGAAAATTCAAAACATTCATTATTCAATAGAGCCCAATAGCAAAAATCAGGTTTTGAATGAAGAATCACATTTCTTGGTAGAATCATGCAGGATTGAAATTTTTGATGGTTTTTTACTCCTCTCAACAGCCCAAACAAGTTTCTAAAAGGATGAGTTTGCAACTACTTTACTTTTGGAGAAAATTCAAAACATTCATTATTCAATAGGGCCCAAACTATCAAAAACCAGCGGTTTCAATGAACACACATTTCTTGGTAAAATCATGCAGGACTGAAATTTTTGATGTTTTTCTACTCCTCTCATGAGCCCAAACAAGTCTCTAAAAGCATGAGTTTGCAACTACTTTACTTTTGGAGAAAATTCAAAACATTCACTATTCAATAGAGCCCAATAGCAAAAATCAGGTTTTGAATGAAGAATCACATTTCTTGGTAAAATCATGCAGGATTGAAATTTTTGATGGTTTTTTACTCCTCTCAACAGCCCAAACAAGTTTCTAAAAGGATGAGTTTGCAACTACTTTACTTTTGGAGAAAATTCAAAACATTCATTATTCAATAGGGCCCAAACTATCAAAAACCAGCGGTTTCAATGAACACACATTTCTTGGTAGAATCATGCAGGACTGAAATTTTTGATGTTTTTCTACTCCTCTCATGAGCCCAAACAAGTCTCTAAAAGCATGAGTTTGCAACTACTTTACTTTTGGAGAAAATTCAAAACATTCACTATTCAATAGAGCCCAATAGCAAAAATCAGGTTTTGAATGAAGAATCACATTTCTTGGTAGAATCATGCAGGATTGAAATTTTTGATGGTTTTTTACTCCTCTCAACAGCCCAAACAAGTTTCTAAAAGGATGAGTTTGCAACTACTTTACTTTTGGAGAAAATTCAAAACATTCATTATACAATAGGGCCCAAAATATCAAAAACCAGCGGTTTGAATGAACACACATTTCTTGGTAGAATCGTGCAGGACTGAAATTTTTGATGTTTTTCTACTCCTCTCATGAGCCCAAACAAGTCTCTAAAAGGATGAGTTTGCAACTACTTTACTTTTGGAGAAAATTCAAAACATTCATTATTCAATAGAGCCCAATAGCAAAAACCAGCGTTTTGAATGAAGAATCACATTTCTTGGTAGAATCATGCAGGATTGAAATTTTTGATGGATTTTTACTCCTCTCAACAGCCCAAACAAGTTTCTAAAAGGATGAGTTTGCAACTACTTTACTTTTGGAGAAAATTCAAAACATTCATTATTCAATAGGGCCCAAACTATCAAAAACCAGCGGTTTCAATGAACACACATTTCTTGGTAGAATCATGCAGGACTGAAATTTTTGATGTTTTTCTACTCCTCTCATGAGCCCAAACAAGTCTCTAAAAGCATGAGTTTGCAACTACTTTACTTTTGGAGAAAATTCAAAACATTAATTATTCAATAGAGCCCAATAGCAAAAATCAGGTTTTGAATGAAGAATCACATTTCTTGGTAGAATCATGCAGGATTGAAATTTTTGATGGTTTTTTACTCCTCTCAACAGCCCAAACAAGTTTCTAAAAGGATGAGTTTGTAACTACTTTACTTTTGGAGAAAATTCAAAACATTCATTATTCAATAGGGCCCAAACTATCAAAAACCAGCGGTTTCAATGAACACACATTTCTTGGTAGAATCATGCAGGACTGAAATTTTTGATGTTTTTCTACTCCTCTCATGAGCCCAAACAAGTCTCTAAAAGCATGAGTTTGCAACTACTTTACTTTTGGAGAAAATTCAAAACATTCATTATTCAATAGAGCCCAATAGCAAAAATCAGGTTTTGAATGAAGAATCACATTTCTTGGTAAAATCATGCAGGATTGAAATTTTTGATGGTTTTTTACTCCTCTCAACAGCCCAAACAAGTTTCTAAAAGGATGAGTTTGCAACTACTTTACTTTTGGAGAAAATTCAAAACATTCATTATTCAATAGGGCCCAAACTATCAAAAACCAGCGGTTTCAATGAACACACATTTCTTGGTAGAATCATGCAGGACTGAAATTTTTGATGTTTTTCTACTCCTCTCATGAGCCCAAACAAGTCTCTAAAAGCATGAGTTTGCAACTACTTTACTTTTGGAGAAAATTCAAAACATTCATTATTCAATAGAGCCCAATAGCAAAAATCAGGTTTTGAATGAAGAATCACATTTCTTGGTAGAATCATGCAGGATTGAAATTTTTGATGGTTTTTTACTCCTCTCAACAGCCCAAACAAGTTTCTAAAAGGATGAGTTTGCAACTACTTTACTTTTGGAGAAAATTCAAAACATTCATTATTCAATAGGGCCCAAACTATCAAAAACCAGCGGTTTCAATGAACACACATTTCTTGGTAGAATCATGCAGGACTGAAATTTTTGATGTTTTTCTACTCCTCTCATGAGCCCAAACAAGTCTCTAAAAGCATGAGTTTGCAACTACTTTACTTTTGGAGAAAATTCAAAACATTCATTATTCAATAGAGCCCAATAGCAAAAATCAGGTTTTGAATGAAGAATCACATTTCTTGGTAAAATCATGCAGGATTGAAATTTTTGATGGTTTTTTACTCCTCTCAACAGCCCAAACAAGTTTCTAAAAGGATGAGTTTGCAACTACTTTACTTTTGGAGAAAATTCAAAACATTCATTATTCAATAGGGCCCAAACTATCAAAAACCAGCGGTTTCAATGAACACACATTTCTTGGTAGAATCATGCAGGACTGAAATTTTTGATGTTTTTCTACTCCTCTCATGAGCCCAAACAAGTCTTTAAAAGCATGAGTTTGCAACTACTTTACTTTTGGAGAAAATTCAAAACATTCACTATTCAATAGAGCCCAATAGCAAAAATCATGTTTTGAATGAAGAATCACATTTCTTGGTAAAATCATGCAGGATTGAAATTTTTGATGGTTTTTTACTCCTCTCAACAGCCCAAACAAGTTTCTAAAAGGATGAGTTTGCAACTACTTTACTTTTGGAGAAAATTCAAAACATTCATTATTCAATAGGGCCCAAACTATCAAAAACCAGCGGTTTCAATGAACACACATTTCTTGGTAGAATCATGCAGGACTGAAATTTTTGATGTTTTTCTACTCCTCTCATGAGCCCAAACAAGTCTCTAAAAGCATGAGTTTGCAACTACTTTACTTTTGGAGAAAATTCAAAACATTCATTATTCAATAGAGCCCAATAGCAAAAATCAGGTTTTGAATGAAGAATCACATTTCTTGGTAGAATCATGCAGGATTGAAATTTTTGATGGTTTTTTACTCCTCTCAACAGCCCAAACAAGTTTCTAAAAGGATGAGTTTGCAACTACTTTACTTTTGGAGAAAATTCAAAACATTCATTATTCAATAGGGCCCAAAATATCAAAAACCAGCGGTTTGAATGAACACACATTTCTTGGTAGAATCGTGCAGGACTGAAATTTTTGATGTTTTTCTACTCCTCTCATGAGCCCAAACAAGTCTCTAAAAGGATGAGTTTGCAACTACTTTACTTTTGGAGAAAATTCAAAACATTCATTATTCAATAGAGCCCAATGGCAAAAACCAGCGTTTTGAATGAAGAATCACATTTCTTGGTAGAATCATGCAGGATTGAAATTTTTGATGGTTTTTTACTCCTCTCAACAGCCCAAACAAGTTTCTAAAAGGATGAGTTTGCAACTACTTTACTTTTGGAGAAAATTCAAAACATTCATTATTCAATAGGGCCCAAACTATCAAAAACCAGCGGTTTGAATGAACACACATTTCTTGGTAGAATCATGCAGGACTGAAATTTTTGATGTTTTTCTACTCCTCTCATGAGCCCAAACAAGTCTCTAAAAGCATGAGTTTGCAACTACTTTACTTTTGGAGAAAATTCAAAACATTCATTATTCAATAGAGCCCAATAGCAAAAATCAGGTTTTGAATGAAGAATCACATTTCTTGGTAGAATCATGCAGGATTGAAATTTTTGATGGTTTTTTACTCCTCTCAACAGCCCAAACAAGTTTCTAAAAGGATGAGCTTGTAACTACTTTACTTTTGGAGAAAATTCAAAACATTCATTATTCAATAGGGCCCAAACTATCAAAAACCAGCGGTTTCAATGAACACACATTTCTTGGTAGAATCATGCAGGACTGAAATTTTTGATGTTTTTCTACTCCTCTCATGAGCCCAAACAAGTCTCTAAAAGCATGAGTTTGCAACTACTTTACTTTTGGAGAAAATTCAAAACATTCATTATTCAATAGAGCCCAATAGCAAAAATCAGGTTTTGAATGAAGAATCACATTTCTTGGTAAAATCATGCAGGATTGAAATTTTTGATGGTTTTTTACTCCTCTCAACAGCCCAAACAAGTTTCTAAAAGGATGAGTTTGCAACTACTTTACTTTTGGAGAAAATTCAAAACATTCATTATTCAATAGGGCCCAAACTATCAAAAACCAGCGGTTTCAATGAACACACATTTCTTGGTAGAATCATGCAGGACTGAAATTTTTGATGTTTTTCTACTCCTCTCATGAGCCCAAACAAGTCTCTAAAAGCATGAGTTTGCAACTACTTTACTTTTGGAGAAAATTCAAAACATTCATTACTCAAAAGAGCCCAATAGCAAAAACCAGCGTTTTGAATGAAGAATCACATTTCTTGGTAGAATCATGCAGGATTGAAATTTTTGATGGTTTTTTACTCCTCTCAACAGCCCAAACAAGTTTCTAAAAGGATGAGTTTGCAACTACTTTACTTTTGGAGAAAATTCAAAACATTCATTATTCAATAGGGCCCAAACTATCAAAAACCAGCGGTTTCAATGAACACACATTTCTTGGTAGAATCATGCAGGACTGAAATTTTTGATGTTTTTCTACTCCTCTCATGAGCCCAAACAAGTCTCTAAAAGCATGAGTTTGCAACTACTTTACTTTTGGAGAAAATTCAAAACATTCATTATTCAATAGAGCCCAATAGCAAAAATCAGGTTTTGAATGAAGAATCACATTTCTTGGTAGAATCATGCAGGATTGAAATTTTTGATGGTTTTTTACTCCTCTCAACAGCCCAAACAAGTTTCTAAAAGGATGAGTTTGCAACTACTTTACTTTTGGAGAAAATTCAAAACATTCATTATTCAATAGGGCCCAAACTATCAAAAACCAGCGGTTTCAATGAACACACATTTCTTGGTAGAATCATGCAGGACTGAAATTTTTGATGTTTTTCTACTCCTCTCATGAGCCCAAACAAGTCTCTAAAAGCATGAGTTTGCAACTACTTTACTTTTGGAGAATATTCAAAACATTCATTATTCAATAGAGCCCAATAGCAAAAATCAGGTTTTGAATGAAGAATCACATTTCTTGGTAAAATCATGCAGGATTGAAATTTTTGATGGTTTTTTACTCCTCTCAACAGCCCAAACAAGTTTCTAAAAGGATGAGTTTGCAACTACTTTACTTTTGGAGAAAATTCAAAACATTCATTATTCAATAGGGCCCAAACTATCAAAAACCAGCGGTTTCAATGAACACACATTTCTTGGTAGAATCATGCAGGACTGAAATTTTTGATGTTTTTCTACTCCTCTCATGAGCCCAAACAAGTCTCTAAAAGCATGAGTTTGCAACTACTTTACTTTTGGAGAAAATTCAAAACATTCACTATTCAATAGAGCCCAATAGCAAAAATCAGGTTTTGAATGAAGAATCAAATTTCTTGGTAAAATCATGCAGGATTGAAATTTTTGATGATTTTTTACTCCTCTCAACAGCCCAAACAAGTTTCTAAAAGGATGAGTTTGCAACTACTTTACTTTTGGAGAAAATTCAAAACATTCATTATTCAATAGGGCCCAAAATATCAAAAACCAGCGGTTTGAATGAACACACATTTCTTGGTAGAATCGTGCAGGACTGAAATTTTTGATGTTTTTCTACTCCTCTCATGAGCCCAAACAAGTCTCTAAAAGGATGAGTTTGCAACTACTTTACTTTTGGAGAAAATTCAAAACATTCATTATTCAATAGAGCCCAATAGCAAAAACCAGCGTTTTGAATGAAGAATCACATTTCTTGGTAGAATCATGCAGGATTGAAATTTTTGATGGTTTTTTACTCCTCTCAACAGCCCAAACAAGTTTCTAAAAGGATGAGTTTGCAACTACTTTACTTTTGGAGAAAATTCAAAACATTCATTATTCAATAGGGCCCAAACTATCAAAAACCAGCGGTTTGAATGAACACACATTTCTTGGTAGAATCATGCAGGACTGAAATTTTTGATGTTTTTCTACTCCTCTCATGAGCCCAAACAAGTCTCTAAAAGCATGAGTTTGCAACTACTTTACTTTTGGAGAAAATTCAAAACATTCATTACTCAAAAGAGCCCAATAGCAAAAACCAGCGTTTTGAATGAAGAATCACATTTCTTGGTAGAATCATGCAGGATTGAAATTTTTGATGGTTTTTTACTCCTCTCAACAGCCCAAACAAGTTTCTAAAAGGATGAGTTTGCAACTACTTTACTTTTGGAGAAAATTCAAAACATTCATTATTCAATAGGGCCCAAACTATCAAAAACCAGCGGTTTGTATGAACACACATTTCTTGGTAGAATCATGCAGGACTGAAATTTTTGATGTTTTTCTACTCCTCTCATGAGCCCAAACAAGTCTCTAAAAGCATGAGTTTGCAAATACTTTACTTTTGGAGAAAATTCAAAACATTCATTATTCAATAGAGCCCAATAGCAAAAATCAGGTTTTGAATGAAGAATCACATTTCTTGGTAGAATCATGCAGGATTGAAATTTTTGATGGTTTTTTACTCCTCTCAACAGCCCAAACAAGTTTCTAAAAGGATGAGTTTGCAACTACTTTACTTTTGGAGAAAATTCAAAACATTCATTATTCAATAGGGCCCAAACTATCAAAAACCAGCGGTTTGAATGAACACACATTTCTTGGTAGAATCATGCAGGACTGAAATTTTTGATGTTTTTCTACTCCTCTCATGAGCCCAAACAAGTCTCTAAAAGCATGAGTTTGCAACTACTTTACTTTTGGAGAAAATTCAAAACATTCATTACTCAAAAGAGCCCAATAGCAAAAACCAGCGTTTTGAATGAAGAATCACATTTCTTGGTAGAATCATGCAGGATTGAAATTTTTGATGGTTTTTTACTCCTCTCAACAGCCCAAACAAGTTTCTAAAAGGATGAGTTTGAAACTTCTTTACTTTTGGAGAAAATTCAAAACATTCATTATTCAATAGGGCCCAAACTATCAAAAACCAGCGGTTTCAATGAACACACATTTCTTGGTAGAATCATGCAGGACTGAAATTTTTGATGTTTTTCTACTCCTCTCATGAGCCCAAACAAGTCTCTAAAAGCATGAGTTTGCAACTACTTTACTTTTGGAGAAAATTCAAAACATTCATTATTCAATAGAGCCCAATAGGAAAAATCAGGTTTTGAATGAAGAATCACATTTCTTGGTAGAATCATGCAGGATTGAAATTTTTGATGGTTTTTTACTCCTCTCAACAGCCCAAACAAGTTACTAAAAGGATGAGTTTGTAACTACTTTACTTTTGGAGAAAATTCAAAACATTCATTATTCAATAGGGCCCAAACTATCAAAAACCAGCAGTTTCAATGAACACACATTTCTTGGTAGAATCATGCAGGACTGAAATTTTTGATGTTTTTCTACTCCTCTCATGAGCCCAAACAAGTCTCTAAAAGCATGAGTTTGCAACTACTTTACTTTTGGAGAAAATTCAAAACATTCATTATTCAATAGAGCCCAATAGCAAAAATCAGGTTTTGAATGAAGAATCACATTTCTTGGTAAAATCATGCAGGATTGAAATTTTTGATGGTTTTTTACTCCTCTCAACAGCCCAAACAAGTTTCTAAAAGGATGAGTTTGCAACTACTTTTCTTTTGGAGAAAATTCAAAACATTCATTATTCAATAGGGCGCAAACTATCAAAAACCAGCGGTTTGAATGAACACACATTTCTTGGTAGAATCATGCAGGACTGAAATTTTTGATGTTTTTCTACTCTCATGAGCCCAAACAAGTCTCTAAAAGCATGAGTTTGCAACTACTTTACTTTTGGAGAAAATTCAAAACATTCATTACTCAAAAGAGCCCAATAGCAAAAACCAGCGTTTTGAATGAAGAATCACATTTCTTGGTAGAATCATGCAGGATTGAAATTTTTGATGGTTTTTTACTCCTCTCAACAGCCCAAACAAGTTTCTAAAAGGATGAGTTTGCAACTACTTTACTTTTGGAGAAAATTCAAAACATTCATTATTCAATAGGGCCCAAACTATCAAAAACCAGCGGTTTCAATGAACACACATTTCTTGGTAGAATCATGCAGGACTGAAATTTTTGATGTTTTTCTACTCCTCTCATGAGCCCAAACAAGTCTCTAAAAGCATGAGTTTGCAACTACTTTACTTTTGGAGAAAATTCAAAACATTCATTATTCAATAGAGCCCAATAGCAAAAATCAGGTTTTGAATGAAGAATCACATTTCTTGGTAGAATCATGCAGGATTGAAATTTTTGATGGTTTTTTACTCCTCTCAACATCCCAAACAAGTTACTAAAAGGATGAGTTTGTAACTACTTTACTTTTGGAGAAAATTCAAAACATTCATTATTCAATAGGGCCCAAACTATCAAAAACCAGCGGTTTGAATGAACACACATTTCTTGGTAGAATCATGCAGGACTGAAATTTTTGATGTTTTTCTACTCTCATGAGCCCAAACAAGTCTCTAAAAGCATGAAAATTCAAAACATTCATTACTCAAAAGAGCCCAATAGCAAAAACCAGCGTTTTGAATGAAGAATCACATTTCTTGGTAGAATCATGCAGGATTGAAATTTTTGATGGTTTTTTACTCCTCTCAACAGCCCAAACAAGTTTCTAAAAGGATGAGTTTGCAACTACTTTACTTTTGGAGAAAATTCAAAACATTCATTATTCAATAGGGCCCAAACTATCAAAAACCAGCGGTTTCAATGAACACACATTTCTTGGTAGAATCATGCAGGACTGAAATTTTTGATGTTTTTCTACTCCTCTCATGAGCCCAAACAAGTCTCTAAAAGCATGAGTTTGCAACTACTTTACTTTTGGAGAAAATTCAAAACATTCACTATTCAATAGAGCCCAATAGCAAAAATCAGGTTTTGAATGAAGAATCACATTTCTTGGTAAAATCATGCAGGATTGAAATTTTTGATGGTTTTTTACTCCTCTCAACAGCCCAAACAAGTTTCTAAAAGGATGAGTTTGCAACTACTTTACTTTTGGAGAAAATTCAAAACATTCATTATTCAATAGGGCCCAAACTATCAAAAACCAGCGGTTTCAATGAACACACATTTCTTGGTAGAATCATGCAGGACTGAAATTTTTGATGTTTTTCTACTCCTCTCATGAGCCCAAACAAGTCTCTAAAAGCATGAGTTTGCAACTACTTTACTTTTGGAGAAAATTCAAAACATTCACTATTCAATAGAGCCCAATAGCAAAAATCAGGTTTTGAATGAAGAATCACATTTCTTGGTAGAATCATGCAGGATTGAAATTTTTGATGGTTTTTTACTCCTCTCAACAGCCCAAACAAGTTTCTAAAAGGATGAGTTTGCAACTACTTTACTTTTGGAGAAAATTCAAAACATTCATTATACAATAGGGCCCAAAATATCAAAAACCAGCGGTTTGAATGAACACACATTTCTTGGTAGAATCGTGCAGGACTGAAATTTTTGATGTTTTTCTACTCCTCTCATGAGCCCAAACAAGTCTCTAAAAGGATGAGTTTGCAACTACTTTACTTTTGGAGAAAATTCAAAACATTCATTATTCAATAGAGCCGAATAGCAAAAACCAGCGTTTTGAATGAAGAATCACATTTCTTGGTAGAATCATGCAGGATTGAAATTTTTGATGGATTTTTACTCCTCTCAACAGCCCAAACAAGTTTCTAAAAGGATGAGTTTGCAACTACTTTACTTTTGGAGAAAATTCAAAACATTCATTATTCAATAGGGCCCAAACTATCAAAAACCAGCGGTTTCAATGAACACACATTTCTTGGTAGAATCATGCAGGACTGAAATTTTTGATGTTTTTCTACTCCTCTCATGAGCCCAAACAAGTCTCTAAAAGCATGAGTTTGCAACTACTTTACTTTTGGAGAAAATTCAAAACATTCATTATTCAATAGAGCCCAATAGCAAAAATCAGGTTTTGAATGAAGAATCACATTTCTTGGTAAAATCATGCAGGATTGAAATTTTTGATGGTTTTTTACTCCTCTCAACAGCCCAAACAAGTTTCTAAAAGGATGAGTTTGCAACTACTTTACTTTTGGAGAAAATTCAAAACATTCATTATTCAATAGGGCCCAAACTATCAAAAACCAGCGGTTTGAATGAACACACATTTCTTGGTAGAATCATGCAGGACTGAAATTTTTGATGTTTTTCTACTCCTCTCATGAGCCCAAACAAGTCTCTAAAAGCATGAGTTTGCAACTACTTTACTTTTGGAGAAAATTCAAAACATTCATTACTCAAAAGAGCCCAATAGCAAAAACCAGCGTTTTGAATGAAGAATCACATTTCTTGGTAGAATCATGCAGGATTGAAATTTTTTATGGTTTTTTACTCTTCTCAACAGCCTAAACAAGTTTCTAAAAGGATGAGTTTGCAACTACTTTACTTTTGGAGAAAATTCAAAACATTCATTATTCAATAGGGCCCAAACTATCAAAAACCAGCGGTTTGAATGAACACACATTTCTTGGTAGAATCGTGCAGGACTGAAATTTTTGATGTTTTTCTACTCCTCTCATGAGCCCAAACAAGTCTCTAAAAGGATGAGTTTGCAACTACTTTACTTTTGGAGAAAATTCAAAACATTCATTATTCAATAGAGCCCAATGGCAAAAACCAGCGTTTTGAATGAAGAATCACATTTCTTGGTAGAATCATGCAGGATTGAAATTTTTGATGGTTTTTTACTCCTCTCAACAGCCCAAACAAGTTTCTAAAAGGATGAGTTTGCAACTACTTTACTTTTGGAGAAAATTCAAAACATTCATTATTCAATAGGGCCCAAACTATCAAAAACCAGCGGTTTGAATGAACACACATTTCTTGGTAGAATCATGCAGGACTGAAATTTTTGATGTTTTTCTACTCCTCTCATGAGCCCAAACAAGTCTCTAAAAGCATGAGTTTGCAACTACTTTACTTTTGGAGAAAATTCAAAACATTCATTATTCAATAGAGCCCAATAGCAAAAATCAGGTTTTGAATGAAGAATCACATTTCTTGGTAGAATCATGCAGGATTGAAATTTTTGATGGTTTTTTACTCCTCTCAACAGCCCAAACAAGTTTCTAAAAGGATGAGTTTGTAACTACTTTACTTTTGGAGAAAATTCAAAACATTCATTATTCAATAGGGCCCAAACTATCAAAAACCAGCGGTTTCAATGAACACACATTTCTTGGTAGAATCATGCAGGACTGAAATTTTTGATGTTTTTCTACTCCTCTCATGAGCCCAAACAAGTCTCTAAAAGCATGAGTTTGCAACTACTTTACTTTTGGAGAAAATTCAAAACATTCATTATTCAATAGAGCCCAATAGGAAAAATCAGGTTTTGAATGAAGAATCACATTTCTTGGTAGAATCATGCAGGATTGAAATTTTTGATGGTTTTTTACTCCTCTCAACAGCCCAAACAAGTTACTAAAAGGATGAGTTTGTAACTACTTTACTTTTGGAGAAAATTCAAAACATTCATTATTCAATAGGGCCCAAACTATCAAAAACCAGCGGTTTCAATGAACACACATTTCTTGGTAGAATCATGCAGGACTGAAATTTTTGATGTTTTTCTACTCCTCTCATGAGCCCAAACAAGTCTCTAAAAGCATGAGTTTGCAACTACTTTACATTTGGAGAAAATTCAAAACATTCATTATTCAATAGAGCCCAATAGCAAAAATCAGGTTTTGAATGAAGAATCACATTTCTTGGTAAAATCATGCAGGATTGAAATTTTTGATGGTTTTTTACTCCTCTCAACAGCCCAAACAAGTTTCTAAAAGGATGAGTTTGCAACTACTTTTCTTTTGGAGAAAATTCAAAACATTCATTATTCAATAGGGCGCAAACTATCAAAAACCAGCGGTTTGAATGAACACACATTTCTTGGTAGAATCATGCAGGACTGAAATTTTTGATTTTTTTCTACTCTCATGAGCCCAAACAAGTCTCTAAAAGCATGAGTTTGCAACTACTTTACTTTTGGAGAAAATTCAAAACATTCATTACTCAAAAGAGCCCAATAGCAAAAACCAGCGTTTTGAATGAAGAATCACATTTCTTGGTAGAATCATGCAGGATTGAAATTTTTGATGGTTTTTTACTCCTCTCAACAGCCCAAACAAGTTTCTAAAAGGATGAGTTTGCAACTACTTTACTTTTGGAGAAAATTCAAAACATTCATTATTCAATAGGGCCCAAACTATCAAAAACCAGCGGTTTCAATGAACACACATTTCTTGGTAGAATCATGCAGGACTGAAATTTTTGATGTTTTTCTACTCCTCTCATGAGCCCAAACAAGTCTCTAAAAGCATGAGTTTGCAACTACTTTACTTTTGGAGAAAATTCAAAACATTCATTATTCAATAGAGCCCAATAGCAAAAATCAGGTTTTGAATGAAGAATCACATTTCTTGGTAGAATCATGCAGGATTGAAATTTTTGATGGTTTTTTACTCCTCTCAACATCCCAAACAAGATACTAAAAGGATGAGTTTGTAACTACTTTACTTTTGGAGAAAATTCAAAACATTAATTATTCAATAGGGCCCAAACTATCAAAAACCAGCGGTTTCAATGAACACACATTTCTTGGTAGAATCATGCAGGACTGAAATTTTTGATGTTTTTCTACTCCTCTCATGAGCCCAAACAAGTCTCTAAAAGCATGAGTTTGCAACTACTTTACTTTTGGAGAAAATTCAAAACATTCATTATTCAATAGAGCCCAATAGCAAAAATCAGGTTTTGAATGAAGAATCACATTTCTTGGTAAAATCATGCAGGATTGAAATTTTTGATGGTTTTTTACTCCTCTCAACAGTCCAAACAAGTTTCTAAAAGGATGAGTTTGCAACTACTTTACTTTTGGAGAAAATTCAAAACATTCATTATTCAATAGGGCGCAAACTATCAAAAACCAGCGGTTTGAATGAACACACATTTCTTGGTAGAATCATGCAGGACTGAAATTTTTGATGTTTTTCTACTCTCATGAGCCCAAACAAGTCTCTAAAAGCATGAGTTTGCAACTACTTTACTTTTGGAGAAAATTCAAAACATTCATTACTCAAAAGAGCCCAATAGCAAAAACCAGCGTTTTGAATGAAGAATCACATTTCTTGGTAGAATCATGCAGGATTGAAATTTTTGATGGTTTTTTACTCCTCTCAACAGCCCAAACAAGTTTCTAAAAGGATGAGTTTGCAACTACTTTACTTTTGGAGAAAATTCAAAACATTCATTATTCAATAGGGCCCAAACTATCAAAAACCAGCGGTTTCAATGAACACACATTTCTTGGTAGAATCATGCAGGACTGAAATTTTTGATGTTTTTCTACTCCTCTCATGAGCCCAAACAAGTCTCTAAAAGCATGAGTTTGCAACTACTTTACTTTTGGAGAAAATTCAAAACATTCATTATTCAATAGAGCCCAGTAGCAAAAATCAGGTTTTGAATGAAGAATCACATTTCTTGGTAGAATCATGCAGGATTGAAATTTTTGATGGTTTTTTACTCCTCTCAACAGCCCAAACAAGTTTCTAAAAGGATGAGTTTGCAACTACTTTACTTTTGGAGAAAATTCAAAACATTCATTATTCAATAGGGCCCAAACTATCAAAAACCAGCGGTTTCAATGAACACACATTTCTTGGTAAAATCATGCAGGACTGAAATTTTTGATGTTTTTCTACTCCTCTCATGAGCCCAAACAAGTCTCTAAAAGCATGAGTTTGCAACTACTTTACTTTTGGAGAAAATTCAAAACATTCACTATTCAATAGAGCCCAATAGCAAAAATCAGGTTTTGAATGAAGAATCACATTTCTTGGTAAAATCATGCAGGATTGAAATTTTTGATGGTTTTTTACTCCTCTCAACAGCCCAAACAAGTTTCTAAAAGGATGAGTTTGCAACTACTTTACTTTTGGAGAAAATTCAAAACATTCATTATTCAATAGGGCCCAAACTATCAAAAACCAGCGGTTTCAATGAACACACATTTCTTGGTAGAATCATGCAGGACTGAAATTTTTGATGTTTTTCTACTCCTCTCATGAGCCCAAACAAGTCTCTAAAAGCATGAGTTTGCAACTACTTTACTTTTGGAGAAAATTCAAAACATTCACTATTCAATAGAGCCCAATAGCAAAAATCAGGTTTTGAATGAAGAATCACATTTCTTGGTAGAATCATGCAGGATTGAAATTTTTGATGGTTTTTTACTCCTCTCAACAGCCCAAACAAGTTTCTAAAAGGATGAGTTTGCAACTACTTTACTTTTGGAGAAAATTCAAAACATTCATTATACAATAGGGCCCAAAATATCAAAAACCAGCGGTTTGAATGAACACACATTTCTTGGTAGAATCGTGCAGGACTGAAATTTTTGATGTTTTTCTACTCCTCTCATGAGCCCAAACAAGTCTCTAAAAGCATGAGTTTGCAACTACTTTACTTTTGGAGAAAATTCAAAACATTAATTATTCAATAGAGCCCAATAGCAAAAATCAGGTTTTGAATGAAGAATCACATTTCTTGGTAGAATCATGCAGGATTGAAATTTTTGATGGTTTTTTACTCCTCTCAACAGCCCAAACAAGTTTCTAAAAGGATGAGTTTGTAACTACTTTACTTTTGGAGAAAATTCAAAACATTCATTATTCAATAGGGCCCAAACTATCAAAAACCAGCGGTTTGAATGAACACACATTTCTTGGTAGAATCATGCAGGACTGAAATTTTTGATGTTTTTCTACTCCTCTCATGAGCCCAAACAAGTCTCTAAAAGCATGAGTTTGCAACTACTTTACTTTTGGAGAAAATTCAAAACATTCATTATTCAATAGAGCCCAATAGCAAAAATCAGGTTTTGAATGAAGAATCACATTTCTTGGTAAAATCATGCAGGATTGAAATTTTTGATGGTTTTTTACTCCTCTCAACAGCCCAAACAAGTTTCTAAAAGGTTGAGTGTGCAACTACTTTACTTTTGGAGAAAATTCAAAACATTCATTATTCAATAGGGCCCAAACTATCAAAAACCAGCGGTTTGAATGAACACACATTTCTTGGTAGAATCATGCAGGACTGAAATTTTTGATGTTTTTCTACTCCTCTCATGAGCCCAAACAAGTCTCTAAAAGCATGAGTTTGCAACTACTTTACTTTTGGAGAAAATTCAAAACATTCATTACTCAAAAGAGCCCAATAGCAAAAACCAGCGTTTTGAATGAAGAATCACATTTCTTGGTAGAATCATGCAGGATTGAAATTTTTGATGGTTTTTTACTCTTCTCAACAGCCCAAACAAGTTTCTAAAAGGATGAGTTTGCAACTACTTTACTTTTGGAGAAAATTCAAAACATTCATTATTCAATAGGGCCCAAACTATCAAAAACCAGCGGTTTCAATGAACACACATTTCTTGGTAGAATCATGCAGGACTGAAATTTTTGATGTTTTTCTACTCCTCTCATGAGCCCAAACAAGTCTCTAAAAGCATGAGTTTGCAACTACTTTACTTTTGGAGAAAATTCAAAACATTCATTATTCAATAGAGCCCAATAGCAAAAATCAGGTTTTGAATGAAGAATCACATTTCTTGGTAAAATCATGCAGGATTGAAATTTTTGATGGTTTTTTACTCCACTCAACAGCCCAAACAAGTTTCTAAAAGGATGAGTTTGCAACTACTTTACTTTTGGAGAAAATTCAAAACATTCATTATTCAATAGGGCCCAAACTATCAAAAACCAGCGGTTTCAATGAACACACATTTCTTGGTAGAATCATGCAGGACTGAAATTTTTGATGTTTTTCTACTCCTCTCATGAGCCCAAACAAGTCTCTAAAAGCATGAGTTTGCAACTACTTTACTTTTGGAGAAAATTCAAAACATTCACTATTCAATAGAGCCCAATAGCAAAAATCAGGTTTTGAATGAATAATCACATTTCTTGGTAAAATCATGCAGGATTGAAATTTTTGATGGTTTTTTACTCCTCTCAACAGCCCAAACAAGTTTCTAAAAGGATGAGTTTGCAACTACTTTACTTTTGGAGAAAATTCAAAACATTCATTATTCAATAGGGCCCAAACTATCAAAAACCAGCGGTTTCAATGAACACACATTTCTTGGTAGAATCATGCAGGACTGAAATTTTTGATGTTTTTCTACTCCTCTCATGAGCCCAAACAAGTTTCTAAAAGCATGAGTTTGCAATTACTTTACTTTTGGAGAAAATTCAAAACATTCATTATTCAATAGAGCCCAATAGCAAAAATCAGGTTTTGAATGAAGAATCACATTTCTTGGTAGAATCATGCAGGATTGAAATTTTTGATGGTTTTTTACTCCTCTCAACAGCCCAAACAAGTTTCTAAAAGGATGAGTTTGCAACTACTTTACTTTTGGAGAAAATTCAAAACATTCATTATTCAATAGGGCCCAAACTATCAAAAACCAGCGGTTTCAATGAACACACATTTCTTGGTAGAATCATGCAGGACTGAAATTTTTGATGTTTTTCTACTCCTCTCATGAGCCCAAACAAGTCTCTAAAAGCATGAGTTTGCAACTACTTTACTTTTGGAGAAAATTCAAAACATTCATTATTCAATAGAGCCCAATAGCAAAAATCAGGTTTTGAATGAAGAATCACATTTCTTGGTAGAATCATGCAGGATTGAAATTTTTGATGGTTTTTTACTCCTCTCAACAGCCCAAACAAGTTTCTAAAAGGATGAGTTTGCAACTACTTTACTTTTGGAGAAAATTCAAAACATTCATTATTCAATAGGGCCCAAAATATCAAAAACCAGCGGTTTGAATGAACACACATTTCTTGGTAGAATCGTGCAGGACTGAAATTTTTGATGTTTTTCTACTCCTCTCATGAGCCCAAACAAGTCTCTAAAAGGATGAGTTTGCAACTACTTTACTTTTGGAGAAAATTCAAAACATTCATTATTCAATAGAGCCCCATAGCAAAAACCAGCGTTTTGAATGAAGAATCACATTTCTTGGTAGAATCATGCAGGATTGAAATTTTTGATGGTTTTTTACTCCTCTCAACAGCCCAAACAAGTTTCTAAAAGGATGAGTTTGCAACTACTTTACTTTTGGAGAAAATTCAAAACATTCATTATTCAATAGGGCCCAAACTATCAAAAACCAGCGGTTTCAATGAACACACATTTCTTGGTAGAATCATGCAGGACTGAAATTTTTGATGTTTTTCTACTCCTCTCATGAGCCCAAACAAGTCTCTAAAAGCATGAGTTTGCAACTACTTTACTTTTGGAGAAAATTCAAAACATTCATTATTCAATAGAGCCCAATAGCAAAAATCAGGTTTTGAATGAAGAATCACATTTCTTGGTAAAATCATGCAGGATTGAAATTTTTGATGGTTTTTTACTCCTCTCAACAGCCCAAACAAGTTTCTAAAAGGATGAGTTTGCAACTACTTTACTTTTGGAGAAAATTCAAAACATTCATTATTCAATAGGGCCCAAACTATCAAAAACCAGCGGTTTCAATGAACACACATTTCTTGGTAGAATCATGCAGGACTGAAATTTTTGATGTTTTTCTACTCCTCTCATGAGCCCAAACAAGTCTCTAAAAGCATGAGTTTGCAACTACTTTACTTTTGGAGAAAATTCAAAACATTCACTATTCAATAGAGCCCAATAGCAAAAATCAGGTTTTGAATGAAGAATCACATTTCTTGGTAAAATCATGCAGGATTGAAATTTTTGATGGTTTTTTACTCCTCTCAACAGCCCAAACAAGTTTCTAAAAGGATGAGTTTGCAACTACTTTACTTTTGGAGAAAATTCAAAACATTCATTATTCAATAGGGCCCAAACTATCAAAAACCAGCGGTTTCAATGAACACACATTTCTTGGTAGAATCATGCAGGACTGAAATTTTTGATGTTTTTCTACTCCTCTCATGAGCCCAAACAAGTCTCTAAAAGCATGAGTTTGCAACTACTTTACTTTTGGAGAAAATTCAAAACATTCATTATTCAATAGAGCCCAATAGCAAAAATCAGGTTTTGAATGAAGAATCACATTTCTTGGTAGAATCATGCAGGATTGAAATTTTTGATGGTTTTTTACTCCTCTCAACAGCCCAAACAAGTTTCTAAAAGGATGAGTTTGCAACTACTTTACTTTTGGAGAAAATTCAAAACATTCATTATTCAATAGGGCCCAAAATATCAAAAACCAGCGGTTTGAATGAACACACATTTCTTGGTAGAATCGTGCAGGACTGAAATTTTTGATGTTTTTCTACTCCTCTCATGAGCCCAAACAAGTCTCTAAAAGGATGAGTTTGCAACTACTTTACTTTTGGAGAAAATTCAAAACATTCATTATTCAATAGAGCCCAATGGCAAAAACCAGAGTTTTGAATGAAGAATCACATTTCTTGGTAGAATCATGCAGGATTGAAATTTTTGATGGTTTTTTACTCCTCTCAACAGCCCAAACAAGTTTCTAAAAGGATGAGTTTGCAACTACTTTACTTTTGGAGAAAATTCAAAACATTCATTATTCAATAGGGCCCAAACTGTCAAAAACCAGCGGTTTGAATGAACACACATTTCTTGGTAGAATCATGCAGGACTGAAATTTTTGATGTTTTTCTACTCCTCTCATGAGCCCAAACAAGTCTCTAAAAGCATGAGTTTGCAACTACTTTACTTTTGGAGAAAATTCAAAACATTCATTATTCAATAGAGCCCAATAGCAAAAATCAGGTTTTGAATGAAGAATCACATTTCTTGGTAGAATCATGCAGGATTGAAATTTTTGATGGTTTTTTACTCCTCTCAACAGCCCAAACAAGTTTCTAAAAGGATGAGTTTGTAACTACTTTACTTTTGGAGAAAATTCAAAACATTCATTATTCAATAGGGCCCAAACTATCAAAAACCAGCGGTTTCAATGAACACACATTTCTTGGTGGAATCATGCAGGACTGAAATTTTTGATGTTTTTCTACTCCTCTCATGAGCCCAAACAAGTCTCTAAAAGCATGAGTTTGCAACTACTTTACTTTTGGAGAAAATTCAAAACATTCATTATTCAATAGAGCCCAATAGCAAAAATCAGGTTTTGAATGAAGAATCACATTTCTTGGTAAAATCATGCAGGATTGAAATTTTTGATGGTTTTTTACTCCTCTCAACAGCCCAAACAAGTTTCTAAAAGGATGAGTTTGCAACTACTTTACTTTTCGAGAAAATTCAAAACATTCATGATTCAATAGGGCCCAAACTATCAAAAACCAGCGGTTTGAATGAACACACATTTCTTGGTAGAATCATGCAGGACTGAAATTTTTGATGTTTTTCTACTCCTCTCATGAGCCCAAACAAGTCTCTAAAAGCATGAGTTTGCAACTACTTTACTTTTGGAGAAAATTCAAAACATTCATTACTCAAAAGAGCCCAATAGCAAAAACCAGCGTTTTGAATGAAGAATCACATTTCTTGGTAGAATCATGCAGGATTGAAATTTTTGATGGTTTTTTACTCCTCTCAACAGCCCAAACAAGTTTCTAAAAGGATGAGTTTGCAACTACTTTACTTTTGGAGAAAATTCAAAACATTCATTATTCAATAGGGCCCAAACTATCAAAAACCAGCGGTTTCAATGAACACACATTTCTTGGTAGAATCATGCAGGACTGAAATTTTTGATGTTTTTCTACTCCTCTCATGAGCCCAAACAAGTCTCTAAAAGCATGAGTTTGCAACTACTTTACTTTTGGAGAAAATTCAAAACATTCACTATTCAATAGAGCCCAATAGCAAAAATCAGGTTTTGAATGAAGAATCAAATTTCTTGGTAAAATCATGCAGGATTGAAATTTTTGATGATTTTTTACTCCTCTCAACAGCCCAAACAAGTTTCTAAAAGGATGAGTTTGCAACTACTTTACTTTTGGAGAAAATTCAAAACATTCATTATTCAATAGGGCCCAAAATATCAAAAACCAGCGGTTTGAATGAACACACATTTCTTGGTAGAATCGTGCAGGACTGAAATTTTTGATGTTTTTCTACTCCTCTCATGAGCCCAAACAAGTCTCTAAAAGGATGAGTTTGCAACTACTTTACTTTTGGAGAAAATTCAAAACATTCATTATTCAATAGAGCCCAATAGCAAAAATCAGGTTTTGAATGAAGAATCACATTTCTTGGTAGAATCATGCAGGATTGAAATTTTTGATGGTTTTTTACTCCTCTCAACAGCCCAAACAAGTTTCTAAAAGGATGAGTTTGCAACTACTTTACTTTTGGAGAAAATTCAAAACATTCATTATTCAATAGGGCCCAAACTATCAAAAACCAGCGGTTTGAATGAACACACATTTCTTGGTAGAATCATGCAGGACTGAAATTTTTGATGTTTTTCTACTCCTCTCATGAGCCCAAACAAGTCTCTAAAAGCATGAGTTTGCAACTACTTTACTTTTGGAGAAAATTCAAAACATTCATTACTCAAAAGAGCCCAATAGCAAAAACCAGCGTTTTGAATGAAGAATCACATTTCTTGGTAGAATCATGCAGGATTGAAATTTTTGATGGTTTTTTACTCCTCTCAACAGCCCAAACAAGTTTCTAAAAGGATGAGTTTGCAACTTCTTTACTTTTGGAGAAAATTCAAAACATTCATTATTCAATAGGGCCCAAACTATCAAAAACCAGCGGTTTCAATGAACACACATTTCTTGGTAGAATCATGCAGGACTGAAATTTTTGATGTTTTTCTACTCTCATGAGCCCAAACAAGTCTCTAAAAGCATGAGTTTGCAACTACTTTACTTTTGGAGAAAATTCAAAACATTCATTATTCAATAGAGCCCAATAGGAAAAATCAGGTTTTGAATGAAGAATCACATTTCTTGGTAGAATCATGCAGGATTGAAATTTTTGATGGTTTTTTACTCCTCTCAACAGCCCAAACAAGTTACTAAAAGGATGAGTTTGTAACTACTTTACTTTTGGAGAAAATTCAAAACATTCATTATTCAATAGGGCCCAAACTATCAAAAACCAGCGGTTTGAATGAACACACATTTCTTGGTAGAATCATGCAGGACTGAAATTTTTGATGTTTTTCTACTCCTCTCATGAGCCCAAACAAGTCTCTAAAAGCATGAGTTTGCAACTACTTTACTTTTGGAGAAAATTCAAAACATTCATTATTCAATAGAGCCCAATAGCAAAAATCAGGTTTTGAATGAAGAATCACATTTCTTGGTAAAATCATGCAGGATTGAAATTTTTGATGGTTTTTTACTCCTCTCAACAGCCCAAACAAGTTTCTAAAAGGATGAGTTTGCAACTACTTTACTTTTGGAGAAAATTCAAAACATTCATTATTCAATAGGGCCCAAACTATCAAAAACCAGCGGTTTCAATGAACACACATTTCTTGGTAGAATCATGCAGGACTGAAATTTTTGATGTTTTTCTACTCCTCTCATGAGCCCAAACAAGTCTCTAAAAGCATGAGTTTGCAACTACTTTACTTTTGGAGAAAATTCAAAACATTCATTACTCAAAAGAGCCCAATAGCAAAAACCAGCGTTTGAATGAAGAATCACATTTCTTGGTAGAATCATGCAGGATTGAAATTTTTGATGGTTTTTTACTCCTCTCAACAGCCCAAACAAGTTTCTAAAAGGATGAGTTTGCAACTACTTTACTTTTGGAGAAAATTCAATACATTCATTATTCAATAGGGCCCAAACTATCAAAAACCAGCGGTTTCAATGAACACACATTTCTTGGTAGAATCATGCAGGACTGAAATTTTTGATGTTTTTCTACTCCTCTCATGAGCCCAAACAAGTCTCTAAAAGCATGAGTTTGCAACTACTTTACTTTTGGAGAAAATTCAAAACATTCATTATTCAATAGAGCCCAATAGCAAAAATCAGGTTTTGAATGAAGAATCACATTTCTTGGTAGAATCATGCAGGATTGAAATTTTTGATGGTTTTTTACTCCTCTGAACAGCCCAAACAAGTTTCTAAAAGGATGAGTTTGCAACTACTTTACTTTTGGAGAAAATTCAAAACATTCATTATTCAATAGGGCCCAAACTATCAAAAACCAGCGGTTTGAATGAACACACATTTCTTGGTAGAATCATGCAGGACTGAAATTTTTGTTGTTTTTCTACTCCTCTCATGAGCCCAAACAAGTCTCTAAAAGCATGAGTTTGCAACTACTTTACTTTTGGAGAAAATTCAAAACATTCATTATTCAATAGAGCCCAATAGCAAAAATCAGGTTTTGAATGAAGAATCACATTTCTTGGTAAAATCATGCAGGATTGAAATTTTTGATGGTTTTTTACTCCTCTCAACAGCCCAAACAAGTTTCTAAAAGGATGAGTTTGCAACTACTTTACTTTTGGAGAAAATTCAAAACATTCATTATTCAATAGGGCCCAAACTATCAAAAACCAGCGGTTTGAATGAACACACATTTCTTGGTAGAATCATGCAGGACTGAAATTTTTGATGTTTTTCTACTCCTCTCATGAGCCCAAACAAGTCTCTAAAAGCATGAGTTTGCAACTACTTTACTTTTGGAGAAAATTCAAAACATTCATT
The DNA here is from genome assembly GCF_039654945.1 of Dendrobates tinctorius. Taxonomy (NCBI): domain Eukaryota; kingdom Metazoa; phylum Chordata; class Amphibia; order Anura; family Dendrobatidae; genus Dendrobates; species Dendrobates tinctorius. Next base: position 12,608,049 of record NW_027361701.1, on the reverse strand, counting down.
ACTCAAAAGAGCCCAATAGCAAAAACCAGCGTTTTGAATGAAGAATCACATTTCTTGGTAGAATCATGCAGGATTGAAATTTTTGATGGTTTTTTACTCCTCTCAACAGCCCAAACAAGTTTCTAAAAGGATGAGTTTGCAACTACTTTACTTTTGGAGAAAATTCAAAACATTCATTATTCAATAGGGCCCAAACTATCAAAAACCAGCGGTTTGAATGAACACACATTTCTTGGTAGAATCATGCAGGACTGAAATTTTTGATGTTTTTCTACTCCTCTCATGAGCCCAAACAAGTCTCTAAAAGCATGAGTTTGCAACTACTTTACTTTTGGAGAAAATTCAAAACATTCATTATTCAATAGAGCCCAATAGCAAAAATCAGGTTTTGAATGAAGAATCACATTTCTTGGTAGAATCATGCAGGATTGAAATTTTTGATGGTTTTTTACTCCTCTCAACAGCCCAAACAAGTTACTAAAAGGATGAGTTTGTAACTACTTTACTTTTGGAGAAAATTCAAAACATTCATTATTCAATAGGGCCCAAACTATCAAAAACCAGCGGTTTCAATGAACACACATTTCTTGGTAGAATCATGCAGGACTGAAATTTTTGATGTTTTTCTACTCCTCTCATGAGCCCAAACAAGTCTCTAAAAGCATGAGTTTGCAACTACTTTACTTTTGGAGAAAATACAAAACATTCATTATTCAATAGAGCCCAATAGCAAAAATCAGGTTTTGAATGAAGAATCACATTTCTTGGTAAAATCATGCAGGATTGAAATTTTTGATGGTTTTTTACTCCTCTCAACAGCCCAAACAAGTTTCTAAAAGGATGAGTTTGCAACTACTTTACTTTTGGAGAAAATTCAAAACATTCATTATTCAATAGGGCGCAAACTATCAAAAACCAGCGGTTTGAATGAACACACATTTCTTGGTAGAATCATGCAGGACTGAAATTTTTGATGTTTTTCTACTCTCATGAGCCCAAACAAGTCTCTAAAAGCATGAGTTTGCAACTACTTTACTTTTGGAGAAAATTCAAAACATTCATTACTCAAAAGAGCCCAATAGCAAAAACCAGCGTTTTGAATGAAGAATCACATTTCTTGGTAGAATCATGCAGGATTGAAATTTTTGATGATTTTTTACTCCTCTCAACAGCCCAAACAAGTTTCTAAAAGGATGAGTTTGCAACTACTTTACTTTTGGAGAAAATTCAAAACATTCATTATTCAATAGGGCCCAAACTATCAAAAACCAGCGGTTTCAATGAACACACATTTCTTGGTAGAATCATGCAGGACTGAAATTTTTGATGTTTTTCTACTCCTCTCATGAGCCCAAACAAGTCTCTAAAAGCATGAGTTTGCAACTACTTTACTTTTGGAGAAAATTCAAAACATTCATTATTCAATAGAGCCCAATAGCAAAAATCAGGTTTTGAATGAAGAATCACATTTCTTGGTAGAATCATGCAGGATTGAAATTTTTGATGGTTTTTTACTCCTCTCAACAGCCCAAACAAGTTTCTAAAAGGATGAGTTTGCAACTACTTTACTTTTGGAGAAAATTCAAAACATTCATTATTCAATAGGGCCCAAACTATCAAAAACCAGCGGTTTCAATGAACACACATTTCTTGGTAAAATCATGCAGGAATGAAATTTTTGATGTTTTTCTACTCCTCTCATGAGCCCAAACAAGTCTCTAAAAGCATGAGTTTGCAACTACTTTACTTTTGGAGAAAATTCAAAACATTCACTATTCAATAGAGCCCAATAGCAAAAATCAGGTTTTGAATGAAGAATCACATTTCTTGGTAAAATCATGCAGGATTGAAATTTTTGATGGTTTTTTACTCCTCTCAACAGCCCAAACAAGTTTCTAAAAGGATGAGTTTGCAACTACTTTACTTTTGGAGAAAATTCAAAACATTCATTATTCAATAGGGCCCAAACTATCAAAAACCAGCGTTTTCAATGAACACACATTTCTTGGTAGAATCATGCAGGACTGAAATTTTTGATGTTTTTCTACTCCTCTCATGAGCCCAAACAAGTCTCTAAAAGCATGAGTTTGCAACTACTTTACTTTTGGAGAAAATTCAAAACATTCACTATTCAATAGAGCCCAATAGCAAAAATCAGGTTTTGAATGAAGAATCACATTTCTTGGTAGAATCATGCAGGATTGAAATTTTTGATGGTTTTTTACTCCTCTCAACAGCCCAAACAAGTTTCTAAAAGGATGAGTTTGCAACTACTTTACTTTTGGAGAAAATTCAAAACATTCATTATTCAATAGGGCCCAAAATATCAAAAACCAGCGGTTTGAATGAACACACATTTCTTGGTAGAATCGTGCAGGACTGAAATTTTTGATGTTTTTCTACTCCTCTCATGAGCCCAAACAAGTCTCTAAAAGGATGAGTTTGCAACTACTTTACTTTTGGAGAAAATTCAAAACATTCATTATTCAATAGAGCCCAATAGCAAAAAACAGCGTTTTGAATGAAGAATCACATTTCTTGGTAGAATCATGCAGGATTTAAATTTTTGATGGTTTTTTACTCCTCTCAACAGCCCAAACAAGTTTCTAAAAGGATGAGTTTGCAACTACTTTACTTTTGGAGAAAATTCAAAACATTCATTATTCAATAGGGCCCAAACTATCAAAAACCAGCGGTTTGAATGAACACACATTTCTTGGTAGAATCATGCAGGACTGAAATTTTTGATGTTTTTCTACTCCTCTCATGAGCCCAAACAAGTCTCTAAAAGCATGAGTTTGCAACTACTTTACTTTTGGAGAAAATTCAAAACATTCATTACTCAAAAGAGCCCAATAGCAAAAACCAGCGTTTTGAATGAAGAATCACATTTCTTGGTAGAATCATGCAGGATTGAAATTTTTGATGGTTTTTTACTCCTCTCAACAGCCCAAACAAGTTTCTAAAAGGATGAGTTTGCAACTTCTTTACTTTTGGAGAAAATTCAAAACATTCATTATTCAATAGGGCCCAAACTATCAAAAACCAGCGGTTTCAATGAACACACATTTCTTGGTAGAATCATGCAGGACTGAAATTTTTGATGTTTTTCTACTCTCATGAGCCCAAACAAGTCTCTAAAAGCATGAGTTTGCAACTACTTTACTTTTGGAGAAAATTCAAAACATTCATTATTCAATAGAGCCCAATAGGAAAAATCAGGTTTTGAATGAAGAATCACATTTCTTGGTAGAATCATGCAGGATTGAAATTTTTGATGGTTTTTTACTCCTCTCAACAGCCCAAACAAGTTACTAAAAGGATGAGTTTGTAACTACTTTACTTTTGGAGAAAATTCAAAACATTCATTATTCAATAGGGCCCAAACTATCAAAAACCAGCGGTTTCAATGAACACACATTTCTTGGTAGAATCATGCAGGACTGAAATTTTTGATGTTTTTCTACTCCTCTCATGAGCCCAAACAAGTCTCTAAAAGCATGAGTTTGCAACTACTTTACTTTTGGAGAAAATTCAAAACATTCATTATTCAATAGAGCCCAATAGCAAAAATCAGGTTTTGAATGAAGAATCACATTTCTTGGTAAAATCATGCAGGATTGAAATTTTTGATGGTTTTTTACTCCTCTCAACAGCCCAAACAAGTTTCTAAAAGGATGAGTTTGCAACTACTTTACTTTTGGAGAAAATTCAAAACATTCATTATTCAATAGGGCCCAAACTATCAAAAACCAGCGGTTTGAATGAACACACATTTCTTGGTAGAATCATGCAGGACTGAAATTTTTGATGTTTTTCTACTCCTCTCATGAGCCCAAACAAGTCTCTAAAAGCATGAGTTTGCAACTACTTTACTTTTGGAGAAAATTCAAAACATTCATTACTCAAAAGAGCCCAATAGCAAAAACCAGCGTTTGAATGAAGAATCACATTTCTTGGTAGAATCATGCAGGATTGAAATTTTTGATGGTTTTTTACTCCTCTCAACAGCCCAAACAAGTTTCTAAAAGGATGAGTTTGCAACTACTTTACTTTTGGAGAAAATTCAATACATTCATTATTCAATAGGGCCCAAACTATCAAAAACCAGCGGTTTCAATGAACACACATTTCTTGGTAGAATCATGCAGGACTGAAATTTTTGATGTTTTTCTACTCCTCTCATGAGCCCAAACAAGTCTCTAAAAGCATGAGTTTGCAACTACTTTACTTTTGGAGAAAATTCAAAACATTCATTATTCAATAGAGCCCAATAGCAAAAATCAGGTTTTGAATGAAGAATCACATTTCTTGGTAGAATCATGCAGGATTGAAATTTTTGATGGTTTTTTACTCCTCTGAACAGTCCAAACAAGTTTCTAAAAGGATGAGTTTGCAACTACTTTACTTTTGGAGAAAATTCAAAACATTCATTATTCAATAGGGCCCAAAATATCAAAAACCAGCGGTTTGAATGAACACACATTTCTTGGTAGAATCGTGCAGGACTGAAATTTTTGATGTTTTTCTACTCCTCTCATGAGCCCAAACAAGTCTCTAAAAGCATGAGTTTGCAACTACTTTACTTTTGGAGAAAATTCAAAACATTCATTATTCAATAGAGCCCAATAGCAAAAATCAGGTTTTGAATGAAGAATCACATTTCTTGGTAGAATCATGCAGGATTGAAATTTTTGATGGTTTTTTACTCCTCTCAACAGCCCAAACAAGTTTCTAAAAGGATGAGTTTGTAACTACTTTACTTTTGGAGAAAATTCAAAACATTCATAATTCAATAGGGCCCAAACTATCAAAAACCAGCGGTTTGAATGAACACACATTTCTTGGTAGAATCATGCAGGACTGAAATTTTTGATGTTTTTCTACTCCTCTCATGAGCCCAAACAAGTCTCTAAAAGCATGAGTTTGCAACTACTTTACTTTTGGAGAAAATTCAAAACATTCATTATTCAATAGAGCCCAATAGCAAAAATCAGGTTTTGAATGAAGAATCACATTTCTTGGTAAAATCATGCAGGATTGAAATTTTTGATGGTTTTTTACTCCTCTCAACAGCCCAAACAAGTTTCTAAAAGGATGAGTTTGCAACTACTTTACTTTTGGAGAAAATTCAAAACATTCATTATTCAATAGGGCCCAAACTATCAAAAACCAGCGGTTTGAATGAACACACATTTCTTGGTAGAATCATGCAGGACTGAAATTTTTGATGTTTTTCTACTCCTCTCATGAGCCCAAACAAGTCTCTAAAAGCATGAGTTTGCAACTACTTTACTTTTGGAGAAAATTCAAAACATTCATTACTCAAAAGAGCCCAATAGCAAAAACCAGCGTTTTGAATGAAGAATCACATTTCTTGGTAGAATCATGCAGGATTGAAATTTTTGATGGTTTTTTACTCCTCTCAACAGCCCAAACAAGTTTCTAAAAGGATGAGTTTGCAACTACTTTACTTTTGGAGAAAATTCAAAACATTCATTATTCAATAGGGCCCAAACTATCAAAAACCAGCGGTTTCAATGAACACACATTTCTTGGTAGAATCATGCAGGACTGAAATTTTTGATGTTTTTCTACTCTCATGAGCCCAAACAAGTCTCTAAAAGCATGAGTTTGCAACTACTTTACTTTTGGAGAAAATTCAAAACATTCATTATTCAATAGAGCCCAATAGGAAAAATCAGGTTTTGAATGAAGAATCACATTTCTTGGTAGAATCATGCAGGATTGAAATTTTTGATGGTTTTTTACTCCTCTCAACAGCCCAAACAAGTTACTAAAAGGATGAGTTTGTAACTACTTTACTTTTGGAGAAAATTCAAAACATTCATTATTCAATAGGGCCCAAACTATCAAAAACCAGCGGTTTCAATGAACACACATTTCTTGGTAGAATCATGCAGGACTGAAATTTTTGATGTTTTTCTACTCCTCTCATGAGCCCAAACAAGTCTCTAAAAGCATGAGTTTGCAACTACTTTACTTTTGGAGAAAATTCAAAACATTCACTATTCAATAGAGCCCAATAGCAAAAATCAGGTTTTGAATGAATAATCACATTTCTTGGTAAAATCATGCAGGATTGAAATTTTTGATGTTTTTTACTCCTCTCATGAGCCCAAACAAGTCTCTAAAAGCATGAGTTTGCAACTACTTTACTTTTGGAGAAAATTCAAAACATTCATTATTCAATAGAGCCCAATAGCAAAAATCAGGTTTTGAATGAAGAATCACATTTCTTGGTAGAATCATGCAGGATTGAAATTTTTGATGGTTTTTTACTCCTCTCAACAGCCCAAACAAGTTTCTAAAAGGATGAGTTTGCAACTACTTTACTTTTGGAGAAAATTCAAAACATTCATTATTCAATAGGGCCCAAAATATCAAAAACCAGCGGTTTGAATGAACACACATTTCTTGGTAGAATCGTGCAGGACTGAAATTTTTGATGTTTTTCTACTCCTCTCATGAGCCCAAACAAGTCTCTAAAAGGATGAGTTTGCAACTACTTTACTTTTGGAGAAAATTCAAAACATTCATTATTCAATAGAGCCCAATAGCAAAAACCAGCGTTTTGAATGAAGAATCACATTTCTTGGTAGAATCATGCAGGATTGAAATTTTTGATGGATTTTTACTCCTCTCAATAGCCCAAACAAGTTTCTAAAAGGATGAGTTTGCAACTACTTTACTTTTGGAGAAAATTCAAAACATTCATTATTCAATAGGGCCCAAACTATCAAAAACCAGCGGTTTCAATGAACACACATTTCTTGGTAGAATCATGCAGGACTGAAATTTTTGATGTTTTTCTACTCCTCTCATGAGCCCAAACAAGTCTCTAAAAGCATGAGTTTGCAATTACTTTACTTTTGGAGAAAATTCAAAACATTCATTATTCAATAGAGCCCAATAGCAAAAATCAGGTTTTGAATGAAGAATCACATTTCTTGGTAGAATCATGCAGGATTGAAATTTTTGATGTTTTTTTACTCCTCTCAACAGCCCAAACAAGTTTCTAAAAGGATGAGTTTGCAACTACTTTACTTTTGGAGAAAATTCAAAACATTCATTATTCAATAGGGCCCAAACTATCAAAAACCAGCGGTTTCAATGAACACACATTTCTTGGTAGAATCATGCAGGACTGAAATTTTTGATGTTTTTCTACTCCTCTCATGAGCCCAAACAAGTCTCTAAAAGCATGAGTTTGCAACTACTTTACTTTTGGAGAAAATTCAAAACATTCATTATTCAATAGAGCCCAATAGCAAAAATCAGGTTTTGAATGAAGAATCACATTTCTTGGTAGAATCATGCAGGATTGAAATTTTTGATGGTTTTTTACTCCTCTCAACAGCCCAAACAAGTTTCTAAAAGGATGAGTTTGCAACTACTTTACTTTTGGAGAAAATTCAAAACATTCATTATTCAATAGGGCCCAAAATATCAAAAACCAGCGGTTTGAATGAACACACATTTCTTGGTAGAATCGTGCAGGACTGAAATTTTTGATGTTTTTCTACTCCTCTCATGAGCCCAAACAAGTCTCTAAAAGGATGAGTTTGCAACTACTTTACTTTTGGAGAAAATTCAAAACATTCATTATTCAATAGAGCCCAATAGCAAAAACCAGCGTTTTGAATGAAGAATCACATTTCTTGGTAGAATCATGCAGGATTGAAATTTTTGATGGTTTTTTACTCCTCTCAACAGCCCAAACAAGTTTCTAAAAGGATGAGTTTGCAACTACTTTACTTTTGGAGAAAATTCAAAACATTCATTATTCAATAGGGCCCAAACTATCAAAAACCAGCGGTTTGAATGAACACACATTTCTTGGTAGAATCATGCAGGACTGAAATTTTTGATGTTTTTCTACTCCTCTCATGAGCCCAAACAAGTCTCTAAAAGCATGAGTTTGCAACTACTTTACTTTTGGAGAAAATTCAAAACATTCATTACTCAAAAGAGCCCAATAGCAAAAACCAGCGTTTTGAATGAAGAATCACATTTCTTGGTAGAATCATGCAGGATTGAAATTTTTGATGGTTTTTTACTCCTCTCAACAGCCCAAACAAGTTTCTAAAAGGATGAGTTTGCAACTACTTTACTTTTGGAGAAAATTCAAAACATTCATTATTCAATAGGGCCCAAACTATCAAAAACCAGCGGTTTCAATGAACACACATTTCTTGGTAGAATCATGCAGGACTGAAATTTTTGATGTTTTTCTACTCCTCTCATGAGCCCAAACAAGTCTCTAAAAGCATGAGTTTGCAACTACTTTACTTTTGGAGAAAATTCAAAACATTCATTATTCAATAGAGCCCAATAGCAAAAATCAGGTTTTGAATGAAGAATCACATTTCTTGGTAGAATCATGCAGGATTGAAATTTTTGATGGTTTTTTACTCCTCTCAACATCCCAAACAAGTTACTAAAAGGATGAGTTTGTAACTACTTTACTTTTGGAGAAAATTCAAAACATTCATTATTCAATAGGGCCCAAACTATCAAAAACCAGCGGTTTCAATGAACACACATTTCTTGGTAGAATCATGCAGGACTGAAATTTTTGATGTTTTTCTACTCCTCTCATGAGCCCAAACAAGTCTCTAAAAGCATGAGTTTGCAACTACTTTACTTTTGGAGAAAATTCAAAACATTCATTATTCAATATTGCCCAAACTATCAAAAACCAGCGGTTTCAATGAACACACATTTCTTGGTAGAATCATGCAGGACTGAAATTTTTGATGTTTTTCTACTCCTCTCATGAGCCCAAACAAGTCTCTAAAAGCATGAGTTTGCAACTACTTTACTTTTGGAGAAAATTCAAAACATTCATTATTCAATAGAGCCCAATAGCAAAAATCAGGTTTTGAATGAAGAATCACATTTCTTGGTAGAATCATGCAGGATTGAAATTTTTGATGGTTTTTTACTCCTCTCAACATCCCAAACAAGTTACTAAAAGGATGAGTTTGTAACTACTTTACTTTTGGAGAAAATTCAAAACATTCATTATTCAATAGGGCCCAAACTATCAAAAACCAGCGGTTTCAATGAACACACATTTCTTGGTAGAATCATGCAGGACTGAAATTTTTGATGTTTTTCTACTCCTCTCATGAGCCCAAACAAGTCTCTAAAAGCATGAGTTTGCAACTACTTTACTTTTGGAGAAAATTCAAAACATTCATTATTCAATAGAGCCCAATAGCAAAAATCAGGTTTTGAATGAAGAATCACATTTCTTGGTAAAATCATGCAGGATTGAAATTTTTGATGGTTTTTTACTCCTCTCAACAGTCCAAACAAGTTTCTAAAAGGATGAGTTTGCAACTACTTTACTTTTGGAGAAAATTCAAAACATTCATTATTCAATAGGGCGCAAACTATCAAAAACCAGCGGTTTGAATGAACACACATTTCTTGGTAGAATCATGCAGGACTGAAATTTTTGATGTTTTTCTACTCTCATGAGCCCAAACAAGTCTCTAAAAGCATGAGTTTGCAACTACTTTACTTTTGGAGAAAATTCAAAACATTCATTACTCAAAAGAGCCCAATAGCAAACACCAGCGTTTTGAATGAAGAATCACATTTCTTGGTAGAATCATGCAGGATTGAAATTTTTGATGGTTTTTTACTCCTCTCAACAGCCCAAACAAGTTTCTAAAAGGATGAGTTTGCAACTACTTTACTTTTGGAGAAAATTCAAAACATTCATTATTCAATAGGGCCCAAACTATCAAAAACCAGCGGTTTCAATGAACACACATTTCTTGGTAGAATCATGCAGGACTGAAATTTTTGATGTTTTTCTACTCCTCTCATGAGCCCAAACAAGTCTCTAAAAGCATGAGTTTGCAACTACTTTACTTTTGGAGAAAATTCAAAACATTCATTATTCAATAGAGCCCAATAGCAAAAATCAGGTTTTGAATGAAGAATCACATTTCTTGGTAGAATCATGCAGGATTGAAATTTTTGATGGTTTTTTACTCCTCTCAACATCCCAAACAAGTTACTAAAAGGATGAGTTTGTAACTACTTTACTTTTGGAGAAAATTCAAAACATTCATTATTCAATAGGGCCCAAACTATCAAAAACCAGCGGTTTCAATGAACACACATTTCTTGGTAGAATCATGCAGGACTGAAATTTTTGATGTTTTTCTACTCCTCTCATGAGCCCAAACAAGTCTCTAAAAGCATGAGTTTGCAACTACTTTACTTTTGGAGAAAATTCAAAACATTCATTATTCAATAGAGCCCAATAGCAAAAATCAGGTTTTGAATGAAGAATCACATTTCTTGGTAAAATCATGCAGGATTGAAATTTTTGATGGTTTTTTACTCCTCTCAACAGTCCAAACAAGTTTCTAAAAGGATGAGTTTGCAACTACTTTACTTTTGGAGAAAATTCAAAACATTCATTATTCAATAGGGCGCAAACTATCAAAAACCAGCGGTTTGAATGAACACACATTTCTTGGTAGAATCATGCAGGACTGAAATTTTTGATGTTTTTCTACTCTCATGAGCCCAAACAAGTCTCTAAAAGCATGAGTTTGCAACTACTTTACTTTTGGAGAAAATTCAAAACATTCATTACTCAAAAGAGCCCAATAGCAAACACCAGCGTTTTGAATGAAGAATCACATTTCTTGGTAGAATCATGCAGGATTGAAATTTTTGATGGTTTTTTACTCCTCTCAACAGCCCAAACAAGTTTCTAAAAGGATGAGTTTGCAACTACTTTACTTTTGGAGAAAATTCAAAACATTCATTATTCAATAGGGCCCAAACTATCAAAAACCAGCGGTTTCAATGAACACACATTTCTTGGTAGAATCATGCAGGACTGAAATTTTTGATGTTTTTCTACTCCTCTCATGAGCCCAAACAAGTCTCTAAAAGCATGAGTTTGCAACTACTTTACTTTTGGAGAAAATTCAAAACATTCATTATTCAATAGAGCCCAATAGCAAAAATCAGGTTTTGAATGAAGAATCACATTTCTTGGTAGAATCATGCAGGATTGAAATTTTTGATGGTTTTTTACTCCTCTCAACAGCCCAAACAAGTTTCTAAAAGGATGAGTTTGCAACTACTTTACTTTTGGAGAAAATTCAAAACATTCATTATTCAATAGGGCCCAAACTATCAAAAACCAGCGGTTTCAATGAACACACATTTCTTGGTAGAATCATGCAGGACTGAAATTTTTGATGTTTTTCTACTCCTCTCATGAGCCCAAACAAGTCTCTAAAAGCATGAGTTTGCAACTACTTTACTTTTGGAGAAAATTCAAAACATTCACTATTCAATAGAGCCCAATAGCAAAAATCAGGTTTTGAATGAAGAATCACATTTCTTGGTAAAATCATGCAGGATTGAAATTTTTGATGGTTTTTTACTCCTCTCAACAGCCCAAACAAGTTTCTAAAAGGATGAGTTTGCAACTACTTTACTTTTGGAGAAAATTCAAAACATTCATTATTCAATAGGGCCCAAACTATCAAAAACCAGCGGTTTCAATGAACACACATTTCTTGGTAGAATCATGCAGGACTGAAATTTTTGATGTTTTTCTACTCCTCTCATGAGCCCAAACAAGTCTCTAAAAGCATGAGTTTGCAACTACTTTACTTTTGGAGAAAATTCAAAACATTCACTATTCAATAGAGCCCAATAGCAAAAATCAGGTTTTGAATGAAGAATCACATTTCTTGGTAGAATCATGCAGTATTGAAATTTTTGATGGTTTTTTACTCCTCTCAACAGCCCAAACATGTTTCTAAAAGGATGAGTTTGCAACTACTTTACTTTTGGAGAAAATTCAAAACATTCATTATACAATAGGGCCCAAAATATCAAAAACCAGCGGTTTGAATGAACACACATTTCTTGGTAGAATCGTGCAGGACTGACATTTTTGATGTTTTTCTACTCCTCTCATGAGCCCAAACAAGTCTCTAAAAGGATGAGTTTGCAACTACTTTACTTTTGGAGAAAATTCAAAACATTCATTATTCAATAGAGCCCAATAGCAAAAACCAGCGTTTTGAATGAAGAATCACATTTCTTGGTAGAATCATGCAGGATTGAAATTTTTGATGGTTTTTTACTCCTCTCAACAGCCCAAACAAGTTTCTAAAAGGATGAGTTTGCAACTACTTTACTTTTGGAGAAAATTCAAAACATTCATTATTCAATAGGGCCCAAACTATCAAAAACCAGCGGTTTGAATGAACACACATTTCTTGGTAGAATCATGCAGGACTGAAATTTTTGATGTTTTTCTACTCCTCTCATGAGCCCAAACAAGTCTCTAAAAGCATGAGTTTGCAACTACTTTACTTTTGGAGAAAATTCAAAACATTCATTACTCAAAAGAGCCCAATAGCAAAAACCAACGTTTTGAATGAAGAATCACATTTCTTGGTAGAATCATGCAGGATTGAAATTTTTGATGGTTTTTTACTCCTCTCAACATCCCAAACAAGTTTCTAAAAGGATGAGTTTGCAACTACTTTACTTTTGGAGAAAATTCAAAACATTCATTATTCAATAGGGCCCAAATTATCAAAAACCAGCGGTTTCAATGAACACACATTTCTTGGTAGAATCATGCAGGACTGAAATTTTTGATGTTTTTCTACTTCTCTCATGAGCCCAAACAAGTCTCTAAAAGCATGAGTTTGCAACTGCTTTACTTTTGGAGAAAATTCAAAACACTCATTATTCAATAGAGCCCAATAGCAAAAATCAGGTTTTGAATGAAGAATCACATTTCTTGGTAGAATCATGCAGGATTGAAATTTTTGATGGTTTTTTACTCCTCTCAACATCCCAAACAAGTTACTAAAAGGATGAGTTTGTAACTACTTTACTTTTGGAGAAAATTCAAAACATTCATTATTCAATAGGGCCCAAACTATCAAAAACCAGCGGTTTCAATGAACACACATTTCTTGGTAGAATCATGCAGGACTGAAATTTTTGATGTTTTTCTACTCCTCTCATGAGCCCAAACAAGTCTCTAAAAGCATGAGTATGCAACTACTTTACTTTTGGAGAAAATTCAAAACATTCATTATTCAATAGAGCCCAATAGCAAAAATCAGGTTTTGAATGAAGAATCACATTTCTTGGTAAAATCATGCAGGATTGAAATTTTTGATGGTTTTTTACTCCTCTCAACAGTCCAAACAAGTTTCTAAAAGGATGAGTTTGCAACTACTTTACTTTTGGAGAAAATTCAAAACATTCATTATTCAATAGGGCGCAAACTATCAAAAACCAGCGGTTTGAATGAACACACATTTCTTGGTAGAATCATGCAGGACTGAAATTTTTGATGTTTTTCTACTCTCATGAGCCCAAACAAGTCTCTAAAAGCATGAGTTTGCAACTACTTTACTTTTGGAGAAAATTCAAAACATTCATTACTCAAAAGAGCCCAATAGCAAACACCAGCGTTTTGAATGAAGAATCACATTTCTTGGTAGAATCATGCAGGATTGAAATTTTTGATGGTTTTTTACTCCTCTCAACAGCCCAAACAAGTTTCTAAAAGGATGAGTTTGCAACTACTTTACTTTTGGAGAAAATTCAAAACATTCATTATTCAATAGGGCCCAAACTATCAAAAACCAGCGGTTTCAATGAACACACATTTCTTGGTAGAATCATGCAGGACTGAAATTTTTGATGTTTTTCTACTCCTCTCATGAGCCCAAACAAGTCTCTAAAAGCATGAGTTTGCAACTACTTTACTTTTGGAGAAAATTCAAAACATTCATTATTCAATAGAGCCCAATAGCAAAAATCAGGTTTTGAATGAAGAATCACATTTCTTGGTAGAATCATGCAGGATTGAAATTTTTGATGGTTTTTTACTCCTCTCAACATCCCAAACAAGTTACTAAAAGGATGAGTTTGTAACTACTTTACTTTTGGAGAAAATTCAAAACATTCATTATTCAATAGGGCCCAAACTATCAAAAACCAGCGGTTTCAATGAACACACATTTCTTGGTAGAATCATGCAGGACTGAAATTTTTGATGTTTTTCTACTCCTCTCATGAGCCCAAACAAGTCTCTAAAAGCATGAGTTTGCAACTACTTTACTTTTGGAGAAAATTCAAAACATTCATTATTCAATAGAGCCCAATAGCAAAAATCAGGTTTTGAATGAAGAATCACATTTCTTGGTAAAATCATGCAGGATTGAAATTTTTGATGGTTTTTTACTCCTCTCAACAGTCCAAACAAGTTTCTAAAAGGATGAGTTTGCAACTACTTTACTTTTGGAGAAAATTCAAAACATTCATTATTCAATAGGGCGCAAACTATCAAAAACCAGCGGTTTGAATGAACACACATTTCTTGGTAGAATCATGCAGGACTGAAATTTTTGATGTTTTTCTACTCTCATGAGCCCAAACAAGTCTCTAAAAGCATGAGTTTGCAACTACTTTACTTTTGGAGAAAATTCAAAACATTCATTACTCAAAAGAGCCCAATAGCAAACACCAGCGTTTTGAATGAAGAATCACATTTCTTGGTAGAATCATGCAGGATTGAAATTTTTGATGGTTTTTTACTCCTCTCAACAGCCCAAACAAGTTTCTAAAAGGATGAGTTTGCAACTACTTTACTTTTGGAGAAAATTCAAAACATTCATTATTCAATAGGGCCCAAACTATCAAAAACCAGCGGTTTCAATGAACACACATTTCTTGGTAGAATCATGCAGGACTGAAATTTTTGATGTTTTTCTACTCCTCTCATGAGCCCAAACAAGTCTCTAAAAGCATGAGTTTGCAACTACTTTACTTTTGGAGAAAATTCAAAACATTCATTATTCAATAGAGCCCAATAGCAAAAATCAGGTTTTGAATGAAGAATCACATTTCTTGGTAGAATCATGCAGGATTGAAATTTTTGATGGTTTTTTACTCCTCTCAACAGCCCAAACAAGTTTCTAAAAGGATGAGTTTGCAACTACTTTACTTTTGGAGAAAATTCAAAACATTCATTATTCAATAGGGCCCAAACTATCAAAAACCAGCGGTTTCAATGAACACACATTTCTTGGTAGAATCATGCAGGACTGAAATTTTTGATGTTTTTCTACTCCTCTCATGAGCCCAAACAAGTCTCTAAAAGCATGAGTTTGCAACTACTTTACTTTTGGAGAAAATTCAAAACATTCACTATTCAATAGAGCCCAATAGCAAAAATCAGGTTTTGAATGAAGAATCACATTTCTTGGTAAAATCATGCAGGATTGAAATTTTTGATGGTTTTTTACTCCTCTCAACAGCCCAAACAAGTTTCTAAAAGGATGAGTTTGCAACTACTTTACTTTTGGAGAAAATTCAAAACATTCATTATTCAATAGGGCCCAAACTATCAAAAACCAGCGGTTTCAATGAACACACATTTCTTGGTAGAATCATGCAGGACTGAAATTTTTGATGTTTTTCTACTCCTCTCATGAGCCCAAACAAGTCTCTAAAAGCATGAGTTTGCAACTACTTTACTTTTGGAGAAAATTCAAAACATTCACTATTCAATAGAGCCCAATAGCAAAAATCAGGTTTTGAATGAAGAATCACATTTCTTGGTAGAATCATGCAGTATTGAAATTTTTGATGGTTTTTTACTCCTCTCAACAGCCCAAACATGTTTCTAAAAGGATGAGTTTGCAACTACTTTACTTTTGGAGAAAATTCAAAACATTCATTATACAATAGGGCCCAAAATATCAAAAACCAGCGGTTTGAATGAACACACATTTCTTGGTAGAATCGTGCAGGACTGACATTTTTGATGTTTTTCTACTCCTCTCATGAGCCCAAACAAGTCTCTAAAAGGATGAGTTTGCAACTACTTTACTTTTGGAGAAAATTCAAAACATTCATTATTCAATAGAGCCCAATAGCAAAAACCAGCGTTTTGAATGAAGAATCACATTTCTTGGTAGAATCATGCAGGATTGAAATTTTTGATGGTTTTTTACTCCTCTCAACAGCCCAAACAAGTTTCTAAAAGGATGAGTTTGCAACTACTTTACTTTTGGAGAAAATTCAAAACATTCATTATTCAATAGGGCCCAAACTATCAAAAACCAGCGGTTTGAATGAACACACATTTCTTGGTAGAATCATGCAGGACTGAAATTTTTGATGTTTTTCTACTCCTCTCATGAGCCCAAACAAGTCTCTAAAAGCATGAGTTTGCAACTACTTTACTTTTGGAGAAAATTCAAAACATTCATTACTCAAAAGAGCCCAATAGCAAAAACCAACGTTTTGAATGAAGAATCACATTTCTTGGTAGAATCATGCAGGATTGAAATTTTTGATGGTTTTTTACTCCTCTCAACATCCCAAACAAGTTTCTAAAAGGATGAGTTTGCAACTACTTTACTTTTGGAGAAAATTCAAAACATTCATTATTCAATAGGGCCCAAATTATCAAAAACCAGCGGTTTCAATGAACACACATTTCTTGGTAGAATCATGCAGGACTGAAATTTTTGATGTTTTTCTACTTCTCTCATGAGCCCAAACAAGTCTCTAAAAGCATGAGTTTGCAACTGCTTTACTTTTGGAGAAAATTCAAAACACTCATTATTCAATAGAGCCCAATAGCAAAAATCAGGTTTTGAATGAAGAATCACATTTCTTGGTAGAATCATGCAGGATTGAAATTTTTGATGGTTTTTTACTCCTCTCAACAGCCCAAACAAGTTTCTAAAAGGATGAGTTTGCAACTACTTTACTTTTGGAGAAAATTCAAAACATTCATTATTCAATAGGGCCCAAACTATCAAAAACCAGCGGTTTCAATGAACACACATTTCTTGGTAGAATCATGCAGGACTGAAATTTTTGATGTTTTTCTACTCCTCTCATGAGCCCAAACAAGTCTCTAAAAGCATGAGTTTGCAACTACTTTACTTTTGGAGAATATTCAAAACATTCATTATTCAATAGAGCCCAATAGCAAAAATCAGGTTTTGAATGAAGAATCACATTTCTTGGTAAAATCATGCAGGATTGAAATTTTTGATGGTTTTTTACTCCTCTCAACAGCCCAAACAAGTTTCTAAAAGGATGAGTTTGCAACTACTTTACTTTTGGAGAAAATTCAAAACATTCATTATTCAATAGGGCCCAAACTATCAAAAACCAGCGGTTTCAATGAACACACATTTCTTGGTAGAATCATGCAGGACTGAAATTTTTGATGTTTTTCTACTCCTCTCATGAGTCCAAACAAGTCTCTAAAAGCATGAGTTTGCAACTACTTTACTTTTGGAGAAAATTCAAAACATTCACTATTCAATAGAGCCCAATAGCAAAAATCAGGTTTTGAATGAAGAATCACATTTCTTGGTAAAATCATGCAGGATTGAAATTTTTGATGGTTTTTTACTCCGCTCAACAGCCCAAACAAGTTTCTAAAAGGATGAGTTTGCAACTACTTTACTTTTGGAGAAAATTCAAAACATTCATTATTCAATAGGGCCCAAACTATCAAAAACCAGCGGTTTCAATGAACACACATTTCTTGGTAGAATCATGCAGGACTGAAATTTTTGATGTTTTTCTACTCCTCTCATGAGCCCAAACAAGTCTCTAAAAGCATGAGTTTGCAACTACTTTACTTTTGGAGAAAATTCAAAACATTCATTATTCAATACAGCCCAATAGCAAAAACCAGCGTTTTGAATGAAGAATCACATTTCTTGGTAGAATCATGCAGGATTGAAATTTTTGATGGTTTTTTACTCCTCTCAACAGCCCAAACAAGTTTCTAAAAGGATGAGTTTGCAACTACTTTACTTTCGGAGAAAATTCAAAACATTCATTATTCAATAGGGCCCAAACTATCAAAAACCAGCGGTTTCAATGAACACACATTTCTTGGTAGAATCATGCAGGACTGAAATTTTTGATGTTTTTCTACTCCTCTCATGAGCCCAAACAAGTCTCTAAAAGCATGAGTTTGCAACTACTTTACTTTTGGAGAAAATTCAAAACATTCATTATTCAATAGAGCCCAATAGCAAAAATCAGGTTTTGAATGAAGAATCACATTTCTTGGTAGAATCATGCAGGATTGAAATTTTTGATGGTTTTTTACTCCTCTCAACAGCCCAAACAAGTTTCTAAAAGGATGAGTTTGCAACTACTTTACTTTTGGAGAAAATTCAAAACATTCATTATTCAATAGGGCCCAAACTATCAAAAACCAGCGGTTTCAATGAACACACATTTCTTGGTAAAATCATGCAGGACTGAAATTTTTGATGTTTTTCTACTCCTCTCATGAGCCCAAACAAGTCTCTAAAAGCATGAGTTTGCAACTACTTTACTTTTGGAGAAAATTCAAAACATTCACTATTCAATAGAGCCCAATAGCAAAAATCAGGTTTTGAATGAAGAATCACATTTCTTGGTAAAATCATGCAGGATTGAAATTTTTGATGGTTTTTTACTCCTCTCAACAGCCCAAACAAGTTTCTAAAAGGATGAGTTTGCAACTACTTTACTTTTGGAGAAAATTCAAAACATTCATTATTCAATAGGGCCCAAACTATCAAAAACCAGCGGTTTCAATGAACACACATTTCTTGGTAGAATCATGCAGGACTGAAATTTTTGATGTTTTTCTACTCCTCTCATGAGCCCAAACAAGTCTCTAAAAGCATGAGTTTGCAACTACTTTACTTTTGGAGAAAATTCAAAACATTCACTATTCAATAGAGCCCAATAGCAAAAATCAGGTTTTGAATGAAGAATCACATTTCTTGGTAGAATCATGCAGGATTGAAATTTTTGATGGTTTTTTACTCCTCTCAACAGCCCAAACAAGTTTCTAAAAGGATGAGTTTGCAACTACTTTACTTTTGGAGAAAATTCAAAACATTCATTATACAATAGGGCCCAAAATATCAAAAACCAGCGGTTTGAATGAACACACATTTCTTGGTAGAATCGTGCAGGACTGAAATTTTTGATGTTTTTCTACTCCTCTCATGAGCCCAAACAAGTCTCTAAAAGGATGAGTTTGCAACTACTTTACTTTTGGAGAAAATTCAAAACATTCATTATTCAATAGAGCCCAATAGCAAAAACCAGGGTTTTGAATGAAGAATCACATTTCTTGGTAGAATCATGCAGGATTGAAATTTTTGATGGATTTTTACTCCTCTCAACAGCCCAAACAAGTTTCTAAAAGGATGAGTTTGCAACTACTTTACTTTTGGAGAAAATTCAAAACATTCATTATTCAATAGGGCCCAAACTATCAAAAACCAGCGGTTTGAATGAACACACATTTCTTGGTAGAATCATGCAGGACTGAAATTTTTGATGTTTTTCTACTCCTCTCATGAGCCCAAACAAGTCTCTAAAAGCATGAGTTTGCAACTACTTTACTTTTGGAGAACATTCATTACTCAAAAGAGCCCAATAGCAAAAACCAGCGTTTTGAATGAAGAATCACATTTCTTGGTAGAATCATGCAGGATTGAAATTTTTGATGGTTTTTTACTCCTCTCAACAGCCCAAACAAGTTTCTAAAAGGATGAGTTTGCAACTACTTTACTTTTGGAGAAAATTCAAAACATTCATTATTCAATAGGGCCCAAACTATCAAAAACCAGCGGTTTCAATGAACACACATTTCTTGGTAGAATCATGCAGGACTGAAATTTTTGATGTTTTTCTACTCCTCTGATGAGCCCAAACAAGTCTCTAAAAGCATGAGTTTGCAACTACTTTACTTTTGGAGAAAATTCAAAACATTCATTATTCAATAGAGCCCAATAGCAAAAATCAGGTTTTGAATGAAGAATCACATTTCTTGGTAGAATCATGCAGGATTGAAATTTTTGATGGTTTTTTACTCCTCTCAACAGCCCAAACAAGTTTCTAAAAGGATGAGTTTGCAACTACTTTACTTTTGGAGAAAATTCAAAACATTCATTATTCAATAGGGCCCAAACTATCAAAAACCAGCGGTTTCAATGAACACACATTTCTTGGTAAAATCATGCAGGACTGAAATTTTTGATGTTTTTCTACTCCTCTCATGAGCCCAAACAAGTCTCTAAAAGCATGAGTTTGCAACTACTTTACTTTTGGAGAAAATTCAAAACATTCACTATTCAATAGAGCCCAATAGCAAAAATCAGGTTTTGAATGAAGAATCACATTTCTTGGTAAAATCATGCAGGATTGAAATTTTTGATGGTTTTTTACTCCTCTCAACAGCCCAAACAAGTTTCTAAAAGGATGAGTTTGCAACTACTTTACTTTTGGAGAAAATTCAAAACATTCATTATTCAATAGGGCCCAAACTATCAAAAACCAGCGGTTTCAATGAACACACATTTCTTGGTAGAATCATGCAGGACTGAAATTTTTGATGTTTTTCTACTCCTCTCATGAGCCCAAACAAGTCTCTAAAAGCATGAGTTTGCAACTACTTTACTTTTGGAGAAAATTCAAAACATTCACTATTCAATAGAGCCCAATAGCAAAAATCAGGTTTTGAATGAAGAATCACATTTCTTGGTAGAATCATGCAGGATTGAAATTTTTGATGGTTTTTTACTCCTCTCAACAGCCCAAACAAGTTTCTAAAAGGATGAGTTTGTAACTACTTTACTTTTGGAGAAAATTCAAAACATTCATTATACAATAGGGCCCAAAATATCAAAAACCAGCGGTTTGAATGAACACACATTTCTTGGTAGAATCGTGCAGGACTGAAATTTTTGATGTTTTTCTACTCCTCTCATGAGCCCAAACAAGTCTCTAAAAGGATGAGTTTGCAACTACTTTACTTTTGGAGAAAATTCAAAACATTCATTATTCAATAGAGCCCAATAGCAAAAACCAGCGTTTTGAATGAAGAATCACATTTCTTGGTAGAATCATGCAGGATTGAAATTTTTGATGGATTTTTACTCCTCTCAACAGCCCAAACAAGTTTCTAAAAGGATGAGTTTGCAACTACTTTACTTTTGGAGAAAATTCAAAACATTCATTATTCAATAGGGCCCAAACTATCAAAAACCAGCGGTTTGAATGAACACACATTTCTTGGTAGAATCATGCAGGACTGAAATTTTTGATGTTTTTCTACTCCTCTCATGAGCCCAAACAAGTCTCTAAAAGCATGAGTTTGCAACTACTTTACTTTTGGAGAAAATTCAAAACATTCATTATTCAATAGAGCCCAATAGCAAAAATCAGGTTTTGAATGAAGAATCACATTTCTTGGTAAAATCATGCAGGATTGAAATTTTTGATGGTTTTTTACTCCTCTCAACAGCCCAAACAAGTTTCTAAAAGGATGAGTTTGCAACTACTTTACTTTTGGAGAAAATTCAAAACATTCATTATTCAATAGGGCCCAAACTATCAAAAACCAGCGGTTTCAATGAACACACATTTCTTGGTAGAATCATGCAGGACTGAAATTTTTGATGTTTTTCTACTCCTCTCATGAGCCCAAACAAGTCTCTAAAAGCATGAGTTTGCAACTACTTTACTTTTGGAGAAAATTCAAAACATTCATTACTCAAAAGAGCCCAATAGCAAAAACCAGCGTTTTGAATGAAGAATCACATTTCTTGGTAGAATCATGCAGGATTGAAATTTTTGATGGTTTTTTACTCTTCTCAACAGCCCAAACAAGTTTCTAAAAGGATGAGTTTGCAACTACTTTACTTTTGGAGAAAATTCAAAACATTCATTATTCAATAGGGCCCAAACTATCAAAAACCAGCGGTTTCAATGAACACACATTTCTTGGTAGAATCATGCAGGACTGAAATTTTTGATGTTTTTCTACTCCTCTCATGAGCCCAAACAAGTCTCTAAAAGCATGAGTTTGCAACTACTTTACTTTTGGAGAAAATTCAAAACATTCATTATTCAATAGAGCCCAATAGCAAAAATCAGGTTTTGAATGAAGAATCACATTTCTTGGTAGAATCATGCAGGATTGAAATTTTTGATGTTTTTTTACTCCTCTCAACAGCCCAAACAAGTTTCTAAAAGGATGAGTTTGCAACTACTTTACTTTTGGAGAAAATTCAAAACATTCATTATTCAATAGGGCCCAAACTATCAAAAACCAGCGGTTTCAATGAACACACATTTCTTGGTAGAATCATGCAGGACTGAAATTTTTGATGTTTTTCTACTCCTCTCATGAGCCCAAACAAGTCTCTAAAAGCATGAGTTTGCAACTACTTTACTTTTGGAGAAAATTCAAAACATTCATTATTCAATAGAGCCCAATAGCAAAAATCAGGTTTTGAATGAAGAATCACATTTCTTGGTAAAATCATGCAGGATTGAAATTTTTGATGGTTTTTTACTCCACTCAACAGCCCAAACAAGTTTCTAAAAGGATGAGTTTGCAACTACTTTACTTTTGGAGAAAATTCAAAACATTCATTATTCAATAGGGCCCAAACTATCAAAAACCAGCGGTTTCAATGAACACACATTTCTTGGTAGAATCATGCAGGACTGAAATTTTTGATGTTTTTCTACTCCTCTCATGAGCCCAAACAAGTCTCTAAAAGCATGAGTTTGCAACTACTTTACTTTTGGAGAAAATTCAAAACATTCACTATTCAATAGAGCCCAATAGCAAAAATCAGGTTTTGAATGAATAATCACATTTCTTGGTAAAATCATGCAGGATTGAAATTTTTGATGGTTTTTTACTCCTCTCAACAGCCCAAACAAGTTTCTAAAAGGATGAATTTGCAACTACTTTACTTTTGGAGAAAATTCAAAACATTCATTATTCAATAGGGCCCAAACTATCAAAAACCAGCGGTTTCAATGAACACACATTTCTTGGTAGAATCATGCAGGACTGAAATTTTTGATGTTTTTCTACTCCTCTCATGAGCCCAAACAAGTCTCTAAAAGCATGAGTTTGCAATTACTTTACTTTTGGAGAAAATTCAAAACATTCATTATTCAATAGAGCCCAATAGCAAAAATCAGGTTTTGAATGAAGAATCACATTTCTTGGTAGAATCATGCAGGATTGAAATTTTTGATGGTTTTTTACTCCTCTCAACAGCCCAAACAAGTTTCTAAAAGGATGAGTTTGCAACTACTTTACTTTTGGAGAAAATTCAAAACATTCATTATTCAATAGGGCCCAAACTATCAAAAACCAGCGGTTTCAATGAACACACATTTCTTGGTAGAATCATGCAGGACTGAAATTTTTGATGTTTTTCTACTCCTCTCATGAGCCCAAACAAGTCTCTAAAAGCATGAGTTTGCAACTACTTTACTTTTGGAGAAAATTCAAAACATTCATTATTCAATAGAGCCCAATAGCAAAAATCAGGTTTTGAATGAAGAATCACATTTCTTGGTAGAATCATGCAGGATTGAAATTTTTGATGGTTTTTTACTCCTCTCAACAGCCGAAACAAGTTTCTAAAAGGATGAGTTTGCAACTACTTTACTTTTGGAGAAAATTCAAAACATTCATTATTCAATAGGGCCCAAACTATCAAAAACCAGCGGTTTCAATGAACACACATTTCTTGGTAAAATCATGCAGGACTGAAATTTTTGATGTTTTTCTACTCCTCTCATGAGCCCAAACAAGTCTCTAAAAGCATGAGTTTGCAACTACTTTACTTTTGGAGAAAATTCAAAACATTCACTATTCAATAGAGCCCAATAGCAAAAATCAGGTTTTGAATGAAGAATCACATTTCTTGGTAAAATCATGCAGGATTGAAATTTTTGATGGTTTTTTACTCCTCTCAACAGCCCAAACAAGTTTCTAAAAGGATGAGTTTGCAACTACTTTACTTTTGGAGAAAATTCAAAACATTCATTATTCAATAGGGCCCAAACTATCAAAAACCAGCGGTTTCAATGAACACACATTTCTTGGTAGAATCATGCAGGACTGAAAATTTGATGTTTTTCTACTCCTCTCATGAGCCCAAACAAGTCTCTAAAAGCATGAGTTTGCAACTACTTTACTTTTGGAGAAAATTCAAAACATTCACTATTCAATAGAGCCCAATAGCAAAAATCAGGTTTTGAATGAAGAATCACATTTCTTGGTAGAATCATGCAGGATTGAAATTTTTGATGGTTTTTTACTCCTCTCAACAGCCCAAACATGTTTCTAAAAGGATGAGCTTGCAACTACTTTACTTTTGTAGAAAATTCAAAACATTCATTATACAATAGGGCCCAAAATATCAAAAACCAGCGGTTTGAATGAACACACATTTCTTGGTAGAATCGTGCAGGACTGACATTTTTGATGTTTTTCTACTCCTCTCATGAGCCCAAACAAGTCTCTAAAAGGATGAGTTTGCAACTACTTTACTTTTGGAGAAAATTCAAAACATTCATTATTCAATAGAGCCCAATAGCAAAAACCAGCGTTTTGAATGAAGAATCACATTTCTTGGTAGAATCATGCAGGATTGAAATTTTTGATGGTTTTTTACTCCTCTCAACAGCCCAAACAAGTTTCTAAAAGGATGAGTTTGCAACTACTTTACTTTTGGAGAAAATTCAAAACATTCATTATTCAATAGGGCCCAAACTATCAAAAACCAGCGGTTTGAATGAACACACATTTCTTGGTAGAATCATGCAGGACTGAAATTTTTGATGTTTTTCTACTCCTCTCATGAGCCCAAACAAGTCTCTAAAAGCATGAGTTTGCAACTACTTTACTTTTGGAGAAAATTCAAAACATTCATTACTCAATAGAGCCCAATAGCAAAAACCAACGTTTTGAATGAAGAATCACATTTCTTGGTAGAATCATGCAGGATTGAAATATTTGATGGTTTTTTACTCCTCTCAACATCCCAAACAAGTTTCTAAAAGGATGAGTTTGCAACTACTTTACTTTTGGAGAAAATTCAAAACATTCATTATTCAATAGGGCCCAAACTATCAAAAACCAGCGGTTTCAATGAACACACATTTCTTGGTAGAATCTTGCAGGACTGAAATTTTTGATGTTTTTCTACTCCTCTCATGAGCCCAAACAAGTCTCTAAAAGCATGAGTTTGCAACTACTTTACTTTTGGAGAAAATTCAAAACATTCACTATTCAATAGAGCCCAATAGCAAAAATCAGGTTTTGAATGAATAATCACATTTCTTGGTAAAATCATGCAGGATTGAAATTTTTGATGGTTTTTTACTCCTCTCAACAGCCCAAACAAGTTTCTAAAAGGATGAGTTTGCAACTACTTTACTTTTGGAGAAAATTCAAAACATTCACTATTCAATAGAGCCCAATAGCAAAAATCAGGTTTTGAATGAATAATCACATTTCTTGGTAAAATCATGCAGGATTGAAATTTTTGATGTTTTTTTACTCCTCTCAACAGCCCAAACAAGTTTCTAAAAGGATGAGTTTGCAACTACTTTACTTTTGGAGAAAATTCAAAACATTCATTATTCAATAGGGCCCAAACTATCAAAAACCAGCGGTTTCAATGAACACACATTTCTTGATAGAATCATGCAGGACTGAAATTTTTGATGTTTTTCTACTCCTCTCATGAGCCCAAACAAGTCTCTAAAAGCATGAGTTTGCAATTACTTTACTTTTGGAGAAAATTCAAAACATTCATTATTCAATAGAGCCCAATAGCAAAAATCAGGTTTTGAATGAAGAATCACATTTCTTGGTAGAATCATGCAGGATTGAAATTTTTGATGTTTTTTTACTCCTCTCAACAGCCCAAACAAGTTTCTAAAAGGATGAGTTTGCAACTACTTTACTTTTGGAGAAAATTCAAAACATTCATTATTCAATAGGGCCCAAACTATCAAAAACCAGCGGTTTCAATGAACACACATTTCTTGGTAGAATCATGCAGGACTGAAATTTTTGATGTTTTTCTACTCCTCTCATGAGCCCAAACAAGTCTCTAAAAGCATGAGTTTGCAACTACTTTACTTTTGGAGAAAATTCAAAACATTCATTATTCAATAGAGCCCAATAGCAAAAATCAGGTTTTGAATGAAGAATCACATTTCTTGGTAAAATCATGCAGGATTGAAATTTTTGATGGTTTTTTACTCCACTCAACAGCCCAAACAAGTTTCTAAAAGGATGAGTTTGCAACTACTTTACTTTTGGAGAAAATTCAAAACATTCATTATTCAATAGGGCCCAAACTATCAAAAACCAGCGGTTTCAATGAACACACATTTCTTGGTAGAATCATGCAGGACTGAAATTTTTGATGTTTTTCTACTCCTCTCATGAGCCCAAACAAGTCTCTAAAAGCATGAGTTTGCAACTACTTTATTTTTGGAGAAAATTCAAAACATTCACTATTCAATAGAGCCCAATAGCAAAAATCAGGTTTTGAATGAATAATCACATTTCTTGGTAAAATCATGCAGGATTGAAATTTTTGATGGTTTTTTACTCCTCTCAACAGCCCAAACAAGTTTCTAAAAGGATGAGTTTGCAACTACTTTACTTTTGGAGAAAATTCAAAACATTCATTATTCAATAGGGCCCAAACTATCAAAAACCAGCGGTTTCAATGAACACACATTTCTTGGTAGAATCATGCAGGACTGAAATTTTTGATGTTTTTCTACTCCTCTCATGAGCCCAAACAAGTCTCTAAAAGCATGAGTTTGCAATTACTTTACTTTTGGAGAAAATTCAAAACATTCATTATTCAATAGAGCCCAATAGCAAAAATCAGGTTTTGAATGAAGAATCACATTTCTTGGTAGAATCATGCAGGATTGAAATTTTTGATGGTTTTTTACTCCTCTCAACAGCCCAAACAAGTTTCTAAAAGGATGAGTTTGCAACTACTTTATTTTTGGAGAAAATTCAAAACATTCATTATTCAATAGGGCCCAAACTATCAAAAACCAGCGGTTTCAATGAACACACATTTCTTGGTAGAATCATGCAGGACTGAAATTTTTGATGTTTTTCTACTCCTCTCATGAGCCCAAACAAGTCTCTAAAAGCATGAGTTTGCAACTACTTTACTTTTGGAGAAAATTCAAAACATTCATTATTCAATAGAGCCCAATAGCAAAAATCAGGTTTTGAATGAAGAATCACATTTCTTGGTAGAATCATGCAGGATTGAAATTTTTGATGGTTTTTTACTCCTCTCAACAGCCCAAACAAGTTTCTAAAAGGATGAGTTTGCAACTACTTTACTTTTGGAGAAAATTCAAAACATTCATTATTCAATAGGGCCCAAACTATCAAAAACCAGCGGTTTCAATGAACACACATTTCTTGGTAAAATCATGCAGGACTGAAATTTTTGATGTTTTTCTACTCCTCTCATGAGCCCAAACAAGTCTCTAAAAGCATGAGTTTGCAACTACTTTACTTTTGGAGAAAATTCAAAATATTCACTATTCAATAGAGCCCAATAGCAAAAATCAGGTTTTGAATGAAGAATCACATTTCTTGGTAAAATCATGCAGGATTGAAATTTTTGATGGTTTTTTACTCCTCTCAACAGCCCAAACAAGTTTCTAAAAGGATGAGTTTGCAACTACTTTACTTTTGGAGAAAATTCAAAACATTCATTATTCAATAGGGCCCAAACTATCAAAAACCAGCGGTTTCAATGAACACACATTTCTTGGTAGAATCATGCAGGACTGAAATTTTTGATGTTTTTCTACTCCTCTCATGAGCCCAAACAAGTCTCTAAAAGCATGAGTTTGCAACTACTTTACTTTTGGAGAAAATTCAAAACATTCACTATTCAATAGAGCCCAATAGCAAAAATCAGGTTTTGAATGAAGAATCACATTTCTTGGTAGAATCATGCAGTATTGAAATTTTTGATGGTTTTTTACTCCTCTCAACAGCCCAAACATGTTTCTAAAAGGATGAGTTTGCAACTACTTTACTTTTGTAGAAAATTCAAAACATTCATTATACAATAGGGCCCAAAATATCAAAAACCAGCGGTTTGAATGAACACACATTTCTTGGTAGAATCGTGCAGGACTGACATTTTTGATGTTTTTCTACTCCTCTCATGAGCCCAAACAAGTCTCTAAAAGGATGAGTTTGCAACTACTTTACTTTTGGAGAAAATTCAAAACATTCATTATTCAATAGAGCCCAATAGCAAAAACCAGCGTTTTGAATGAAGAATCACATTTCTTGGTAGAATCATGCAGGATTGAAATTTTTGATGGTTTTTTACTCCTCTCAACAGCCCAAACAAGTTTCTAAAAGGATGAGTTTGCAACTACTTTACTTTTGGAGAAAATTCAAAACATTCATTATTCAATAGGGCCCAAACTATCAAAAACCAGCGGTTTGAATGAACACACATTTCTTGGTAGAATCATGCAGGACTGAAATTTTTGATGTTTTTCTACTCCTCTCATGAGCCCAAACAAGTCTCTAAAAGCATGAGTTTGCAACTACTTTACTTTTGGAGAAAATTCAAAACATTAATTACTCAAAAGAGCCCAATAGCAAAAACCAACGTTTTGAATGAAGAATCACATTTCTTGGTAGAATCATGCAGGATTGAAATTTTTGATGGTTTTTTACTCCTCTCAACATCCCAAACAAGTTTCTAAAAGGATGAGTTTGCAACTACTTTACTTTTGGAGAAAATTCAAAACATTCATTATTCAATAGGGCCCAAACTATCAAAAACCAGCGGTTTCAATGAACACACATTTCTTGGTAGAATCATGCAGGACTGAAATTTTTGATGTTTTTCTACTCCTCTCATGAGCCCAAACAAGTCTCTAAAAGCATGAGTTTGCTTTTACTTTTACTTTACTTTTGGAGAAAATTCAAAACATTCACTATTCAATAGAGCCCAATAGCAAAAATCAGGTTTTGAATGAATAATCACATTTCTTGGTAAAATCATGCAGGATTGAAATTTTTGATGGTTTTTTACTCCTCTCAACAGCCCAAACAAGTTTCTAAAAGGATGAGTTTGCAACTACTTTACTTTTGGAGAAAATTCAAAACATTCACTATTCAATAGAGCCCAATAGCAAAAATCAGGTTTTGAATGAATAATCACATTTCTTGGTAAAATCATGCAGGATTGAAATTTTTGATGGTTTTTTACTCCTCTCAACAGCCCAAACAAGTTTCTAAAAGGATGAGTTTGCAACTACTTTACTTTTGGAGAAAATTCAAAACATTCATTATTCAATAGGGCCCAAACTATCAAAAACCAGCGGTTTCAATGAACACACATTTCTTGGTAGAATCATGCAGGACTGAAATTTTTGATGTTTTTCTACTCCTCTCATGAGCCCAAACAAGTCTCTAAAAGCATGAGTTTGCAATTACTTTACTTTTGGAGAAAATTCAAAACATTCATTATTCAATAGAGCCCAATAGCAAAAATCAGGTTTTGAATGAAGAATCACATTTCTTGGTAGAATCATGCAGGATTGAAATTTTTGATGGTTTTTTACTCCTCTCAACAGCCCAAACAAGTTTCTAAAAGGATGAGTTTGCAACTACTTTACTTTTGGAGAAAATTCAAAACATTCATTATTCAATAGGGCCCAAACTATCAAAAACCAGCGGTTTCAATGAACACACATTTCTTGGTAGAATCATGCAGGACTGAAATTTTTTTTGTTTTTCTACTCCTCTCATGAGCCCAAACAAGTCTCTAAAAGCATGAGTTTGCAACTACTTTACTTTTGGAGAAAATTCAAAACATTCATTATTCAATAGAGCCCAATAGCAAAAATCAGGTTTTGAATGAAGAATCACATTTCTTGGTAGAATCATGCAGGATTGAAATTTTTGATGGTTTTTTACTCCTCTCAACAGCCCAAACAAGTTTCTAAAAGGATGAGTTTGCAACTACTTTACTTTTGGAGAAAATTCAAAACATTCATTATTCAATAGGGCCCAAACTATCAAAAACCAGCGGTTTCAATGAACACACATTTCTTGGTAAAATCATGCAGGACTGAAATTTTTGATGTTTTTCTACTCCTCTCATGAGCCCAAACAAGTCTCTAAAAGCATGAGCTTGCAACTACTTTACTTTTGGAGAAAATTCAAAACATTCACTATTCAATAGAGCCCAATAGCAAAAATCACGTTTTGAATGAAGAATCACATTTCTTGGTAAAATCATGCAGGATTGAAATTTTTGATGGTTTTTTACTCCTCTCAACAGCCCAAACAAGTTTCTAAAAGGATGAGTTTGCAACTACTTTACTTTTGGAGAAAATTCAAAACATTCATTATTCAATAGGGCCCAAACTATCAAAAACCAGCGGTTTCAATGAACACACATTTCTTGGTAGAATCATGCAGGACTGAAATTTTTGATGTTTTTCTACTCCTCTCATGAGCCCAAACAAGTCTCTAAAAGCATGAGTTTGCAACTACTTTACTTTTGGAGAAAATTCAAAACATTCACTATTCAATAGAGCCCAATAGCAAAAATCAGGTTTTGAATGAAGAATCACATTTCTTGGTAGAATCATGCAGTATTGAAATTTTTGATGGTTTTTTACTCCTCTCAACAGCCCAAACATGTTTCTAAAAGGATAAGTTTGCAACTACTTTACTTTTGTAGAAAATTCAAAACATTCATTATACAATAGGGCCCAAAATATCAAAAACCAGCGGTTTGAATGAACACACATTTCTTGGTAGAATCGTGCAGGACTGACATTTTTGATGTTTTTCTACTCCTCTCATGAGCCCAAACAAGTCTCTAAAAGGATGAGTTTGCAACTACTTTACTTTTGGAGAAAATTCAAAACATTCATTATTCAATAGAGCCCAATAGCAAAAACCAGCGTTTTGAATGAAGAATCACATTTCTTGGTAGAATCATGCAGGATTGAAATTTTTGATGGTTTTTTACTCCTCTCAACAGCCCAAACAAGTTTCTAAAAGGATGAGTTTGCAACTACTTTACTTTTGGAGAAAATTCAAAACATTCATTATTCAATAGGGCCCAAACTATCAAAAACCAGCGGTTTGAATGAACACACATTTCTTGGTAGAATCATGCAGGACTGAAATTTTTGATGTTTTTCTACTCCTCTCATGAGCCCAAACAAGTCTCTAAAAGCATGAGTTTGCAACTACTTTACTTTTGGAGAAAATTCAAAACATTCATTACTCAAAAGAGCCCAATAGCAAAAACCAACGTTTTGAATGAAGAATCACATTTCTTGGTAGAATCATGCAGGATTGAAATTTTTGATGGTTTTTTACTCCTCTCAACATCCCAAACAAGTTTCTAAAAGGATGAGTTTGCAACTACTTTACTTTTGGAGAAAATTCAAAACATTCATTATTCAATAGGGCCCAAATTATCAAAAACCAGCGGTTTCAATGAACACACATTTCTTGGTAGAATCATGCAGGACTGAAATTTTTGATGTTTTTCTACTTCTCTCATGAGCCCAAACAAGTCTCTAAAAGCATGAGTTTGCAACTACTTTACTTTTGGAGAAAATTCAAAACACTCATTATTCATTAGAGCCCAATAGCAAAAATCAGGTTTTGAATGAAGAATCACATTTCTTGGTAGAATCATGCAGGATTGAAATTTTTGATGGCTTTTTACTCCTCTCAACAGCCCAAACAAGTTTCTAAAAGGATGAGTTTGCAACTACTTTACTTTTGGAGAAAATTCAAAACATTCATTATTCAATAGGGCCCAAACTATCAAAAACCAGCGGTTTCAATGAACACACATTTCTTGGTAAAATCATGCAGGACTGAAATTTTTGATGTTTTTCTACTCCTCTCATGAGCCCAAACAAGTCTATAAAAGCATGAGTTTGCAACTACTTTACTTTTGGAGAAAATTCAAAACATTCACTATTCAATAGAGCCCAATAGCAAAAATCAGGTTTTGAATGAAGAATCACATTTCTTGGTAAAATCATGCAGGATTGAAATTTTTGATGGTTTTTTACTCCTCTCAACAGCCCAAACAAGTTTCTAAAAGGATGAGTTTGCAACTACTTTACTTTTGGAGAAAATTCAAAACATTCATTATTCAATAGGGCCCAAACTATCAAAAACCAGCGGTTTCAATGAACACACATTTCTTGGTAGAATCATGCAGGACTGAAAATTTGATGTTTTTCTACTCCTCTCATGAGCCCAAACAAGTCTCTAAAAGCATGAGTTTGCAACTACTTTACTTTTGGAGAAAATTCAAAACATTCACTATTCAATAGAGCCCAATAGCAAAAATCAGGTTTTGAATGAAGAATCACATTTCTTGGTAGAATCATGCAGGATTGAAATTTTTGATGGTTTTTTACTCCTCTCAACAGCCCAAACATGTTTCTAAAAGGATGAGCTTGCAACTACTTTACTTTTGTAGAAAATTCAAAACATTCATTATACAATAGGGCCCAAAATATCAAAAACCAGCGGTTTGAATGAACACACATTTCTTGGTAGAATCGTGCAGGACTGACATTTTTGATGTTTTTCTACTCCTCTCATGAGCCCAAACAAGTCTCTAAAAGGATGAGTTTGCAACTACTTTACTTTTGGAGAAAATTCAAAACATTCATTATTCAATAGAGCCCAATAGCAAAAACCAGCGTTTTGAATGAAGAATCACATTTCTTGGTAGAATCATGCAGGATTGAAATTTTTGATGGTTTTTTACTCCTCTCAACAGCCCAAACAAGTTTCTAAAAGGATGAGTTTGCAACTACTTTACTTTTGGAGAAAATTCAAAACATTCATTATTCAATAGGGCCCAAACTATCAAAAACCAGCGGTTTGAATGAACACACATTTCTTGGTAGAATCATGCAGGACTGAAATTTTTGATGTTTTTCTACTCCTCTCATGAGCCCAAACAAGTCTCTAAAAGCATGAGTTTGCAACTACTTTACTTTTGGAGAAAATTCAAAACATTCATTATTCAATAGAGCCCAATAGCAAAAACCAACGTTTTGAATGAAGAATCACATTTCTTGGTAGAATCATGCAGGATTGAAATATTTGATGGTTTTTTACTCCTCTCAACATCCCAAACAAGTTTCTAAAAGGATGAGTTTGCAACTACTTTACTTTTGGAGAAAATTCAAAACATTCATTATTCAATAGGGCCCAAACTATCAAAAACCAGCGGTTTCAATGAACACACATTTCTTGGTAGAATCTTGCAGGACTGAAATTTTTGATGTTTTTCTACTCCTCTCATGAGCCCAAACAAGTCTCTAAAAGCATGAGTTTGCAACTACTTTACTTTTGGAGAAAATTCAAAACATTCACTATTCAATAGAGCCCAATAGCAAAAATCAGGTTTTGAATGAATAATCACATTTCTTGGTAAAATCATGCAGGATTGAAATTTTTGATGGTTTTTTACTCCTCTCAACAGCCCAAACAAGTTTCTAAAAGGATGAGTTTGCAACTACTTTACTTTTGGAGAAAATTCAAAACATTCACTATTCAATAGAGCCCAATAGCAAAAATCAGGTTTTGAATGAATAATCACATTTCTTGGTAAAATCATGCAGGATTGAAATTTTTGATGTTTTTTTACTCCTCTCAACAGCCCAAACAAGTTTCTAAAAGGATGAGTTTGCAACTACTTTACTTTTGGAGAAAATTCAAAACATTCATTATTCAATAGGGCCCAAACTATCAAAAACCAGCGGTTTCAATGAACACACATTTCTTGGTAAAATCATGCAGGACTGAAATTTTTGATGTTTTTCTACTCCTCTCATGAGCCCAAACAAGTCTATAAAAGCATGAGTTTGCAACTACTTTACTTTTGGAGAAAATTCAAAACATTCACTATTCAATAGAGCCCAATAGCAAAAATCAGGTTTTGAATGAAGAATCACATTTCTTGGTAAAATCATGCAGGATTGAAATTTTTGATGGTTTTTTACTCCTCTCAACAGCCCAAACAAGTTTCTAAAAGGATGAGTTTGCAACTACTTTACTTTTGGAGAAAATTCAAAACATTCATTATTCAATAGGGCCCAAACTATCAAAAACCAGCGGTTTCAATGAACACACATTTCTTGGTAGAATCATGCAGGACTGAAAATTTGATGTTTTTCTACTCCTCTCATGAGCCCAAACAAGTCTCTAAAAGCATGAGTTTGCAACTACTTTACTTTTGGAGAAAATTCAAAACATTCACTATTCAATAGAGCCCAATAGCAAAAATCAGGTTTTGAATGAAGAATCACATTTCTTGGTAGAATCATGCAGGATTGAAATTTTTGATGGTTTTTTACTCCTCTCAACAGCCCAAACATGTTTCTAAAAGGATGAGCTTGCAACTACTTTACTTTTGTAGAAAATTCAAAACATTCATTATACAATAGGGCCCAAAATATCAAAAACCAGCGGTTTGAATGAACACACATTTCTTGGTAGAATCGTGCAGGACTGACATTTTTGATGTTTTTCTACTCCTCTCATGAGCCCAAACAAGTCTCTAAAAGGATGAGTTTGCAACTACTTTACTTTTGGAGAAAATTCAAAACATTCATTATTCAATAGAGCCCAATAGCAAAAACCAGCGTTTTGAATGAAGAATCACATTTCTTGGTAGAATCATGCAGGATTGAAATTTTTGATGGTTTTTTACTCCTCTCAACAGCCCAAACAAGTTTCTAAAAGGATGAGTTTGCAACTACTTTACTTTTGGAGAAAATTCAAAACATTCATTATTCAATAGGGCCCAAACTATCAAAAACCAGCGGTTTGAATGAACACACATTTCTTGGTAGAATCATGCAGGACTGAAATTTTTGATGTTTTTCTACTCCTCTCATGAGCCCAAACAAGTCTCTAAAAGCATGAGTTTGCAACTACTTTACTTTTGGAGAAAATTCAAAACATTCATTACTCAATAGAGCCCAATAGCAAAAACCAACGTTTTGAATGAAGAATCACATTTCTTGGTAGAATCATGCAGGATTGAAATATTTGATGGTTTTTTACTCCTCTCAACATCCCAAACAAGTTTCTAAAAGGATGAGTTTGCAACTACTTTACTTTTGGAGAAAATTCAAAACATTCATTATTCAATAGGGCCCAAACTATCAAAAACCAGCGGTTTCAATGAACACACATTTCTTGGTAGAATCTTGCAGGACTGAAATTTTTGATGTTTTTCTACTCCTCTCATGAGCCCAAACAAGTCTCTAAAAGCATGAGTTTGCAACTACTTTACTTTTGGAGAAAATTCAAAACATTCACTATTCAATAGAGCCCAATAGCAAAAATCAGGTTTTGAATGAATAATCACATTTCTTGGTAAAATCATGCAGGATTGAAATTTTTGATGGTTTTTTACTCCTCTCAACAGCCCAAACAAGTTTCTAAAAGGATGAGTTTGCAACTACTTTACTTTTGGAGAAAATTCAAAACATTCACTATTCAATAGAGCCCAATAGCAAAAATCAGGTTTTGAATGAATAATCACATTTCTTGGTAAAATCATGCAGGATTGAAATTTTTGATGTTTTTTTACTCCTCTCAACAGCCCAAACAAGTTTCTAAAAGGATGAGTTTGCAACTACTTTACTTTTGGAGAAAATTCAAAACATTCATTATTCAATAGGGCCCAAACTATCAAAAACCAGCGGTTTCAATGAACACACATTTCTTGATAGAATCATGCAGGACTGAAATTTTTGATGTTTTTCTACTCCTCTCATGAGCCCAAACAAGTCTCTAAAAGCATGAGTTTGCAATTACTTTACTTTTGGAGAAAATTCAAAACATTCATTATTCAATAGAGCCCAATAGCAAAAATCAGGTTTTGAATGAAGAATCACATTTCTTGGTAGAATCATGCAGGATTGAAATTTTTGATGTTTTTTTACTCCTCTCAACAGCCCAAACAAGTTTCTAAAAGGATGAGTTTGCAACTACTTTACTTTTGGAGAAAATTCAAAACATTCATTATTCAATAGGGCCCAAACTATCAAAAACCAGCGGTTTCAATGAACACACATTTCTTGGTAGAATCATGCAGGACTGAAATTTTTGATGTTTTTCTACTCCTCTCATGAGCCCAAACAAGTCTCTAAAAGCATGAGTTTGCAACTACTTTACTTTTGGAGAAAATTCAAAACATTCACTATTCAATAGAGCCCAATAGCAAAAATCAGGTTTTGAATGAATAATCAC
The DNA here is from genome assembly GCF_039654945.1 of Dendrobates tinctorius. Taxonomy (NCBI): domain Eukaryota; kingdom Metazoa; phylum Chordata; class Amphibia; order Anura; family Dendrobatidae; genus Dendrobates; species Dendrobates tinctorius. Next base: position 12,571,790 of record NW_027361701.1, on the reverse strand, counting down.
ATTTCTTGGTAAAATCATGCAGGATTGAAATTTTTGATGGTTTTTTACTCCTCTCAACAGCCCAAACAAGTTTCTAAAAGGATGAGTTTGCAACTACTTTACTTTTGGAGAAAATTCAAAACATTCATTATTCAATAGGGCCCAAACTATCAAAAACCAGCGGTTTCAATGAACACACATTTCTTGGTAGAATCATGCAGGACTGAAATTTTTGATGTTTTTCTACTCCTCTCATGAGCCCAAACAAGTCTCTAAAAGCATGAGTTTGCAATTACTTTACTTTTGGAGAAAATTCAAAACATTCATTATTCAATAGAGCCCAATAGCAAAAATCAGGTTTTGAATGAAGAATCACATTTCTTGGTAGAATCATGCAGGATTGAAATTTTTGATGGTTTTTTACTCCTCTCAACAGCCCAAACAAGTTTCTAAAAGGATGAGTTTGCAACTACTTTATTTTTGGAGAAAATTCAAAACATTCATTATTCAATAGGGCCCAAACTATCAAAAACCAGCGGTTTCAATGAACACACATTTCTTGGTAGAATCATGCAGGACTGAAATTTTTGATGTTTTTCTACTCCTCTCATGAGCCCAAACAAGTCTCTAAAAGCATGAGTTTGCAACTACTTTACTTTTGGAGAAAATTCAAAACATTCACTATTCAATAGAGCCCAATAGCAAAAATCAGGTTTTGAATGAAGAATCACATTTCTTGGTAAAATCATGCAGGATTGAAATTTTTGATGGTTTTTTACTCCTCTCAACAGCCCAAACAAGTTTCTAAAAGGATGAGTTTGCAACTACTTTACTTTTGGAGAAAATTCAAAACATTCATTATACAATAGGGCCCAAAATATCAAAAACCAGCGGTTTGAATGAACACACATTTCTTGGTAGAATCGTGCAGGACTGAAATTTTTGATGTTTTTCTACTCCTCTCATGAGCCCAAACAAGTCTCTAAAAGGATGAGTTTTCAACTACTTTACTTTTGGAGAAAATTCAAAACATTCATTATTCAATAGAGCCCAATAGCAAAAACCAGAGTTTTGAATGAAGAATCACATTTCTTGGTAGAATCATGCAGGATTGAAATTTTTGATGGATTTTTACTCCTCTCAACAGCCCAAACAAGTTTCTAAAAGGATGAGTTTGCAACTACTTTACTTTTGGAGAAAATTCAAAACATTCATTATTCAATAGGGCCCAAACTATCAAAAACCAGCGGTTTGAATGAACACACATTTCTTGGTAGAATCATGCAGGACTGAAATTTTTGATGTTTTTCTACTCCTCTCATGAGCCCAAACAAGTCTCTAAAAGCATGAGTTTGCAACTACTTTACTTTTGGAGAAAATTCAAAACATTCATTACTCAAAAGAGCCCAATAGCAAAAACCAGCGTTTTGAATGAAGAATCACATTTCTTGGTAGAATCATGCAGGATTGAAATTTTTGATGGTTTTTTACTCCTCTCAACAGCCCAAACAAGTTTCTAAAAGGATGAGTTTGCAACTACTTTACTTTTGGAGAAAATTCAAAACATTCATTATTCAATAGGGCCCAAACTATCAAAAACCAGCGGTTTCAATGAACACACATTTCTTGGTAGAATCATGCAAGACTGAAATTTTTGATGTTTTTCTACTCCTCTCATGAGCCCAAACAAGTCTCTAAAAGCATGAGTTTGCAACTACTTTACTTTTGGAGAAAATTCAAAACATTAATTATTCAATAGAGCCCAATAGCAAAAATCAGGTTTTGAATGAAGAATCACATTTCTTGGTAGAATCATGCAGGATTGAAATTTTTGATGGTTTTTTACTCCTCTCAACAGCCCAAACAAGTTTCTAAAAGGATGAGTTTGTAACTACTTTACTTTTGGTGAAAATTCAAAACATTCATTATTCAATAGGGCCCAAACTATCAAAAACCAGCGGTTTCAATGAACACACATTTCTTGGTAGAATCATGCAGGACTGAAATTTTTGATGTTTTTCTACTCCTCTCATGAGCCCAAACAAGTCTCTAAAAGCATGAGTTTGCAACTACTTTACTTTTGGAGAAAATTCAAAACATTCATTATTCAATAGAGCCCAATAGCAAAAATCAGGTTTTGAATGAAGAATCACATTTCTTGGTAAAATCATGCAGGATTGAAATTTTTGATGGTTTTTTACTCCTCTCAACAGCCCAAACAAGTTTCTAAAAGGATGAGTTTGCAACTACTTTACTTTTGGAGAAAATTCAAAACATTCATTATTCAATAGGGCCCAAACTATCAAAAACCAGCGGTTTGAATGAACACACATTTCTTGGTAGAATCATGCAGGACTGAAATTTTTGATGTTTTTCTACTCCTCTCATGAGCCCAAACAAGTCTCTAAAAGCATGAGTTTGCAACTACTTTACTATTGGAGAAAATTCAAAACATTCATTACTCAAAAGAGCCCAATAGCAAAAACCAGCGTTTTGAATGAAGAACCACATTTCTTGGTAGAATCATGCAGGATTGAAATTTTTGATGGTTTTTTACTCTTCTCAACAGCCCAAACAAGTTTCTAAAAGGATGAGTTTGCAACTACTTTACTTTTGGAGAAAATTCAAAACATTCATTATTCAATAGGGCCCAAACTATCAAAAACCAGCGGTTTCAATGAACACACATTTCTTGGTAGAATCATGCAGGACTGAAATTTTTGATGTTTTTCTACTCCTCTCATGAGCCCAAACAAGTCTCTAAAAGCATGAGTTTGCAACTACTTTACTTTTGGAGAAAATTCAAAACATTCATTATTCAATAGAGCCCAATAGCAAAAATCAGGTTTTGAATGAAGAATCACATTTCTTGGTAAAATCATGCAGGATTGAAATTTTTGATGGTTTTTTACTCCTATCAACAGCCCAAACAAGTTTCTAAAAGGATGAGTTTGCAACTACTTTACTTTTGGAGAAAATTCAAAACATTCATTATTCAATAGGGCCCAAACTATCAAAAACCAGCGGTTTCAATGAACACACATTTCTTGGTAGAATCATGCAGGACTGAAATTTTTGATGTTTTTCTACTCCTCTCATGAGCCCAAACAAGTCTCTAAAAGCATGAGTTTGCAATTACTTTACTTTTGGAGAAAATTCAAAACATTCATTATTCAATAGAGCCCAATAGCAAAAATCAGGTTTTGAATGAAGAATCACATTTCTTGGTAGAATCATGCAGGATTGAAATTTTTGATGGTTTTTTACTCCTCTCAACAGCCCAAACAAGTTTCTAAAAGGATGAGTTTGCAACTACTTTACTTTTGGAGAAAATTCAAAACATTCATTATTCAATAGGGCCCAAACTATCAAAAACCAGCGGTTTCAATGAACACACATTTCTTGGTAGAATCATGCAGGACTGAAATTTTTGATGTTTTTCTACTCCTCTCATGAGCCCAAACAAGTCTCTAAAAGCATGAGTTTGCAACTACTTTACTTTTGGAGAAAATTCAAAACATTCATTATTCAATAGAGCCCAATAGCAAAAATCAGGTTTTGAATGAAGAATCACATTTCTTGGTAGAATCATGCAGGATTGAAATTTTTGATGGTTTTTTACTCCTCTCAACAGCCCAAACAAGTTTCTAAAAGGATGAGTTTGCAACTACTTTACTTTTGGAGAAAATTCAAAACATTCATTATTCAATAGGGCCCAAAATATCAAAAACCAGCGGTTTGAATGAACACACATTTCTTGGTAGAATCGTGCAGGACTGAAATTTTTGATGTTTTTCTACTCCTCTCATGAGCCCAAACAAGTCTCTAAAAGGATGAGTTTGCAACTACTTTACTTTTGGAGAAAATTCAAAACATTCATTATTCAATAGAGCCCAATAGCAAAAACCAGCGTTTTGAATGAAGAATCACATTTCTTGGTAGAATCATGCAGGATTGAAATTTTTGATGGTTTTTTACTCCTCTCAACAGCCCAAACAAGTTTCTAAAAGGATGAGTTTGCAACTACTTTACTTTTGGAGAAAATTCAAAACATTCATTATTCAATAGGGCCCAAACTATCAAAAACCAGCGGTTTGAATGAACACACATTTTTTGGTAGAATCATGCAGGACTGAAATTTTTGATGTTTTTCTACTCCTCTCATGAGCCCAAACAAGTCTCTAAAAGCATGAGTTTGCAACTACTTTACTTTTGGAGAAAATTCAAAACATTCATTACTCAAAAGAGCCCAATAGCAAAAACCAGCGTTTTGAATGAACAATCAAATTTCTTGATAAAATCATGCAGGATTGAAATTTTTGATGGTTTTTTACTCCTCTCAACAGCCCAATCAATTTTCTAAAAGGATGAGTTTGCAACTACTTTACTTTTGGAGAAAATTCAAAACATTCATTATTCAATAGGGCCCAAACTATCAAAAACCAGCGGTTTCAATGAACACACATTTCTTGGTAGAATCATGCAGGACTGAAATTTTTGATGTTTTTCTACTCCTCTCATGAGCCCAATCAAGTCTCTAAAAGCATGAGTTTGCAACTACTTTACTTTTGGAGAAAATTCAAAACATTCATTATTCAATAGAGCCCAATAGCAAAAATCAGGTTTTGAATGAAGAATCACATTTCTTGGTAGAATCATGCAGGATTGAAATTTTTGATGTTTTTTTACTCCTCTCAACAGCCCAAACAAGTTTCTAAAAGGATGAGTTTGTAACTACTTTACTTTTGGAGAAAATTCAAAACATTCATTATTCAATAGGGCCCAAACTATCAAAAACCAGCGGTTTCAATGAACACACATTTCTTGGTAGAATCATGCAGGACTGAAATTTTTGATGTTTTTCTACTCCTCTCATGAGCCCAAACAAGTCTCTAAAAGCATGAGTTTGCAACTACTTTACTTTTGGAGAAAATTCAAAACATTCATTATTCAATAGAGCCCAATAGCAAAAATCAGGTTTTGAATGAAGAATCACATTTCTTGGTAGAATCATGCAGGATTGAAATTTTTGATGGTTTTTTACTCCTCTCAACAGCCCAAACAAGTTTCTAAAAGGATGAGTTTGCAACTACTTTACTTTTGGAGAAAATTCAAAACATTCATTATTCAATAGGGCCCAAACTATCAAAAACCAGCGGTTTCAATGAACACACATTTCTTGGTAGAATCATGCAGGACTGAAATTTTTGATGTTTTTCTACTCCTCTCATGAGCCCAAACAAGTCTCTAAAAGCATGAGTTTGCAACTACTTTACTTTTGGAGAAAATTCAAAACATTCATTATTCAATAGAGCCCAATAGCAAAAATCAGGTTTTGAATGAAGAATCACATTTCTTGGTAAAATCATGCAGGATTGAAATTTTTGATGGTTTTTTACTCCTCTCAACAGCCCAAACAAGTTTCTAAAAGGATGAGTTTGCAACTACTTTACTTTTGGAGAAAATTCAAAACATTCATAATTCAATAGGGCCCAAACTATCAAAAACCAGCGGTTTCAATGAACACACATTTCTTGGTAGAATCATGCAGGACTGAAATTTTTGATGTTTTTCTACTCCTCTCATGAGCCCAAACAAGTCTCTAAAAGCATGAGTTTGCAACTACTTTACTTTTGGAGAAAATTCAAAACATTCACTATTCAATAGAGCCCAATAGCAAAAATCAGGTTTTGAATGAAGAATCACATTTCTTGGTAAAATCATGCAGGATTGAAATTTTTGATGGTTTTTTACTCCTCTCAACAGCCCAAACAAGTTTCTAAAAGGATGAGTTTGCAACTAATTTACTTTTGGAGAAAATTCAAAACATTCATTATTCAATAGGGCCCAAACTATCAAAAACCAGCGGTTTCAATGAACACACATTTCTTGGTAGAATCATGCAGGACTGAAATTTTTGATGTTTTTCTACTCCTCTCATGAGCCCAAACAAGTCTCTAAAAGGATGAGTTTGCAACTACTTTACTTTTGGAGAAAATTCAAAACATTCATTATTCAATAGAGCCCAATGGCAAAAACCAGCGTTTTGAATGAAGAATCACATTTCTTGGTAGAATCATGCAGGATTGAAATTTTTGATGGTTTTTTACTCCTCTCAACAGCCCAAACAAGTTTCTAAAAGGATGAGTTTGCAACTACTTTACTTTTGGAGAAAATTCAAAACATTCATTATTCAATAGGGCCCAAACTATCAAAAACCAGCGGTTTCAATGAACACACATTTCTTGGTAGAATCATGCAGGACTGAAATTTTTGATGTTTTTCTACTCCTCTCATGAGCCCAAACAAGTCTCTAAAAGCATGAGTTTGCAACTACTTTACTTTTGGAGAAAATTCAAAACATTCATTATTCAATACAGCCCAATAGCAAAAACCAGCGTTTTGAATGAAGAATCACATTTCTTGGTAGAATCATGCAGGATTGAAATTTTTGATGGTTTTTTACTCCTCTCAACAGCCCAAACAAGTTTCTAAAAGGATGAGTTTGCAACTACTTTACTTTTGGAGAAAATTCAAAACATTCATTATTCAATAGGGCCCAAACTATCAAAAACCAGCGGTTTCAATGAACACACATTTCTTGGTAGAATCATGCAGGACTGAAATTTTTGATGTTTTTCTACTCCTCTCATGAGCCCAAACAAGTCTCTAAAAGCATGAGTTTGCAACTACTTTACTTTTGGAGAAAATTCAAAACATTCATTATTCAATAGAGCCCAATAGCAAAAATCAGGTTTTGAATGAAGAATCACATTTCTTGGTAGAATCATGCAGGATTGAAATTTTGATGGTTTTTTAATCCTCTCAACAGCCCAAACAAGTTTCTAAAAGGATGAGTTTGCAACTACTTTACTTTTGGAGAAAATTCAAAACATTCATTATTCAATAGGGCCCAAACTATCAAAAACCAGCGGTTTCAATGAACACACATTTCTTGGTAGAATCATGCAGGACTGAAATTTTTGATGTTTTTCTACTCCTCTCATGAGCCCAAACAAGTCTCTAAAAGCATGAGTTTGCAACTACTTTACTTTTGGAGAAAATTCAAAACATTCACTATTCAATAGAGCCCAATAGCAAAAATCAGGTTTTGAATGAAGAATCACATTTCTTGGTAGAATCATGCAGGATTGAAATTTTTGATGGTTTTTTACTCCTCTCAACAGCCCAAACAAGTTTCTAAAAGGATGAGTTTGCAACTACTTTACTTTTGGAGAAAATTTAAAACATTCATAATTCAAAAGGGCCCAAACTATCAAAAACCAGCGGTTTCAATGAACACACATTTCTTGGTAGAATCATGCAGGACTGAAATTTTTGATGTTTTTCTACTCCTCTCATGAGCCCAAACAAGTCTCTAAAAGCATGAGTTTGCAACTACTTTACTTTTGGAGAAAATTCAAAACATTCACTATTCAATAGAGCCCAATAGCAAAAATCAGGTTTTGAATGAAGAATCACATTTCTTGGTAAAATCATGCAGGATTGAAATTTTTGATGGTTTTTTACTCCTCTCAACAGCCCAAACAAGTTTCTAAAAGGATGAGTTTGCAACTACTTTACTTTTGGAGAAAATTCAAAACATTCATTATTCAATAGGGCCCAAACTATCAAAAACCAGCGGTTTCAATGAACACACATTTCTTGGTAGAATCATGCAGGACTGAAATTTTTGATGTTTTTCTACTCCTCTCATGAGCCCAAACAAGTCTCTAAAAGGATGAGTTTGCAACTACTTTACTTTTGGAGAAAATTCAAAACATTCATTATTCAATAGAGCCCAATGGCAAAAACCAGCGTTTTGAATGAAGAATCACATTTCTTGGTAGAATCATGCAGGATTGAAATTTTTGATGGTTTTTTACTCCTCTCAACAGCCCAAACAAGTTTCTAAAAGGATGAGTTTGCAACTACTTTACTTTTGGAGAAAATTCAAAACATTCATTATTCAATAGGGCCCAAACTATCAAAAACCAGCGGTTTCAATGAACACACATTTCTTGGTAGAATCATGCAGGACTGAAATTTTTGATGTTTTTCTACTCCTCTCATGAGCCCAAACAAGTCTCTAAAAGCATGAGTTTGCAACTACTTTACTTTTGGAGAAAATTCAAAACATTCATTATTCAATACAGCCCAATAGCAAAAACCAGCGTTTTGAATGAAGAATCACATTTCTTGGTAGAATCATGCAGGATTGAAATTTTTGATGGTTTTTTACTCCTCTCAACAGCCCAAACAAGTTTCTAAAAGGATGAGTTTGCAACTACTTTACTTTTGGAGAAAATTCAAAACATTCATTATTCAATAGGGCCCAAACTATCAAAAACCAGCGGTTTCAATGAACACACATTTCTTGGTAGAATCATGCAGGACTGAAATTTTTGATGTTTTTCTACTCCTCTCATGAGCCCAAACAAGTCTCTAAAAGCATGAGTTTGCAACTACTTTACTTTTGGAGAAAATTCAAAACATTCATTATTCAATAGAGCCCAATAGCAAAAATCAGGTTTTGAATGAAGAATCACATTTCTTGGTAGAATCATGCAGGATTGAAATTTTTGATGGTTTTTTAATCCTCTCAACAGCCCAAACAAGTTTCTAAAAGGATGAGTTTGCAACTACTTTACTTTTGGAGAAAATTCAAAACATTCATTATTCAATAGGGCCCAAACTATCAAAAACCAGCGGTTTCAATGAACACACATTTCTTGGTAAAATCATGCAGGACTGAAATTTTTGATGTTTTTCTACTCCTCTCATGAGCCCAAACAAGTCTCTAAAAGCATAAGTTTGCAACTACTTTACTTTTGGAGAAAATTCAAAACATTCACTATTCAATAGAGCCCAATAGCAAAAATCAGGTTTTGAATGAAGAATCACATTTCTTGGTAAAATCATGCAGGATTGAAATTTTTGATGGTTTTTTACTCCTCTCAACAGCCCAAACAAGTTTCTAAAAGGATGAGTTTGCAACTACTTTACTTTTGGAGAAAATTCAAAACATTCATTATTCAATAGGGCCCAAACTATCAAAAACCAGCGGTTTCAATGAACACACATTTCTTGGTAGAATCATGCAGGACTGAAATTTTTGATGTTTTTCTACTCCTCTCATGAGCCCAAACAAGTCTCTAAAAGCATGAGTTTGCAACTACTTTACTTTTGGAGAAAATTCAAAACATTCACTATTCAATAGAGCCCAATAGCAAAAATCAGGTTTTGAATGAAGAATCACATTTCTTGGTAGAATCATGCAGGATTGAAATTTTTGATGGTTTTTTACTCCTCTCAACAGCCCAAACAAGTTTCTAAAAGGATGAGTTTGCAACTACTTTACTTTTGGAGAAAATTCAAAACATTCATTATACAATAGGGCCCAAAATATCAAAAACCAGCGGTTTGAATGAACACACATTTCTTGGTAGAATCGTGCAGAACTGAAATTTTTGATGTTTTTCTACTCCTCTCATGAGCCCAAACAAGTCTCTAAAAGGATGAGTTTGCAACTACTTTACTTTTGGAGAAAATTCAAAACATTCATTATTCAATAGAGCCCAATAGCAAAAACCAGAGTTTTGAATGAAGAATCACATTTCTTGGTAGAATCATGCAGGATTGAAATTTTTGATGGATTTTTACTCCTCTCAACAGCCCAAACAAGTTTCTAAAAGGATGAGTTTGCAACTACTTTACTTTTGGAGAAAATTCAAAACATTCATTATTCAATAGGGCCCAAACTATCAAAAACCAGCGGTTTGAATGAACACACATTTCTTGGTAGAATCATGCAGGACTGAAATTTTTGATGTTTTTCTACTCCTCTCATGAGCCCAAACAAGTCTCTAAAAGCATGAGTTTGCAACTACTTTACTTTTGGAGAAAATTCAAAACATTCATTACTCAAAAGAGCCCAATAGCAAAAACCAGCGTTTTGAATGAAGAATCACATTTCTTGGTAGAATCATGCAGGATTGAAATTTTTGATGGTTTTTTACTCCTCTCAACAGCCCACACAAGTTTCTAAAAGAATGAGTTTGCAACTACTTTACTTTTGGAGAAAATTCAAAACATTCATTATTCAATAGGGCCCAAACTATCAAAAACCAGCGGTTTCAATGAACACACATTTCTTGGTAGAATCATGCAGGACTGAAATTTTTGATGTTTTTCTACTCCTCTCATGAGCCCAAACAAGTCTCTAAAAGCATGAGTTTGCAACTACTTTACTTTTGGAGAAAATTCAAAACATTCATTATTCAATAGAGCCCAATAGCAAAAATCAGGTTTTGAATGAAGAATCACATTTCTTGGTAAAATCATGCAGGATTGAAATTTTTGATGGTTTTTTACTCCTCTCAACAGCCCAAACAAGTTTCTAAAAGGATGAGTTTGCAACTACTTTACTTTTGGAGAAAATTCAAAACATTCATTATTCAATAGGGCCCAAACTATCAAAAACCAGCGGTTTGAATGAACACACATTTCTTGGTAGAATCATGCAGGACTGAAATTTTTGATGTTTTTCTACTCCTCTCATGAGCCCAAACAAGTCTCTAAAAGCATGAGTTTGCAACTAATTTACTTTTGGAGAAAATTCAAAACATTCATTACTCAAAAGAGCCCAATAGCAAAAACCAGCGTTTTGAATGAAGAATCACATTTCTTGGTAGAATCATGCAGGATTGAAATTTTTGATGGTTTTTTACTCTTCTCAACAGCCCAAACAAGTTTCTAAAAGGATGAGTTTGCAACTACTTTACTTTTGGAGAAAATTCAAAACATTCATTATTCAATAGGGCCCAAACTATCAAAAACCAGCGGTTTCAATGAACACACATTTCTTGGTAGAATCATGCAGGACTGAAATTTTTGATGTTTTTCTACTCCTCTCATGAGCCCAAACAAGTCTCTAAAAGCATGAGTTTGCAACTACTTTACTTTTGGAGAAAATTCAAAACATTCATTATTCAATAGAGCCCAATAGCAAAAATCAGGTTTTGAATGAAGAATCACATTTCTTGGTAAAATCATGCAGGATTGAAATTTTTGATGGTTTTTTACTCCACTCAACAGCCCAAACAAGTTTCTAAAAGGATGAGTTTGCAACTACTTTACTTTTGGAGAAAATTCAAAACATTCATTATTCAATAGGGCCCAAACTATCAAAAACCAGCGGTTTCAATGAACACACATTTCTTGGTAGAATCATGCAGGACTGAAATTTTTGATGTTTTTCTACTCCTCTCATGAGCCCAAACAAGTCTCTAAAAGCATGAGTTTGCAACTACTTTACTTTTGGAGAAAATTCAAAACATTCACTATTCAATAGAGCCCAATAGCAAAAATCAGGTTTTGAATGAATAATCACATTTCTTGGTAAAATCATGCAGGATTGAAATTTTTGATGGTTTTTTACTCCTATCAACAGCCCAAACAAGTTTCTAAAAGGATGAGTTTGCAACTACTTTACTTTTGGAGAAAATTCAAAACATTCATTATTCAATAGGGCCCAAACTATCAAAAACCAGCGGTTTCAATGAACACACATTTCTTGGTAGAATCATGCAGGACTGAAATTTTTGATGTTTTTCTACTCCTCTCATGAGCCCAAACAAGTCTCTAAAAGCATGAGTTTGCAATTACTTTACTTTTGGAGAAAATTCAAAACATTCATTATTCAATAGAGCCCAATAGCAAAAATCAGGTTTTGAATGAAGAATCACATTTCTTGGTAGAATCATGCAGGATTGAAATTTTTGATGGTTTTTTACTCCTCTCAACAGCCCAAACAAGTTTCTAAAAGGATGAGTTTGCAACTACTTTACTTTTGGAGAAAATTCAAAACATTCATTATTCAATAGGGCCCAAACTATCAAAAACCAGCGGTTTCAATGAACACACATTTCTTGGTAGAATCATGCAGGACTGAAATTTTTGATGTTTTTCTACTCCTCTCATGAGCCCAAACAAGTCTCTAAAAGCATGAGTTTGCAACTACTTTACTTTTGGAGAAAATTCAAAACATTCATTATTCAATAGAGCCCAATAGCAAAAATCAGGTTTTGAATGAAGAATCACATTTCTTGGTAGAATCATGCAGGATTGAAATTTTTGATGGTTTTTTACTCCTCTCAACAGCCCAAACAAGTTTCTAAAAGGATGAGTTTGCAACTACTTTACTTTTGGAGAAAATTCAAAACATTCATTATTCAATAGGGCCCAAAATATCAAAAACCAGCGGTTTGAATGAACACACATTTCTTGGTAGAATCGTGCAGGACTGAAATTTTTGATGTTTTTCTACTCCTCTCATGAGCCCAAACAAGTCTCTAAAAGGATGAGTTTGCAACTACTTTACTTTTGGAGAAAATTCAAAACATTCATTATTCAATAGAGCCCAATAGCAAAAACCAGCGTTTTGAATGAAGAATCACATTTCTTGGTAGAATCATGCAGGATTGAAATTTTTGATGGTTTTTTACTCCTCTCAACAGCCCAAACAAGTTTCTAAAAGGATGAGTTTGCAACTACTTTACTTTTGGAGAAAATTCAAAACATTCATTATTCAATAGGGCCCAAACTATCAAAAACCAGCGGTTTGAATGAACACACATTTTTTGGTAGAATCATGCAGGACTGAAATTTTTGATGTTTTTCTACTCCTCTCATGAGCCCAAACAAGTCTCTAAAAGCATGAGTTTGCAACTACTTTACTTTTGGAGAAAATTCAAAACATTCATTACTCAAAAGAGCCCAATAGCAAAAACCAGCGTTTTGAATGAACAATCAAATTTCTTGATAAAATCATGCAGGATTGAAATTTTTGATGGTTTTTTACTCCTCTCAACAGCCCAAACAATTTTCCAAAAGGATGAGTTTGCAACTACTTTACTTTTGGAGAAAATTCAAAACATTCATAATTCAATAGGGCCCAAACTATCAAAAACCAGCGGTTTCAATGAACACACATTTCTTGGTAGAATCATGCAGGACTGAAATTTTTGATGTTTTTCTACTCCTCTCATGAGCCCAATCAAGTCTCTAAAAGCATGAGTTTGCAACTACTTTACTTTTGGAGAAAATTCAAAACATTCATTACTCAAAAGAGCCCAATAGCAAAAACCAGCGTTTTGAATGAAGAATCACATTTCTTGGTAGAATCATGCAGGATTGAAATTTTTGATGGTTTTTTACTCCTCTCAACAGCCCAAACAAGTTTCTAAAAGGATGAGTTTGCAACTACTTTACTTTTGGAGAAAATTCAAAACATTCATTATTCAATAGGGCCCAAACTATCAAAAACCAGCGGTTTCAATGAACACACATTTCTTGGTAGAATCATGCAAGACTGAAATTTTTGATGTTTTTCTACTCCTCTCATGAGCCCAAACAAGTCTCTAAAAGCATGAGTTTGCAACTACTTTACTTTTGGAGAAAATTCAAAACATTAATTATTCAATAGAGCCCAATAGCAAAAATCAGGTTTTGAATGAAGAATCACATTTCTTGGTAGAATCATGCAGGATTGAAATTTTTGATGGTTTTTTACTCCTCTCAACAGCCCAAACAAGTTTCTAAAAGGATGAGTTTGTAACTACTTTACTTTTGGTGAAAATTCAAAACATTCATTATTCAATAGGGCCCAAACTATCAAAAACCAGCGGTTTCAATGAACACACATTTCTTGGTAGAATCATGCAGGACTGAAATTTTTGATGTTTTTCTACTCCTCTCATGAGCCCAAACAAGTCTCTAAAAGCATGAGTTTGCAACTACTTTACTTTTGGAGAAAATTCAAAACATTCATTATTCAATAGAGCCCAATAGCAAAAATCAGGTTTTGAATGAAGAATCACATTTCTTGGTAAAATCATGCAGGATTGAAATTTTTGATGGTTTTTTACTCCTCTCAACAGCCCAAACAAGTTTCTAAAAGGATGAGTTTGCAACTACTTTACTTTTGGAGAAAATTCAAAACATTCATTATTCAATAGGGCCCAAACTATCAAAAACCAGCGGTTTGAATGAACACACATTTCTTGGTAGAATCATGCAGGACTGAAATTTTTGATGTTTTTCTACTCCTCTCATGAGCCCAAACAAGTCTCTAAAAGCATGAGTTTGCAACTACTTTACTATTGGAGAAAATTCAAAACATTCATTACTCAAAAGAGCCCAATAGCAAAAACCAGCGTTTTGAATGAAGAACCACATTTCTTGGTAGAATCATGCAGGATTGAAATTTTTGATGGTTTTTTACTCTTCTCAACAGCCCAAACAAGTTTCTAAAAGGATGAGTTTGCAACTACTTTACTTTTGGAGAAAATTCAAAACATTCATTATTCAATAGGGCCCAAACTATCAAAAACCAGCGGTTTCAATGAACACACATTTCTTGGTAGAATCATGCAGGACTGAAATTTTTGATGTTTTTCTACTCCTCTCATGAGCCCAAACAAGTCTCTAAAAGCATGAGTTTGCAACTACTTTACTTTTGGAGAAAATTCAAAACATTCATTATTCAATAGAGCCCAATAGCAAAAATCAGGTTTTGAATGAAGAATCACATTTCTTGGTAAAATCATGCAGGATTGAAATTTTTGATGGTTTTTTACTCCTATCAACAGCCCAAACAAGTTTCTAAAAGGATGAGTTTGCAACTACTTTACTTTTGGAGAAAATTCAAAACATTCATTATTCAATAGGGCCCAAACTATCAAAAACCAGCGGTTTCAATGAACACACATTTCTTGGTAGAATCATGCAGGACTGAAATTTTTGATGTTTTTCTACTCCTCTCATGAGCCCAAACAAGTCTCTAAAAGCATGAGTTTGCAATTACTTTACTTTTGGAGAAAATTCAAAACATTCATTATTCAATAGAGCCCAATAGCAAAAATCAGGTTTTGAATGAAGAATCACATTTCTTGGTAGAATCATGCAGGATTGAAATTTTTGATGGTTTTTTACTCCTCTCAACAGCCCAAACAAGTTTCTAAAAGGATGAGTTTGCAACTACTTTACTTTTGGAGAAAATTCAAAACATTCATTATTCAATAGGGCCCAAACTATCAAAAACCAGCGGTTTCAATGAACACACATTTCTTGGTAGAATCATGCAGGACTGAAATTTTTGATGTTTTTCTACTCCTCTCATGAGCCCAAACAAGTCTCTAAAAGCATGAGTTTGCAACTACTTTACTTTTGGAGAAAATTCAAAACATTCATTATTCAATAGAGCCCAATAGCAAAAATCAGGTTTTGAATGAAGAATCACATTTCTTGGTAGAATCATGCAGGATTGAAATTTTTGATGGTTTTTTACTCCTCTCAACAGCCCAAACAAGTTTCTAAAAGGATGAGTTTGCAACTACTTTACTTTTGGAGAAAATTCAAAACATTCATTATTCAATAGGGCCCAAAATATCAAAAACCAGCGGTTTGAATGAACACACATTTCTTGGTAGAATCGTGCAGGACTGAAATTTTTGATGTTTTTCTACTCCTCTCATGAGCCCAAACAAGTCTCTAAAAGGATGAGTTTGCAACTACTTTACTTTTGGAGAAAATTCAAAACATTCATTATTCAATAGAGCCCAATAGCAAAAACCAGCGTTTTGAATGAAGAATCACATTTCTTGGTAGAATCATGCAGGATTGAAATTTTTGATGGTTTTTTACTCCTCTCAACAGCCCAAACAAGTTTCTAAAAGGATGAGTTTGCAACTACTTTACTTTTGGAGAAAATTCAAAACATTCATTATTCAATAGGGCCCAAACTATCAAAAACCAGCGGTTTGAATGAACACACATTTTTTGGTAGAATCATGCAGGACTGAAATTTTTGATGTTTTTCTACTCCTCTCATGAGCCCAAACAAGTCTCTAAAAGCATGAGTTTGCAACTACTTTACTTTTGGAGAAAATTCAAAACATTCATTACTCAAAAGAGCCCAATAGCAAAAACCAGCGTTTTGAATGAACAATCAAATTTCTTGATAAAATCATGCAGGATTGAAATTTTTGATGGTTTTTTACTCCTCTCAACAGCCCAATCAATTTTCTAAAAGGATGAGTTTGCAACTACTTTACTTTTGGAGAAAATTCAAAACATTCATTATTCAATAGGGCCCAAACTATCAAAAACCAGCGGTTTCAATGAACACACATTTCTTGGTAGAATCATGCAGGACTGAAATTTTTGATGTTTTTCTACTCCTCTCATGAGCCCAATCAAGTCTCTAAAAGCATGAGTTTGCAACTACTTTACTTTTGGAGAAAATTCAAAACATTCATTATTCAATAGAGCCCAATAGCAAAAATCAGGTTTTGAATGAAGAATCACATTTCTTGGTAGAATCATGCAGGATTGAAATTTTTGATGTTTTTTTACTCCTCTCAACAGCCCAAACAAGTTTCTAAAAGGATGAGTTTGTAACTACTTTACTTTTGGAGAAAATTCAAAACATTCATTATTCAATAGGGCCCAAACTATCAAAAACCAGCGGTTTCAATGAACACACATTTCTTGGTAGAATCATGCAGGACTGAAATTTTTGATGTTTTTCTACTCCTCTCATGAGCCCAAACAAGTCTCTAAAAGCATGAGTTTGCAACTACTTTACTTTTGGAGAAAATTCAAAACATTCATTATTCAATAGAGCCCAATAGCAAAAATCAGGTTTTGAATGAAGAATCACATTTCTTGGTAGAATCATGCAGGATTGAAATTTTTGATGGTTTTTTACTCCTCTCAACAGCCCAAACAAGTTTCTAAAAGGATGAGTTTGCAACTACTTTACTTTTGGAGAAAATTCAAAACATTCATTATTCAATAGGGCCCAAACTATCAAAAACCAGCGGTTTCAATGAACACACATTTCTTGGTAGAATCATGCAGGACTGAAATTTTTGATGTTTTTCTACTCCTCTCATGAGCCCAAACAAGTCTCTAAAAGCATGAGTTTGCAACTACTTTACTTTTGGAGAAAATTCAAAACATTCATTATTCAATAGAGCCCAATAGCAAAAATCAGGTTTTGAATGAAGAATCACATTTCTTGGTAAAATCATGCAGGATTGAAATTTTTGATGGTTTTTTACTCCTCTCAACAGCCCAAACAAGTTTCTAAAAGGATGAGTTTGCAACTACTTTACTTTTGGAGAAAATTCAAAACATTCATAATTCAATAGGGCCCAAACTATCAAAAACCAGCGGTTTCAATGAACACACATTTCTTGGTAGAATCATGCAGGACTGAAATTTTTGATGTTTTTCTACTCCTCTCATGAGCCCAAACAAGTCTCTAAAAGCATGAGTTTGCAACTACTTTACTTTTGGAGAAAATTCAAAACATTCACTATTCAATAGAGCCCAATAGCAAAAATCAGGTTTTGAATGAAGAATCACATTTCTTGGTAAAATCATGCAGGATTGAAATTTTTGATGGTTTTTTACTCCTCTCAACAGCCCAAACAAGTTTCTAAAAGGATGAGTTTGCAACTAATTTACTTTTGGAGAAAATTCAAAACATTCATTATTCAATAGGGCCCAAACTATCAAAAACCAGCGGTTTCAATGAACACACATTTCTTGGTAGAATCATGCAGGACTGAAATTTTTGATGTTTTTCTACTCCTCTCATGAGCCCAAACAAGTCTCTAAAAGGATGAGTTTGCAACTACTTTACTTTTGGAGAAAATTCAAAACATTCATTATTCAATAGAGCCCAATGGCAAAAACCAGCGTTTTGAATGAAGAATCACATTTCTTGGTAGAATCATGCAGGATTGAAATTTTTGATGGTTTTTTACTCCTCTCAACAGCCCAAACAAGTTTCTAAAAGGATGAGTTTGCAACTACTTTACTTTTGGAGAAAATTCAAAACATTCATTATTCAATAGGGCCCAAACTATCAAAAACCAGCGGTTTCAATGAACACACATTTCTTGGTAGAATCATGCAGGACTGAAATTTTTGATGTTTTTCTACTCCTCTCATGAGCCCAAACAAGTCTCTAAAAGCATGAGTTTGCAACTACTTTACTTTTGGAGAAAATTCAAAACATTCATTATTCAATACAGCCCAATAGCAAAAACCAGCGTTTTGAATGAAGAATCACATTTCTTGGTAGAATCATGCAGGATTGAAATTTTTGATGGTTTTTTACTCCTCTCAACAGCCCAAACAAGTTTCTAAAAGGATGAGTTTGCAACTACTTTACTTTTGGAGAAAATTCAAAACATTCATTATTCAATAGGGCCCAAACTATCAAAAACCAGCGGTTTCAATGAACACACATTTCTTGGTAGAATCATGCAGGACTGAAATTTTTGATGTTTTTCTACTCCTCTCATGAGCCCAAACAAGTCTCTAAAAGCATGAGTTTGCAACTACTTTACTTTTGGAGAAAATTCAAAACATTCATTATTCAATAGAGCCCAATAGCAAAAATCAGGTTTTGAATGAAGAATCACATTTCTTGGTAGAATCATGCAGGATTGAAATTTTGATGGTTTTTTAATCCTCTCAACAGCCCAAACAAGTTTCTAAAAGGATGAGTTTGCAACTACTTTACTTTTGGAGAAAATTCAAAACATTCATTATTCAATAGGGCCCAAACTATCAAAAACCAGCGGTTTCAATGAACACACATTTCTTGGTAGAATCATGCAGGACTGAAATTTTTGATGTTTTTCTACTCCTCTCATGAGCCCAAACAAGTCTCTAAAAGCATGAGTTTGCAACTACTTTACTTTTGGAGAAAATTCAAAACATTCACTATTCAATAGAGCCCAATAGCAAAAATCAGGTTTTGAATGAAGAATCACATTTCTTGGTAGAATCATGCAGGATTGAAATTTTTGATGGTTTTTTACTCCTCTCAACAGCCCAAACAAGTTTCTAAAAGGATGAGTTTGCAACTACTTTACTTTTGGAGAAAATTTAAAACATTCATAATTCAAAAGGGCCCAAACTATCAAAAACCAGCGGTTTCAATGAACACACATTTCTTGGTAGAATCATGCAGGACTGAAATTTTTGATGTTTTTCTACTCCTCTCATGAGCCCAAACAAGTCTCTAAAAGCATGAGTTTGCAACTACTTTACTTTTGGAGAAAATTCAAAACATTCACTATTCAATAGAGCCCAATAGCAAAAATCAGGTTTTGAATGAAGAATCACATTTCTTGGTAAAATCATGCAGGATTGAAATTTTTGATGGTTTTTTACTCCTCTCAACAGCCCAAACAAGTTTCTAAAAGGATGAGTTTGCAACTACTTTACTTTTGGAGAAAATTCAAAACATTCATTATTCAATAGGGCCCAAACTATCAAAAACCAGCGGTTTCAATGAACACACATTTCTTGGTAGAATCATGCAGGACTGAAATTTTTGATGTTTTTCTACTCCTCTCATGAGCCCAAACAAGTCTCTAAAAGGATGAGTTTGCAACTACTTTACTTTTGGAGAAAATTCAAAACATTCATTATTCAATAGAGCCCAATGGCAAAAACCAGCGTTTTGAATGAAGAATCACATTTCTTGGTAGAATCATGCAGGATTGAAATTTTTGATGGTTTTTTACTCCTCTCAACAGCCCAAACAAGTTTCTAAAAGGATGAGTTTGCAACTACTTTACTTTTGGAGAAAATTCAAAACATTCATTATTCAATAGGGCCCAAACTATCAAAAACCAGCGGTTTCAATGAACACACATTTCTTGGTAGAATCATGCAGGACTGAAATTTTTGATGTTTTTCTACTCCTCTCATGAGCCCAAACAAGTCTCTAAAAGCATGAGTTTGCAACTACTTTACTTTTGGAGAAAATTCAAAACATTCATTATTCAATACAGCCCAATAGCAAAAACCAGCGTTTTGAATGAAGAATCACATTTCTTGGTAGAATCATGCAGGATTGAAATTTTTGATGGTTTTTTACTCCTCTCAACAGCCCAAACAAGTTTCTAAAAGGATGAGTTTGCAACTACTTTACTTTTGGAGAAAATTCAAAACATTCATTATTCAATAGGGCCCAAACTATCAAAAACCAGCGGTTTCAATGAACACACATTTCTTGGTAGAATCATGCAGGACTGAAATTTTTGATGTTTTTCTACTCCTCTCATGAGCCCAAACAAGTCTCTAAAAGCATGAGTTTGCAACTACTTTACTTTTGGAGAAAATTCAAAACATTCATTATTCAATAGAGCCCAATAGCAAAAATCAGGTTTTGAATGAAGAATCACATTTCTTGGTAGAATCATGCAGGATTGAAATTTTTGATGGTTTTTTAATCCTCTCAACAGCCCAAACAAGTTTCTAAAAGGATGAGTTTGCAACTACTTTACTTTTGGAGAAAATTCAAAACATTCATTATTCAATAGGGCCCAAACTATCAAAAACCAGCGGTTTCAATGAACACACATTTCTTGGTAAAATCATGCAGGACTGAAATTTTTGATGTTTTTCTACTCCTCTCATGAGCCCAAACAAGTCTCTAAAAGCATAAGTTTGCAACTACTTTACTTTTGGAGAAAATTCAAAACATTCACTATTCAATAGAGCCCAATAGCAAAAATCAGGTTTTGAATGAAGAATCACATTTCTTGGTAAAATCATGCAGGATTGAAATTTTTGATGGTTTTTTACTCCTCTCAACAGCCCAAACAAGTTTCTAAAAGGATGAGTTTGCAACTACTTTACTTTTGGAGAAAATTCAAAACATTCATTATTCAATAGGGCCCAAACTATCAAAAACCAGCGGTTTCAATGAACACACATTTCTTGGTAGAATCATGCAGGACTGAAATTTTTGATGTTTTTCTACTCCTCTCATGAGCCCAAACAAGTCTCTAAAAGCATGAGTTTGCAACTACTTTACTTTTGGAGAAAATTCAAAACATTCACTATTCAATAGAGCCCAATAGCAAAAATCAGGTTTTGAATGAAGAATCACATTTCTTGGTAGAATCATGCAGGATTGAAATTTTTGATGGTTTTTTACTCCTCTCAACAGCCCAAACAAGTTTCTAAAAGGATGAGTTTGCAACTACTTTACTTTTGGAGAAAATTCAAAACATTCATTATACAATAGGGCCCAAAATATCAAAAACCAGCGGTTTGAATGAACACACATTTCTTGGTAGAATCGTGCAGAACTGAAATTTTTGATGTTTTTCTACTCCTCTCATGAGCCCAAACAAGTCTCTAAAAGGATGAGTTTGCAACTACTTTACTTTTGGAGAAAATTCAAAACATTCATTATTCAATAGAGCCCAATAGCAAAAACCAGAGTTTTGAATGAAGAATCACATTTCTTGGTAGAATCATGCAGGATTGAAATTTTTGATGGATTTTTACTCCTCTCAACAGCCCAAACAAGTTTCTAAAAGGATGAGTTTGCAACTACTTTACTTTTGGAGAAAATTCAAAACATTCATTATTCAATAGGGCCCAAACTATCAAAAACCAGCGGTTTGAATGAACACACATTTCTTGGTAGAATCATGCAGGACTGAAATTTTTGATGTTTTTCTACTCCTCTCATGAGCCCAAACAAGTCTCTAAAAGCATGAGTTTGCAACTACTTTACTTTTGGAGAAAATTCAAAACATTCATTACTCAAAAGAGCCCAATAGCAAAAACCAGCGTTTTGAATGAAGAATCACATTTCTTGGTAGAATCATGCAGGATTGAAATTTTTGATGGTTTTTTACTCCTCTCAACAGCCCACACAAGTTTCTAAAAGAATGAGTTTGCAACTACTTTACTTTTGGAGAAAATTCAAAACATTCATTATTCAATAGGGCCCAAACTATCAAAAACCAGCGGTTTCAATGAACACACATTTCTTGGTAGAATCATGCAGGACTGAAATTTTTGATGTTTTTCTACTCCTCTCATGAGCCCAAACAAGTCTCTAAAAGCATGAGTTTGCAACTACTTTACTTTTGGAGAAAATTCAAAACATTCATTATTCAATAGAGCCCAATAGCAAAAATCAGGTTTTGAATGAAGAATCACATTTCTTGGTAAAATCATGCAGGATTGAAATTTTTGATGGTTTTTTACTCCTCTCAACAGCCCAAACAAGTTTCTAAAAGGATGAGTTTGCAACTACTTTACTTTTGGAGAAAATTCAAAACATTCATTATTCAATAGGGCCCAAACTATCAAAAACCAGCGGTTTGAATGAACACACATTTCTTGGTAGAATCATGCAGGACTGAAATTTTTGATGTTTTTCTACTCCTCTCATGAGCCCAAACAAGTCTCTAAAAGCATGAGTTTGCAACTAATTTACTTTTGGAGAAAATTCAAAACATTCATTACTCAAAAGAGCCCAATAGCAAAAACCAGCGTTTTGAATGAAGAATCACATTTCTTGGTAGAATCATGCAGGATTGAAATTTTTGATGGTTTTTTACTCTTCTCAACAGCCCAAACAAGTTTCTAAAAGGATGAGTTTGCAACTACTTTACTTTTGGAGAAAATTCAAAACATTCATTATTCAATAGGGCCCAAACTATCAAAAACCAGCGGTTTCAATGAACACACATTTCTTGGTAGAATCATGCAGGACTGAAATTTTTGATGTTTTTCTACTCCTCTCATGAGCCCAAACAAGTCTCTAAAAGCATGAGTTTGCAACTACTTTACTTTTGGAGAAAATTCAAAACATTCATTATTCAATAGAGCCCAATAGCAAAAATCAGGTTTTGAATGAAGAATCACATTTCTTGGTAAAATCATGCAGGATTGAAATTTTTGATGGTTTTTTACTCCACTCAACAGCCCAAACAAGTTTCTAAAAGGATGAGTTTGCAACTACTTTACTTTTGGAGAAAATTCAAAACATTCATTATTCAATAGGGCCCAAACTATCAAAAACCAGCGGTTTCAATGAACACACATTTCTTGGTAGAATCATGCAGGACTGAAATTTTTGATGTTTTTCTACTCCTCTCATGAGCCCAAACAAGTCTCTAAAAGCATGAGTTTGCAACTACTTTACTTTTGGAGAAAATTCAAAACATTCACTATTCAATAGAGCCCAATAGCAAAAATCAGGTTTTGAATGAATAATCACATTTCTTGGTAAAATCATGCAGGATTGAAATTTTTGATGGTTTTTTACTCCTATCAACAGCCCAAACAAGTTTCTAAAAGGATGAGTTTGCAACTACTTTACTTTTGGAGAAAATTCAAAACATTCATTATTCAATAGGGCCCAAACTATCAAAAACCAGCGGTTTCAATGAACACACATTTCTTGGTAGAATCATGCAGGACTGAAATTTTTGATGTTTTTCTACTCCTCTCATGAGCCCAAACAAGTCTCTAAAAGCATGAGTTTGCAATTACTTTACTTTTGGAGAAAATTCAAAACATTCATTATTCAATAGAGCCCAATAGCAAAAATCAGGTTTTGAATGAAGAATCACATTTCTTGGTAGAATCATGCAGGATTGAAATTTTTGATGGTTTTTTACTCCTCTCAACAGCCCAAACAAGTTTCTAAAAGGATGAGTTTGCAACTACTTTACTTTTGGAGAAAATTCAAAACATTCATTATTCAATAGGGCCCAAACTATCAAAAACCAGCGGTTTCAATGAACACACATTTCTTGGTAGAATCATGCAGGACTGAAATTTTTGATGTTTTTCTACTCCTCTCATGAGCCCAAACAAGTCTCTAAAAGCATGAGTTTGCAACTACTTTACTTTTGGAGAAAATTCAAAACATTCATTATTCAATAGAGCCCAATAGCAAAAATCAGGTTTTGAATGAAGAATCACATTTCTTGGTAGAATCATGCAGGATTGAAATTTTTGATGGTTTTTTACTCCTCTCAACAGCCCAAACAAGTTTCTAAAAGGATGAGTTTGCAACTACTTTACTTTTGGAGAAAATTCAAAACATTCATTATTCAATAGGGCCCAAAATATCAAAAACCAGCGGTTTGAATGAACACACATTTCTTGGTAGAATCGTGCAGGACTGAAATTTTTGATGTTTTTCTACTCCTCTCATGAGCCCAAACAAGTCTCTAAAAGGATGAGTTTGCAACTACTTTACTTTTGGAGAAAATTCAAAACATTCATTATTCAATAGAGCCCAATAGCAAAAACCAGCGTTTTGAATGAAGAATCACATTTCTTGGTAGAATCATGCAGGATTGAAATTTTTGATGGTTTTTTACTCCTCTCAACAGCCCAAACAAGTTTCTAAAAGGATGAGTTTGCAACTACTTTACTTTTGGAGAAAATTCAAAACATTCATTATTCAATAGGGCCCAAACTATCAAAAACCAGCGGTTTGAATGAACACACATTTTTTGGTAGAATCATGCAGGACTGAAATTTTTGATGTTTTTCTACTCCTCTCATGAGCCCAAACAAGTCTCTAAAAGCATGAGTTTGCAACTACTTTACTTTTGGAGAAAATTCAAAACATTCATTACTCAAAAGAGCCCAATAGCAAAAACCAGCGTTTTGAATGAACAATCAAATTTCTTGATAAAATCATGCAGGATTGAAATTTTTGATGGTTTTTTACTCCTCTCAACAGCCCAAACAATTTTCCAAAAGGATGAGTTTGCAACTACTTTACTTTTGGAGAAAATTCAAAACATTCATAATTCAATAGGGCCCAAACTATCAAAAACCAGCGGTTTCAATGAACACACATTTCTTGGTAGAATCATGCAGGACTGAAATTTTTGATGTTTTTCTACTCCTCTCATGAGCCCAATCAAGTCTCTAAAAGCATGAGTTTGCAACTACTTTACTTTTGGAGAAAATTCAAAACATTCATTATTCAATAGAGCCCAATAGCAAAAATCAGGTTTTGAATGAAGAATCACATTTCTTGGTAGAATCATGCAGGATTGAAATTTTTGATGGTTTTTTACTCCTCTCAACAGCCCAAACAAGTTTCTAAAAGGATGAGTTTGTAACTACTTTACTTTTGGAGAAAATTCAAAACATTCATTATTCAATAGGGCCCAAACTATCAAAAACCAGCGGTTTCAATGAACACACATTTCTTGGTAGAATCATGCAGGACTGAAATTTTTGATGTTTTTCTACTCCTCTCATGAGCCCAAACAAGTCTCTAAAAGCATGAGTTTGCAACTACTTTACTTTTGGAGAAAATTCAAAACATTCATTATTCAATAGAGCCCAATAGCAAAAATCAGGTTTTGAATGAAGAATCACATTTCTTGGTAGAATCATGCAGGATTGAAATTTTTGATGGTTTTTTACTCCTCTCAACAGCCCAAACAAGTTTCTAAAAGGATGAGTTTGCAACTACTTTACTTTTGGAGAAAATTCAAAACATTCATTATTCAATAGGGCCCAAACTATCAAAAACCAGCGGTTTCAATGAACACACATTTCTTGGTAGAATCATGCAGGACTGAAATTTTTGATGTTTTTCTACTCCTCTCATGAGCCCAAACAAGTCTCTAAAAGCATGAGTTTGCAACTACTTTACTTTTGGAGAAAATTCAAAACATTCATTATTCAATAGAGCCCAATAGCAAAAATCAGGTTTTGAATGAAGAATC
This sequence comes from Dendrobates tinctorius, assembly GCF_039654945.1. Lineage (NCBI taxonomy): Eukaryota > Metazoa > Chordata > Amphibia > Anura > Dendrobatidae > Dendrobates > Dendrobates tinctorius. The sequence continues at coordinate 12,546,207 of NW_027361701.1, read as the reverse complement.
ACATTTCTTGGTAAAATCATGCAGGATTTAAATTTTTGATGGTTTTTTACTCCTCTCAACAGCCCAAACAAGTTTCTAAAAGGATGAGTTTGCAACTACTTTACTTTTGGAGAAAATTCAAAACATTCATTATTCAATAGGGCCCAAACTATCAAAAACCAGCGGTTTCAATGAACACACATTTCTTGGTAGAATCATGCAGGACTGAAATTTTTGATGTTTTTCTACTCCTCTCATGAGCCCAAACAAGTCTCTAAAAGGATGAGTTTGCAACTACTTTACTTTTGGAGAAAATTCAAAACATTCATTATTCAATAGAGCCCAATGGCAAAAACCAGCGTTTTGAATGAAGAATCACATTTCTTGGTAGAATCATGCAGGATTGAAATTTTTGATGGTTTTTTACTCCTCTCAACAGCCCAAACAAGTTTCTAAAAGGATGAGTTTGCAACTACTTTACTTTTGGAGAAAATTCAAAACATTCATTATTCAATAGGGCCCAAACTATCAAAAACCAGCGGTTTGAATGAACACACATTTCTTGGTAGAATCATGCAGGACTGAAATTTTTGATGTTTTTCTACTCCTCTCATGAGCCCAAACAAGTCTCTAAAAGCATGAGTTTGCAACTACTTTACTTTTGGAGAAAATTCAAAACATTCATTATTCAATAGAGCCCAATAGCAAAAATCAGGTTTTGAATGAAGAATCACATTTCTTGGTAGAATCATGCAGGATTGAAATTTTTGATGGTTTTTTACTCCTCTCAACAGCCCAAACAAGTTTCTAAAAGGATGAGTTTGTAACTACTTTACTTTTGGAGAAAATTCAAAACATTCATTATTCAATAGGGCCCAAACTATCAAAAACCAGCGGTTTCAATGAACACACATTTCTTGGTAGAATCATGCAGGACTGAAATTTTTGATGTTTTTCTACTCCTCTCATGAGCCCAAACAAGTCTCTAAAAGCATGAGTTTGCAACTACTTTACTTTTGGAGAAAATTCAAAACATTCATTATTCAATAGAGCCCAATAGCAAAAATCAGGTTTTGAATGAAGAATCACATTTCTTGGTAAAATCATGCAGGATTGAAATTTTTCATGTTTTTTTACTCCTCTCAACAGCCCAAACAAGTTTCTAAAAGGATGAGTTTGCAACTACTTTACTTTTGGAGAAAATTCAAAACATTCATTATTCAATAGGGCCCAAACTATCAAAAACCAGCGGTTTGAATGAACACACATTTCTTGGTAGAATCATGCAGGACTGAAATTTTTGATGTTTTTCTACTCCTCTCATGAGCCCAAACAAGTCTCTAAAAGCATGAGTTTGCAACTACTTTACTTTTGGAGAAAATTCAAAACATTCATTACTCAAAAGAGCCCAATAGCAAAAACCAGCGTTTTGAATGAAGAATCACATTTCTTGGTAGAATCATGCAGGATTGAAATTTTTGATGGTTTTTTACTCCTCTCAACAGCCCAAACAAGTTTCTAAAAGGATGAGTTTGCAACTACTTTACTTTTGGAGAAAATTCAAAACATTCATTATTCAATAGGGCCCAAACTATCAAAAACCAGCGGTTTCAATGAACACACATTTCTTGGTAGAATCATGCAGGACTGAAATTTTTGATGTTTTTCTACTCCTCTCATGAGCCCAAACAAGTCTCTAAAAGGATGAGTTTGCAACTACTTTACTTTTGGAGAAAATTCAAAACATTCATTATTCAATAGAGCCCAATAGCAAAAATCAGGTTTTGAATGAAGAATCACATTTCTTGGTAGAATCATGCAGGATTGAAATTTTTGATGGTTTTTTACTCCTCTCAACAGCCCAAACAAGTTTCTAAAAGAATGAGTTTGCAACTACTTTACTTTTGGAGAAAATTCAAAACATTCATTATTCAATAGGGCCCAAACTATCAAAAACCAGCGGTTTCAATGAACACACATTTCTTGGTAGAATCATGCAGGACTGAAATTTTTGATGTTTTTCTACTCCTCTCATGAGCCCAAACAAGTCTCTAAAAGCATGAGTTTGCAACTACTTTACTTTTGGAGAATATTCAAAACATTCATTATTCAATAGAGCCCAATAGCAAAAATCAGGTTTTGAATGAAGAATCACATTTCTTGGTAAAATCATGCAGGATTGAAATTTTTGATGTTTTTTTACTCCTCTCAACAGCCCAAACAAGTTTCTAAAAGGATGAGTTTGCAACTACTTTACTTTTGGAGAAAATTCAAAACATTCATTATTCAATAGGGCCCAAACTATCAAAAACCAGCGGTTTCAATGAACACACATTTCTTGGTAGAATCATGCAGGACTGAAATTTTTGATGTTTTTCTACTCCTCTCATGAGCCCAAACAAGTCTCTAAAAGCATGAGTTTGCAACTACTTTACTTTTGGAGAAAATTCAAAACATTCACTATTCAATAGAGCCCAATAGCAAAAATCAGGTTTTGAATGAAGAATCACATTTCTTGGTAAAATCATGCAGGATTAAAATTTTTGATGATTTTTTACTCCTCTCAACATCCCAAACAAGTTTCTAAAAGGATGAGTTTGCAACTACTTTACTTTTGGAGAAAATTCAAAACATTCATTATTCAATAGGGCCCAAAATATCAAAAACCAGCGGTTTGAATGAACACACATTTCTTGGTAGAATCGTGCAGGACTGAAATTTTTGATGTTTTACTACTCCTCTCATGAGCCCAAACAAGTCTCTAAAAGGATGAGTTTGCAACTACTTTACTTTTGGAGAAAATTCAAAACATTCATTATTCAATAGAGCCCAATAGCAAAAACCAGCGTTTTGAATGAAGAATCACATTTCTTGGTAGAATCATGCAGGATTGAAATTTTTGATGGTTTTTTACTCCTCTCAACAGCCCAAACAAGTTTCTAAAAGGATGAGTTTGCAACTACTTTACTTTTGGAGAAAATTCAAAACATTCATTATTCAATAGGGCTCAAACTATCAAAAACCAGCGGTTTGAATGAACACATATTTCTTGGTAGAATCATGCAGGACTGAAATTTTTGATGTTTTTCTACTCCTCTCATGAGCCCAAACAAGTCTCTAAAAGCATGAGTTTGCAACTACTTTACTTTTGGAGAAAATTCAAAACATTCATTACTCAAAAGAGCCCAATAGCAAAAACCAGCGTTTTGAATGAAGAATCACATTTCTTGGTAGAATCATGCAGGATTGAAATTTTTGATGGTTTTTTACTCCTCTCAACAGCCCAAACAAGTTTCTAAAAGGATGAGTTTGCAACTACTTTAGTTTTGGAGAAAATTCAAAACATTCATTATTCAATAGGGCCCAAACTATCAAAAACCAGCGGTTTCAATGAACACACATTTCTTGGTAGAATCATGCAGGACTGAAATTTTTGATGTTTTTCTACTCCTCTCATGAGCCCAAACAAGTCTCTAAAAGCATGAGTTTGCAACTACTTTACTTTTGGAGAATATTCAAAACATTCATTATTCAATAGAGCCCAATAGCAAAAATCAGGTTTTGAATGAAGAATCACATTTCTTGGTAAAATCATGCAGGATTGAAATTTTTGATGGTTTTTTACTCCTCTCAACAGCCCAAACAAGTTTCTAAAAGGATGAGTTTGCAACTACTTTACTTTTGGAGAAAATTCAAAACATTCATTATTCAATAGGGCCCAAACTATCAAAAACCAGCGGTTTCAATGAACACACATTTCTTGGTAGAATCATGCAGGACTGAAATTTTTGATGTTTTTCTACTCCTCTCATGAGTCCAAACAAGTCTCTAAAAGCATGAGTTTGCAACTACTTTACTTTTGGAGAAAATTCAAAACGTTCACTATTCAATAGAGCCCAATAGCAAAAATCAGGTTTTGAATGAAGAATCACATTTCTTGGTAAAATCATGCAGGATTGAAATTTTTGATGGTTTTTTACTCCTCTCAACAGCCCAAACAAGTTTCTAAAAGGATGAGTTTGCAACTACTTTACTTTTGGAGAAAATTCAAAACATTCATTATTCAATAGGGCCCAAACTATCAAAAACCAGCGGTTTCAATGAACACACATTTCTTGGTAGAATCATGCAGGACTGAAATTTTTGATGTTTTTCTACTCCTCTCATGAGCCCAAACAAGTCTCTAAAAGCATGAGTTTGCAACTACTTTACTTTTGGAGAAAATTCAAAACATTCACTATTCAATAGAGCCCAATAGCAAAAATCAGGTTTTGAATGAAGAATCACATTTCTTGGTAGAATCATGCAGGATTGAAATTTTTGATGGTTTTTTACTCCTCTCAACAGCCCAAACAAGTTTCTAAAAGGATGAGTTTGCAACTACTTTACTTTTGGAGAAAATTCAAAACATTCATTATACAATAGGGCCCAAAATATCAAAAACCAGCGGTTTGAATGAACACACATTTCTTGGTAGAATCGTGCAGAACTGAAATTTTTGATGTTTTTCTACTCCTCTCATGAGCCCAAACAAGTCTCTAAAAGGATGAGTTTGCAACTACTTTACTTTTGGAGAAAATTCAAAACATTCATTATTCAATAGAGCCCAATAGCAAAAACCAGAGTTTTGAATGAAGAATCACATTTCTTGGTAGAATCATGCAGGATTGAAATTTTTGATGGATTTTTACTCCTCTCAACAGCCCAAACAAGTTTCTAAAAGGATGAGTTTGCAACTACTTTACTTTTGGAGAAAATTCAAAACATTCATTATTCAATAGGGCCCAAACTATCAAAAACCAGCGGTTTGAATGAACACACATTTCTTGGTAGAATCATGCAGGACTGAAATTTTTGATGTTTTTCTACTCCTCTCATGAGCCCAAACAAGTCTCTAAAAGCATGAGTTTGCAACTACTTTACTTTTGGAGAAAATTCAAAACATTCATTACTCAAAAGAGCCCAATAGCAAAAACCAGCGTTTTGAATGAAGAATCACATTTCTTGGTAGAATCATGCAGGATTGAAATTTTTGATGGTTTTTTACTCCTCTCAACAGCCCACACAAGTTTCTAAAAGAATGAGTTTGCAACTACTTTACTTTTGGAGAAAATTCAAAACATTCATTATTCAATAGGGCCCAAACTATCAAAAACCAGCGGTTTCAATGAACACACATTTCTTGGTAGAATCATGCAGGACTGAAATTTTTGATGTTTTTCTACTCCTCTCATGAGCCCAAACAAGTCTCTAAAAGCATGAGTTTGCAACTACTTTACTTTTGGAGAAAATTCAAAACATTCATTATTCAATAGAGCCCAATAGCAAAAATCAGGTTTTGAATGAAGAATCACATTTCTTGGTAAAATCATGCAGGATTGAAATTTTTGATGGTTTTTTACTCCTCTCAACAGCCCAAACAAGTTTCTAAAAGGATGAGTTTGCAACTACTTTACTTTTGGAGAAAATTCAAAACATTCATTATTCAATAGGGCCCAAACTATCAAAAACCAGCGGTTTGAATGAACACACATTTCTTGGTAGAATCATGCAGGACTGAAATTTTTGATGTTTTTCTACTCCTCTCATGAGCCCAAACAAGTCTCTAAAAGCATGAGTTTGCAACTACTTTACTTTTGGAGAAAATTCAAAACATTCATTACTCAAAAGAGCCCAATAGCAAAAACCAGCGTTTTGAATGAAGAATCACATTTCTTGGTAGAATCATGCAGGATTGAAATTTTTGATGGTTTTTTACTCTTCTCAACAGCCCAAACAAGTTTCTAAAAGGATGAGTTTGCAACTACTTTACTTTTGGAGAAAATTCAAAACATTCATTATTCAATAGGGCCCAAACTATCAAAAACCAGCGGTTTCAATGAACACACATTTCTTGGTAGAATCATGCAGGACTGAAATTTTTGATGTTTTTCTACTCCTCTCATGAGCCCAAACAAGTCTCTAAAAGCATGAGTTTGCAACTACTTTACTTTTGGAGAAAATTCAAAACATTCATTATTCAATAGAGCCCAATAGCAAAAATCAGGTTTTGAATGAAGAATCACATTTCTTGGTAAAATCATGCAGGATTGAAATTTTTGATGGTTTTTTACTCCACTCAACAGCCCAAACAAGTTTCTAAAAGGATGAGTTTGCAACTACTTTACTTTTGGAGAAAATTCAAAACATTCATTATTCAATAGGGCCCAAACTATCAAAAACCAGCGGTTTCAATGAACACACATTTCTTGGTAGAATCATGCAGGACTGAAATTTTTGATGTTTTTCTACTCCTCTCATGAGCCCAAACAAGTCTCTAAAAGCATGAGTTTGCAACTACTTTACTTTTGGAGAAAATTCAAAACATTCACTATTCAATAGAGCCCAATAGCAAAAATCAGGTTTTGAATGAATAATCACATTTCTTGGTAAAATCATGCAGGATTGAAATTTTTGATGGTTTTTTACTCCTATCAACAGCCCAAACAAGTTTCTAAAAGGATGAGTTTGCAACTACTTTACTTTTGGAGAAAATTCAAAACATTCATTATTCAATAGGGCCCAAACTATCAAAAACCAGCGGTTTCAATGAACACACATTTCTTGGTAGAATCATGCAGGACTGAAATTTTTGATGTTTTTCTACTCCTCTCATGAGCCCAAACAAGTCTCTAAAAGCATGAGTTTGCAATTACTTTACTTTTGGAGAAAATTCAAAACATTCATTATTCAATAGAGCCCAATAGCAAAAATCAGGTTTTGAATGAAGAATCACATTTCTTGGTAGAATCATGCAGGATTGAAATTTTTGATGGTTTTTTACTCCTCTCAACAGCCCAAACAAGTTTCTAAAAGGATGAGTTTGCAACTACTTTACTTTTGGAGAAAATTCAAAACATTCATTATTCAATAGGGCCCAAACTATCAAAAACCAGCGGTTTCAATGAACACACATTTCTTGGTAGAATCATGCAGGACTGAAATTTTTGATGTTTTTCTACTCCTCTCATGAGCCCAAACAAGTCTCTAAAAGCATGAGTTTGCAACTACTTTACTTTTGGAGAAAATTCAAAACATTCATTATTCAATAGAGCCCAATAGCAAAAATCAGGTTTTGAATGAAGAATCACATTTCTTGGTAGAATCATGCAGGATTGAAATTTTTGATGGTTTTTTACTCCTCTCAACAGCCCAAACAAGTTTCTAAAAGGATGAGTTTGCAACTACTTTACTTTTGGAGAAAATTCAAAACATTCATTATTCAATAGGGCCCAAAATATCAAAAACCAGCGGTTTGAATGAACACACATTTCTTGGTAGAATCGTGCAGGACTGAAATTTTTGATGTTTTTCTACTCCTCTCATGAGCCCAAACAAGTCTCTAAAAGGATGAGTTTGCAACTACTTTACTTTTGGAGAAAATTCAAAACATTCATTATTCAATAGAGCCCAATAGCAAAAACCAGCGTTTTGAATGAAGAATCACATTTCTTGGTAGAATCATGCAGGATTGAAATTTTTGATGGTTTTTTACTCCTCTCAACAGCCCAAACAAGTTTCTAAAAGGATGAGTTTGCAACTACTTTACTTTTGGAGAAAATTCAAAACATTCATTATTCAATAGGGCCCAAACTATCAAAAACCAGCGGTTTGAATGAACACACATTTTTTGGTAGAATCATGCAGGACTGAAATTTTTGATGTTTTTCTACTCCTCTCATGAGCCCAAACAAGTCTCTAAAAGCATGAGTTTGCAACTACTTTACTTTTGGAGAAAATTCAAAACATTCATTACTCAAAAGAGCCCAATAGCAAAAACCAGCGTTTTGAATGAACAATCAAATTTCTTGATAAAATCATGCAGGATTGAAATTTTTGATGGTTTTTTACTCCTCTCAACAGCCCAAACAATTTTCCAAAAGGATGAGTTTGCAACTACTTTACTTTTGGAGAAAATTCAAAACATTCATAATTCAATAGGGCCCAAACTATCAAAAACCAGCGGTTTCAATGAACACACATTTCTTGGTAGAATCATGCAGGACTGAAATTTTTGATGTTTTTCTACTCCTCTCATGAGCCCAATCAAGTCTCTAAAAGCATGAGTTTGCAACTACTTTACTTTTGGAGAAAATTCAAAACATTCATTATTCAATAGAGCCCAATAGCAAAAATCAGGTTTTGAATGAAGAATCACATTTCTTGGTAGAATCATGCAGGATTGAAATTTTTGATGGTTTTTTACTCCTCTCAACAGCCCAAACAAGTTTCTAAAAGGATGAGTTTGTAACTACTTTACTTTTGGAGAAAATTCAAAACATTCATTATTCAATAGGGCCCAAACTATCAAAAACCAGCGGTTTCAATGAACACACATTTCTTGGTAGAATCATGCAGGACTGAAATTTTTGATGTTTTTCTACTCCTCTCATGAGCCCAAACAAGTCTCTAAAAGCATGAGTTTGCAACTACTTTACTTTTGGAGAAAATTCAAAACATTCATTATTCAATAGAGCCCAATAGCAAAAATCAGGTTTTGAATGAAGAATCACATTTCTTGGTAGAATCATGCAGGATTGAAATTTTTGATGGTTTTTTACTCCTCTCAACAGCCCAAACAAGTTTCTAAAAGGATGAGTTTGCAACTACTTTACTTTTGGAGAAAATTCAAAACATTCATTATTCAATAGGGCCCAAACTATCAAAAACCAGCGGTTTCAATGAACACACATTTCTTGGTAGAATCATGCAGGACTGAAATTTTTGATGTTTTTCTACTCCTCTCATGAGCCCAAACAAGTCTCTAAAAGCATGAGTTTGCAACTACTTTACTTTTGGAGAAAATTCAAAACATTCATTATTCAATAGAGCCCAATAGCAAAAATCAGGTTTTGAATGAAGAATCACATTTCTTGGTAAAATCATGCAGGATTGAAATTTTTGATGGTTTTTTACTCCTCTCAACAGCCCAAACAAGTTTCTAAAAGGATGAGTTTGCAACTACTTTACTTTTGGAGAAAATTCAAAACATTCATTATTCAATAGGGCCCAAACTATCAAAAACCAGCGGTTTCAATGAACACACATTTCTTGGTAGAATCATGCAGGACTGAAATTTTTGATGTTTTTCTACTCCTCTCATGAGCCCAAACAAGTCTCTAAAAGGATGAGTTTGCAACTACTTTACTTTTGGAGAAAATTCAAAACATTCATTATTCAATAGAGCCCAATGGCAAAAACCAGCGTTTTGAATGAAGAATCACATTTCTTGGTAGAATCATGCAGGATTGAAATTTTTGATGGTTTTTTACTCCTCTCAACAGCCCAAACAAGTTTCTAAAAGGATGAGTTTGCAACTACTTTACTTTTGGAGAAAATTCAAAACATTCATTATTCAATAGGGCCCAAACTATCAAAAACCAGCGGTTTGAATGAACACACATTTCTTGGTAGAATCATGCAGGACTGAAATTTTTGATGTTTTTCTACTCCTCTCATGAGCCCAAACAAGTCTCTAAAAGCATGAGTTTGCAACTACTTTACTTTTGGAGAAAATTCAAAACATTCATTATTCAATAGAGCCCAATAGCAAAAATCAGGTTTTGAATGAAGAATCACATTTCTTGGTAGAATCATGCAGGATTGAAATTTTTGATGGTTTTTTACTCCTCTCAACAGCCCAAACAAGTTTCTAAAAGGATGAGTTTGTAACTACTTTACTTTTGGAGAAAATTCAAAACATTCATTATTCAATAGGGCCCAAACTATCAAAAACCAGCGGTTTCAATGAACACACATTTCTTGGTAGAATCATGCAGGACTGAAATTTTTGATGTTTTTCTACTCCTCTCATGAGCCCAAACAAGTCTCTAAAAGCATGAGTTTGCAACTACTTTACTTTTGGAGAAAATTCAAAACATTCATTATTCAATAGAGCCCAATAGCAAAAATCAGGTTTTGAATGAAGAATCACATTTCTTGGTAAAATCATGCAGGATTGAAATTTTTCATGTTTTTTTACTCCTCTCAACAGCCCAAACAAGTTTCTAAAAGGATGAGTTTGCAACTACTTTACTTTTGGAGAAAATTCAAAACATTCATTATTCAATAGGGCCCAAACTATCAAAAACCAGCGGTTTGAATGAACACACATTTCTTGGTAGAATCATGCAGGACTGAAATTTTTGATGTTTTTCTACTCCTCTCATGAGCCCAAACAAGTCTCTAAAAGCATGAGTTTGATTCCTCACTTGGAGAGGATATTCAATGTGGCTTCTTGTCAGGGCTCTTTTCCGGCAGAAATGCTAGAAGCTACTATCGTTATGATACCGAAGGAGAAAGGAGACCCTGATAAGGTTCAAAGCTACAGGCCAATATCTCTCATAAACGGGGACGTTAAACTATATTCTAAAATTTGGGCCGAAAGACTTAAAAGGATTCTTCCCTCCCTGGTTAAGGACGATCAGATCGGCTTTGTTGAAGGTCGTCAGGCATCTGACGGGACCAGAAGGATTTTGAATATAATTAATGCTACAAAACTTTCTATAGATCCTTTAGTACTGGTAACGTTGGATGCCGAAAAGGCCTTTGATAGGCTAGATTGGAGTTATTTAAAAGGAACGCTTTTGAAGTTTGGATTCAATGATAAATTCTTGTCCTCAATTTTTGCCTTATATTCAGATCCTTGCGCAAAGATTTACACAAATAACCATCTGTCTAGGAAATTTCCAATATCGAATGGCACAAGACAGGGGTGCCCACTTTCACCACTACTATTTGTTCTAGCAATGGAACCCTTTGCACAAAAAATAAGATCCAACCCAAACATCCACGGCCCTGAAATTTCACAGCGATCATTTAAAATCGGTCTGTTTGCAGACGATATAGTGCTCACGCTATTAGATGCAGAGATTTCCATTAGAGCACTAGTTTTAGACTTAGAACTGTTTGCGTATGTATCCTATTTTAAAGTGAACCAATCAAAATCTAAGATTCTTTTTTTTAACTTACAAGATCAGGAAGTGGAACAGCTGAAGTCTCTTACAAAGTTTTCCTGCACAGAAGAAGTTGGTTATTTGGGGCTGGTACTGACAAATAAAATCGAATTAGTTATTTCAATTAACCTTAATAATCTAATACAGAATATTACCAAAGACTTAGCAAATTTTAAACGTATTAACCTATCCTTATTTGGGAAGGTCTTGGTAATCAAATCTTTTGTTTTACCTAAAATACTCTATTTGTTTAGAACCCTCCCTACTTGCATCCCCTCTACCCAACTAACCAAAATTCAAAATTTATTAAACTCCTTTATTTGGGACAATAAAAAGCCAAGAGTGGCGTTGAGCGTTTTATATAAGAACAAGAAAAACGGGGGTTTGGGCCTTCCAAACGTCACAGCGTATTACCAAGCCACATTGATTAAGGCTAGCGGATATTGGTTCAAACAGATTGTACCTCCCGCATGGGTTGTCTTAGAGGAAAGCCAAAGTGAAAATAACCTACTCGGTAATACTTTTTACAATAACATTATTGGTTCTCGGCCTAGGTTACCATCACATCCTATTTTTCAGGCAATACTTCTGGCCTGGAAAAGCTTCGTAAGACCGAGGAAAAATTGGAATAAATTGAGACAACTGTATAATGTTCCGCTAGTTTTGATCTCAGTTCTCTACAAATTCTCAATTCCAGAAATTTGGACCACGTGTAATATCAAAAAAATGGGAGATTTGTATAATGGAGATTTTCTTACCTTCAGCGAAATTAGAGTAAAGTTTAATCTTCCTTCATCAGAATTTTTTTTTTACACCATCTTAAAAGATTACATTAAAAAATTCCTCCAAATTAAACCACTGAATTGGGATATTTTGACTCTCTTTTTGGGAAACATAGAGAAAAAAAGCGTATGGAACTTAAAAAATATATATACAATTTTTAACGGAGACTCAGAAATACTGAAAAATGTTTATATGAAACGATGGGAGTCTGAATTAAATATTTCCCCCTCATTAGAACAATGGCAAGATGCTTTTAAATTTTCTCAGGCCTCAACAATTTCGATGATGTTACAAGAATCATATTATAAAATATTGGTGAGGTGGTATTATACTCCATCGAGGTTATTCTTTATAAACCAAGATAACTCAAATTTATGTTGGAGGGAATGTGGGAAAGTTGGGAATTTGTACCACATATTTTGGGGTTGCCCAAAAATAAAGACGTTATGGAGTGAAGTTTCTGCCCACATAAATACATTTTTAGGCAGGAACCTAGTTATTTCTCCTAGCATGGCGCTGCTCTTTTTGGGAATGGAACACTTGGATCTCTCAACCATTTTCATGATAGCCCACATCCTATTGGTGGTTAAAAATTCTTTAGCAGCAAATTGGAGGAAAACTGTTCCTCCAAAATTTGAAGACATAATCCACAACCTTAAAGTACATAGTGCATTAGAAAGGCGATTTGCCATAAATAATAATTTTTTGGACAAATACAATAAAAAATGGGGAATATGGAATAGTCTTTTTATTAGACAATTTAGTTCTATCTCGGGAAATTAGGATGAGACCTACTTTAAACTATGACAGTAGTTTTAGTTTTAGGTTTTAGGTTTTAGGCTTTAGATTTTAGATCAGCTATTAGGGTTTAGCTTACTAGATCTTAGATTTAGATCTTAGAATTTTGATTGTAAACCACATCTCATTGTTTTACATAACGTTTTCTCTTTTTTGTGTCTGGATGCAACTGGTAAACTGTGAAATGTCTCAGATAATACTATGTTTATATATGTAATGACTTTTTACTTTATGTTACTCTTTGAGTTTTCTATTGTAATACCCTTTTCCTTCCCTTGTTCCCTTCTTTGTTTCCCCCCCTTTTCCTCCCACTCTTTGTCATTATTTTGAAAATTATAATAAAAATGATTGGAAAATAAAAGCATGAGTTTGCAACTACTTTACTTTTGGAGAAAATTCAAAACATTCATTACTCAAAAGAGCCCAATAGCAAAAACCAGCGTTTTGAATGAAGAATCACATTTCTTGGTAGAATCATGCAGGATTGAAATTTTTGATGGTTTTTTACTCCTCTCAACAGCCCAAACAAGTTTCTAAAAGGATGAGTTTGCAACTACTTTACTTTTGGAGAAAATTCAAAACATTCATTATTCAATAGGGCCCAAACTATCAAAAACCAGCGGTTTCAATGAACACACATTTCTTGGTAGAATCATGCAGGACTGAAATTTTTGATGTTTTTCTACTCCTCTCATGAGCCCAAACAAGTCTCTAAAAGGATGAGTTTGCAACTACTTTACTTTTGGAGAAAATTCAAAACATTCATTATTCAATAGAGCCCAATAGCAAAAATCAGGTTTTGAATGAAGAATCACATTTCTTGGTAGAATCATGCAGGATTGAAATTTTTGATGGTTTTTTACTCCTCTCAACAGCCCAAACAAGTTTCTAAAAGAATGAGTTTGCAACTACTTTACTTTTGGAGAAAATTCAAAACATTCATTATTCAATAGGGCCCAAACTATCAAAAACCAGCGGTTTCAATGAACACACATTTCTTGGTAGAATCATGCAGGACTGAAATTTTTGATGTTTTTCTACTCCTCTCATGAGCCCAAACAAGTCTCTAAAAGCATGAGTTTGCAACTACTTTACTTTTGGAGAATATTCAAAACATTCATTATTCAATAGAGCCCAATAGCAAAAATCAGGTTTTGAATGAAGAATCACATTTCTTGGTAAAATCATGCAGGATTGAAATTTTTGATGTTTTTTTACTCCTCTCAACAGCCCAAACAAGTTTCTAAAAGGATGAGTTTGCAACTACTTTACTTTTGGAGAAAATTCAAAACATTCATTATTCAATAGGGCCCAAACTATCAAAAACCAGCGGTTTCAATGAACACACATTTCTTGGTAGAATCATGCAGGACTGAAATTTTTGATGTTTTTCTACTCCTCTCATGAGCCCAAACAAGTCTCTAAAAGCATGAGTTTGCAACTACTTTACTTTTGGAGAAAATTCAAAACATTCACTATTCAATAGAGCCCAATAGCAAAAATCAGGTTTTGAATGAAGAATCACATTTCTTGGTAAAATCATGCAGGATTAAAATTTTTGATGATTTTTTACTCCTCTCAACATCCCAAACAAGTTTCTAAAAGGATGAGTTTGCAACTACTTTACTTTTGGAGAAAATTCAAAACATTCATTATTCAATAGGGCCCAAAATATCAAAAACCAGCGGTTTGAATGAACACACATTTCTTGGTAGAATCGTGCAGGACTGAAATTTTTGATGTTTTACTACTCCTCTCATGAGCCCAAACAAGTCTCTAAAAGGATGAGTTTGCAACTACTTTACTTTTGGAGAAAATTCAAAACATTCATTATTCAATAGAGCCCAATAGCAAAAACCAGCGTTTTGAATGAAGAATCACATTTCTTGGTAGAATCATGCAGGATTGAAATTTTTGATGGTTTTTTACTCCTCTCAACAGCCCAAACAAGTTTCTAAAAGGATGAGTTTGCAACTACTTTACTTTTGGAGAAAATTCAAAACATTCATTATTCAATAGGGCTCAAACTATCAAAAACCAGCGGTTTGAATGAACACATATTTCTTGGTAGAATCATGCAGGACTGAAATTTTTGATGTTTTTCTACTCCTCTCATGAGCCCAAACAAGTCTCTAAAAGCATGAGTTTGCAACTACTTTACTTTTGGAGAAAATTCAAAACATTCATTACTCAAAAGAGCCCAATAGCAAAAACCAGCGTTTTGAATGAAGAATCACATTTCTTGGTAGAATCATGCAGGATTGAAATTTTTGATGGTTTTTTACTCCTCTCAACAGCCCAAACAAGTTTCTAAAAGGATGAGTTTGCAACTACTTTAGTTTTGGAGAAAATTCAAAACATTCATTATTCAATAGGGCCCAAACTATCAAAAACCAGCGGTTTCAATGAACACACATTTCTTGGTAGAATCATGCAGGACTGAAATTTTTGATGTTTTTCTACTCCTCTCATGAGCCCAAACAAGTCTCTAAAAGCATGAGTTTGCAACTACTTTACTTTTGGAGAATATTCAAAACATTCATTATTCAATAGAGCCCAATAGCAAAAATCAGGTTTTGAATGAAGAATCACATTTCTTGGTAAAATCATGCAGGATTGAAATTTTTGATGGTTTTTTACTCCTCTCAACAGCCCAAACAAGTTTCTAAAAGGATGAGTTTGCAACTACTTTACTTTTGGAGAAAATTCAAAACATTCATTATTCAATAGGGCCCAAACTATCAAAAACCAGCGGTTTCAATGAACACACATTTCTTGGTAGAATCATGCAGGACTGAAATTTTTGATGTTTTTCTACTCCTCTCATGAGTCCAAACAAGTCTCTAAAAGCATGAGTTTGCAACTACTTTACTTTTGGAGAAAATTCAAAACGTTCACTATTCAATAGAGCCCAATAGCAAAAATCAGGTTTTGAATGAAGAATCACATTTCTTGGTAAAATCATGCAGGATTGAAATTTTTGATGGTTTTTTACTCCTCTCAACAGCCCAAACAAGTTTCTAAAAGGATGAGTTTGCAACTACTTTACTTTTGGAGAAAATTCAAAACATTCATTATTCAATAGGGCCCAAACTATCAAAAACCAGCGGTTTCAATGAACACACATTTCTTGGTAGAATCATGCAGGACTGAAATTTTTGATGTTTTTCTACTCCTCTCATGAGCCCAAACAAGTCTCTAAAAGCATGAGTTTGCAACTACTTTACTTTTGGAGAAAATTCAAAACATTCATTATTCAATACAGCCCAATAGCAAAAACCAGCGTTTTGAATGAAGAATCACATTTCTTGGTAGAATCATGCAGGATTGAAATTTTTGATGGTTTTTTACTCCTCTCAACATCCCAAACAAGTTTCTAAAAGGATGAGTTTGCAACTACTTTACTTTTGGAGAAAATTCAAAACATTCATTATTCAATAGGGCCCAAACTATCAAAAACCAGCGGTTTCAATGAACACACATTTCTTGGTAGAATCATGCAGGACTGAAATTTTTGATGTTTTTCTACTCCTCTCATGAGCCCAAACAAGTCTCTAAAAGCATGAGTTTGCAACTACTTTACTTTTGGAGAAAATTCAAAACATTCATTATTCAATAGAGCCCAATAGCAAAAATCAGGTTTTGAATGAAGAATCACATTTCTTGGTAGAATCATGGAGGATTGAAATTTTTGATGGTTTTTTAATCCTCTCAACAGCCCAAACAAGTTTCTAAAAGGATGAGTTTGCAACTACTTTACTTTTGGAGAAAATTCAAAACATTCATTATTCAATAGGGCCCAAACTATCAAAAACCAGCGGTTTCAATGAACACACATTTCTTGGTAAAATCATGCAGGACTGAAATTTTTGATGTTTTTCTACTCCTCTCATGAGCCCAAACAAGTCTCTAAAAGCATAAGTTTGCAACTACTTTACTTTTGGAGAAAATTCAAAACATTCACTATTCAATAGAGCCCAATAGCAAAAATCAGGTTTTGAATGAAGAATCACATTTCTTGGTAAAATCATGCAGGATTGAAATTTTTGATGGTTTTTTACTCCTCTCAACAGCCCAAACAAGTTTCTAAAAGGATGAGTTTGCAACTACTTTACTTTTGGAGAAAATTCAAAACATTCATTATTCAATAGGGCCCAAACTATCAAAAACCAGCGGTTTCAATGAACACACATTTCTTGGTAGAATCATGCAGGACTGAAATTTTTGATGTTTTTCTACTCCTCTCATGAGCCCAAACAAGTCTCTAAAAGCATGAGTTTGCAACTACTTTACTTTTGGAGAAAATTCAAAACATTCACTATTCAATAGAGCCCAATAGCAAAAATCAGGTTTTGAATGAAGAATCACATTTCTTGGTAGAATCATGCAGGATTGAAATTTTTGATGGTTTTTTACTCCTCTCAACAGCCCAAACAAGTTTCTAAAAGGATGAGTTTGCAACTACTTTACTTTTGGAGAAAATTCAAAACATTCATTATACAATAGGGCCCAAAATATCAAAAACCAGCGGTTTGAATGAACACACATTTCTTGGTAGAATCGTGCAGGACTGAAATTTTTGATGTTTTTCTACTCCTCTCATGAGCCCAAACAAGTCTCTAAAAGGATGAGTTTGCAACTACTTTA
Organism: Dendrobates tinctorius; assembly: GCF_039654945.1. Taxonomy (NCBI): domain Eukaryota; kingdom Metazoa; phylum Chordata; class Amphibia; order Anura; family Dendrobatidae; genus Dendrobates; species Dendrobates tinctorius. The sequence goes on along the minus strand of NW_027361701.1, from coordinate 12,529,006 downwards.
CTTTTGGAGAAAATTCAAAACATTCATTATTCAATAGAGCCCAATAGCAAAAACCAGCGTTTTGAATGAAGAATCACATTTCTTGGTAGAATCATGCAGGATTGAAATTTTTGATGGATTTTTACTCCTCTCAACAGCCCAAACAAGTTTCTAAAAGGATGAGTTTGCAACTACTTTACTTTTGGAGAAAATTCAAAACATTCATTATTCAATAGGGCCCAAACTATCAAAAACCAGCGGTTTGAATGAACACACATTTCTTGGTAGAATCATGCAGGACTGAAATTTTTGATGTTTTTCTACTCCTCTCATGAGCCCAAACAAGTCTCTAAAAGCATGAGTTTGCAACTACTTTACTTTTGGAGAAAATTCAAAACATTCATTACTCAAAAGAGCCCAATAGCAAAAACCAGCGTTTTGAATGAAGAATCACATTTCTTGGTAGAATCATGCAGGATTGAAATTTTTGATGGTTTTTTACTCCTCTCAACAGCCCAAACAAGTTTCTAAAAGGATGAGTTTGCAACTACTTTACTTTTGGAGAAAATTCAAAACATTCATTATTCAATAGGGCCCAAACTATCAAAAACCAGCGGTTTCAATGAACACACATTTCTTGGTAGAATCATGCAGGACTGAAATTTTTGATGTTTTTCTACTCCTCTCATGAGCCCAAACAAGTCTTTAAAAGCATGAGTTTGCAACTACTTTACTTTTGGAGAAAATTCAAAACATTAATTATTCAATAGAGCCCAATAGCAAAAATCAGGTTTTGAATGAAGAATCACATTTCTTGGTAGAATCATGCAGGATTGAAATTTTTGATGGTTTTTTACTCCTCTCAACAGCCCAAACAAGTTTCTAAAACGATGAGTTTGTAACTACTTTACTTTTGGAGAAAATTCAAAACATTCATTATTCAATAGGGCCCAAACTATCAAAAACCAGCGGTTTCAATGAACACACATTTCTTGGTAGAATCATGCAGGACTGAAATTTTTGATGTTTTTCTACTCCTCTCATGAGCCCAAACAAGTCTCTAAAAGCATGAGTTTGCAACTACTTTACTTTTGGAGAAAATTCAAAACATTCATTATTCAATAGAGCCCAATAGCAAAAATCAGGTTTTGAATGAAGAATCACATTTCTTGGTAAAATCATGCAGGATTGAAATTTTTGATGGTTTTTTACTCCTCTCAACAGCCCAAATAAGTTTCTAAAAGGATGAGTTTGCAACTACTTTACTTTTGGAGAAAATTCAAAACATTCATTATTCAATAGGGCCCAAACTATCAAAAACCAGCGGTTTGAATGAACACACATTTCTTGGTAGAATCATGCAGGACTGAAATTTTTGATGTTTTTCTACTCCTCTCATGAGCCCAAACAAGTCTCTAAAAGCATGAGTTTGCAACTACTTTACTTTTGGAGAAAATTCAAAACATTCATTACTCAAAAGAGCCCAATAGCAAAAACCAGCGTTTTGAATGAAGAATCACATTTCTTGGTAGAATCATGCAGGATTGAAATTTTTGATGGTTTTTTACTCTTCTCAACAGCCCAAACAAGTTTCTAAAAGGATGAGTTTGCAACTACTTTACTTTTGGAGAAAATTCAAAACATTCATTATTCAATAGGGCCCAAACTATCAAAAACCAGCGGTTTCAATGAACACACATTTCTTGGTAGAATCATGCAGGACTGAAATTTTTGATGTTTTTCTACTCCTCTCATGAGCCCAAACAAGTCTCTAAAAGCATGAGTTTGCAACTACTTTACTTTTGGAGAAAATTCAAAACATTCATTATTCAATAGAGCCCAATAGCAAAAATCAGGTTTTGAATGAAGAATCACATTTCTTGGTAAAATCATGCAGGATTGAAATTTTTGATGGTTTTTTACTCCACTCAACAGCCCAAACAAGTTTCTAAAAGGATGAGTTTGCAACTACTTTACTTTTGGAGAAAATTCAAAACATTCATTATTCAATAGGGCCCAAACTATCAAAAACCAGCGGTTTCAATGAACACACATTTCTTGGTAGAATCATGCAGGACTGAAATTTTTGATGTTTTTCTACTCCTCTCATGAGCCCAAACAAGTCTCTAAAAGCATGAGTTTGCAACTACTTTACTTTTGGAGAAAATTCAAAACATTCACTATTCAATAGAGCCCAATAGCAAAAATCAGGTTTTGAATGAATAATCACATTTCTTGGTAAAATCATGCAGGATTGAAATTTTTGATGGTATTTTACTCCTCTCAACAGCCCAAACAAGTTTCTAAAAGGATGAGTTTGCAACTACTTTACTTTTGGAGAAAATTCAAAACATTCATTATTCAATAGGGCCCAAACTATCAAAAACCAGCGGTTTCAATGAACACACATTTCTTGGTAGAATCATGCAGGACTGAAATTTTTGATGTTTTTCTACTCCTCTCATGAGCCCAAACAAGTCTCTAAAAGCATGAGTTTGCAATTACTTTACTTTTGGAGAAAATTCAAAACATTCATTATTCAATAGAGCCCAATAGCAAAAATCAGGTTTTGAATGAAGAATCACATTTCTTGGTAGAATCATGCAGGATTGAAATTTTTGATGGTTTTTTACTCCTCTCAACAGCCCAAACAAGTTTCTAAAAGGATGAGTTTGCAACTACTTTACTTTTGGAGAAAATTCAAAACATTCATTATTCAATAGGGCCCAAACTATCAAAAACCAGCGGTTTCAATGAACACACATTTCTTGGTAGAATCATGCAGGACTGAAATTTTTGATGTTTTTCTACTCCTCTCATGAGCCCAAACAAGTCTCTAAAAGCATGAGTTTGCAACTACTTTACTTTTGGAGAAAATTCAAAACATTCATTATTCAATAGAGCCCAATAGCAAAAATCAGGTTTTGAATGAAGAATCACATTTCTTGGTAGAATCATGCAGGATTGAAATTTTTGATGGTTTTTTACTCCTCTCAACAGCCCAAACAAGTTTCTAAAAGGATGAGTTTGCAACTACTTTACTTTTGGAGAAAATTCAAAACATTCATTATTCAATAGGGCCCAAAATATCAAAAACCAGCGGTTTGAATGAACACACATTTCTTGGTAGAATCGTGCAGGACTGAAATTTTTGATGTTTTTCTACTCCTCTCATGAGCCCAAACAAGTCTCTAAAAGCATGAGTTTGCAACTACTTTACTTTTGGAGAAAATTCAAAACATTCATTACTCAAAAGAGCCCAATAGCAAAAACCAGCGTTTTGAATGAACAATCACATTTCTTGATAAAATCATGCAGGATTGAAATTTTTGATGGTTTTTTACTCCTCTCAACAGCCCAAACAATTTTCTAAAAGGATGAGTTTGCAACTACTTTACTTTTGGAGAAAATTCAAAACATTCATTATTCAATAGGGCCCAAACTATCAAAAACCAGCGGTTTCAATGAACACACATTTCTTGGTAGAATCATGCAGGACTGAAATTTTTGATGTTTTTCTACTCCTCTCATGAGCCCAATCAAGTCTCTAAAAGCATGAGTTTGCAACTACTTTACTTTTGGAGAAAATTCAAAACATTCATTATTCAATAGAGCCCAATAGCAAAAATCAGGTTTTGAATGAAGAATCACATTTCTTGGTAGAATCATGCAGGATTGAAATTTTTGATGGTTTTTTACTCCTCTCAACAGCCCAAACAAGTTTCTAAAAGGATGAGTTTGTAACTACTTTACTTTTGGAGAAAATTCAAAACATTCATTATTCAATAGGGCCCAAACTATCAAAAACCAGCGGTTTCAATGAACACACATTTCTTGGTAGAATCATGCAGGACTGAAATTTTTGATGTTTTTCTACTCCTCTCATGAGCCCAAACAAGTCTCTAAAAGCATGAGTTTGCAACTACTTTACTTTTGGAGAAAATTCAAAACATTCATTATTCAATAGAGCCCAATAGCAAAAATCAGGTTTTGAATGAAGAATCACATTTCTTGGTAGAATCATGCAGGATTGAAATTTTTGATGGTTTTTTACTCCTCTCAACAGCCCAAACAAGTTTCTAAAAGGATGAGTTTGCAACTACTTTACTTTTGGAGAAAATTCAAAACATTCATTATTCAATAGGGCCCAAACTATCAAAAACCAGCGGTTTCAATGAACACACATTTCTTGGTAGAATCATGCAGGACTGAAATTTTTGATGTTTTTCTACTCCTCTCATGAGCCCAAACAAGTCTCTAAAAGCATGAGTTTGCAACTACTTTACTTTTGGAGAAAATTCAAAACATTCATTATTCAATAGAGCCCAATAGCAAAAATCAGGTTTTGAATGAAGAATCACATTTCTTGGTAAAATCATGCAGGATTGAAATTTTTGATGGTTTTTTACTCCTCTCAACAGCCCAAACAAGTGTCTAAAAGGATGAGTTTGCAACTACTTTACTTTTGGAGAAAATTCAAAACATTCATAATTCAATAGGGCCCAAACTATCAAAAACCAGCGGTTTCAATGAACACACATTTCTTGGTAGAATCATGCAGGACTGAAATTTTTGATGTTTTTCTACTCCTCTCATGAGCCCAAACAAGTCTCTAAAAGCATGAGTTTGCAACTACTTTACTTTTGGAGAAAATTCAAAACATTCACTATTCAATAGAGCCCAATAGCAAAAATCAGGTTTTGAATGAAGAATCACATTTCTTGGTAAAATCATGCAGGATTGAAATTTTTGATTGTTTTTTACTCCTCTCAACAGCCCAAACAAGTTTCTAAAAGGATGAGTTTGCAACTACTTTACTTTTGGAGAAAATTCAAAACATTCATTATTCAATAGGGCCCAAACTATCAAAAACCAGCGGTTTCAATGAACACACATTTCTTGGTAGAATCATGCAGGACTGAAATTTTTGATGTTTTTCTACTCCTCTCATGAGCCCAAACAAGTCTCTAAAAGGATGAGTTTGCAACTACTTTACTTTTGGAGAAAATTCAAAACATTCATTATTCAATAGAGCCCAATGGCAAAAACCAGCGTTTTGAATGAAGAATCACATTTCTTGGTAGAATCATGCAGGATTGAAATTTTTGATGGTTTTTTACTCCTCTCAACAGCCCAAACAAGTTTCTAAAAGGATGAGTTTGCAACTACTTTACTTTTGGAGAAAATTCAATACATTCATTATTCAATAGGGCCCAAACTATCAAAAACCAGCGGTTTGAATGAACACACATTTCTTGGTAGAATCATGCAGGACTGAAATTTTTGATGTTTTTCTACTCCTCTCATGAGCCCAAACAAGTCTCTAAAAGCATGAGTTTGCAACTACTTTACTTTTGGAGAAAATTCAAAACATTCATTATTCAATAGAGCCCAATAGCAAAAATCAGGTTTTGAATGAAGAATCACATTTCTTGGTAGAATCATGCAGGATTGAAATTTTTGATGGTTTTTTACTCCTCTCAACAGCCCAAACAAGTTTCTAAAAGGATGAGTTTGCAACTACTTTACTTTTGGAGAAAATTCAAAACATTCATTATTCAATAGGGCCCAAACTATCAAAAACCAGCGGTTTCAATGAACACACATTTCTTGGTAGAATCATGCAGGACTGAAATTTTTGATGTTTTTCTACTCCTCTCATGAGCCCAAACAAGTCTCTAAAAGCATGAGTTTGCAACTACTTTACTTTTGGAGAAAATTCAAAACATTCATTATTCAATAGAGCCCAATAGCAAAAATCAGGTTTTGAATGAAGAATCACATTTCTTGGTAAAATCATGCAGGATTGAAATTTTTGATGGTTTTTTACTCCTCTCAACAGCCCAAACAAGTGTCTAAAAGGATGAGTTTGCAACTACTTTACTTTTGGAGAAAATTCAAAACATTCATAATTCAATAGGGCCCAAACTATCAAAAACCAGCGGTTTCAATGAACACACATTTCTTGGTAGAATCATGCAGGACTGAAATTTTTGATGTTTTTCTACTCCTCTCATGAGCCCAAACAAGTCTCTAAAAGCATGAGTTTGCAACTACTTTACTTTTGGAGAAAATTCAAAACATTCACTATTCAATAGAGCCCAATAGCAAAAATCAGGTTTTGAATGAAGAATCACATTTCTTGGTAAAATCATGCAGGATTGAAATTTTTGATTGTTTTTTACTCCTCTCAACAGCCCAAACAAGTTTCTAAAAGGATGAGTTTGCAACTACTTTACTTTTGGAGAAAATTCAAAACATTCATTATTCAATAGGGCCCAAACTATCAAAAACCAGCGGTTTCAATGAACACACATTTCTTGGTAGAATCATGCAGGACTGAAATTTTTGATGTTTTTCTACTCCTCTCATGAGCCCAAACAAGTCTCTAAAAGGATGAGTTTGCAACTACTTTACTTTTGGAGAAAATTCAAAACATTCATTATTCAATAGAGCCCAATGGCAAAAACCAGCGTTTTGAATGAAGAATCACATTTCTTGGTAGAATCATGCAGGATTGAAATTTTTGATGGTTTTTTACTCCTCTCAACAGCCCAAACAAGTTTCTAAAAGGATGAGTTTGCAACTACTTTACTTTTGGAGAAAATTCAATACATTCATTATTCAATAGGGCCCAAACTATCAAAAACCAGCGGTTTGAATGAACACACATTTCTTGGTAGAATCATGCAGGACTGAAATTTTTGATGTTTTTCTACTCCTCTCATGAGCCCAAACAAGTCTCTAAAAGCATGAGTTTGCAACTACTTTACTTTTGGAGAAAATTCAAAACATTCATTATTCAATAGAGCCCAATAGCAAAAATCAGGTTTTGAATGAAGAATCACATTTCTTGGTAGAATCATGCAGGATTGAAATTTTTGATGGTTTTTTACTCCTCTCAACAGCCCAAACAAGTTTCTAAAAGGATGAGTTTGTAACTACTTTACTTTTGGAGAAAATTCAAAACATTCATTATTCAATAGGGCCCAAACTATCAAAAACCAGCGGTTTCAATGAACACACATTTCTTGGTAGAATCATGCAGGACTGAAATTTTTGATGTTTTTCTACTCCTCTCATGAGCCCAAACAAGTCTCTAAAAGCATGAGTTTGCAACTACTTTACTTTTGGAGAAAATTCAAAACATTCATTATTCAATAGAGCCCAATAGCAAAAATCAGGTTTTGAATGAAGAATCACATTTCTTGGTAAAATCATGCAGGATTGAAATTTTTGATGTTTTTTTACTCCTCTCAACAGCCCAAACAAGTTTCTAAAAGGATGAGTTTGCAACTACTTTACTTTTGGAGAAAATTCAAAATATTCATTATTCAATAGGGCCCAAACTATCAAAAACCAGCTGTTTGAATGAACACACATTTCTTGGTAGAATCATGCAGGACTGAAATTTTTGATGTTTTTCTACTCCTCTCATGAGCCCAAACAAGTCTCTAAAAGCATGAGTTTGCAACTACTTTACTTTTGGAGAAAATTCAAAACATTCATTACTCAAAAGAGCCCAATAGCAAAAACCAGCGTTTTGAATGAAGAATCACATTTCTTGGTAGAATCATGCAGGATTGAAATTTTTGATGGTTTTTTACTCCTCTCAACAGCCCAAACAAGTTTCTAAAAGGATGAGTTTGCAACTACTTTACTTTTGGAGAAAATTCAAAACATTCATTATTCAATAGGGCCCAAACTATCAAAAACCAGCGGTTTCAATGAACACACATTTCTTGGTAGAATCATGCAGGACTGAAATTTTTGATGTTTTTCTACTCCTCTCATGAGCCCAAACAAGTCTTTAAAAGGATGAGTTTGCAACTACTTTACTTTTGGAGAAAATTCAAAACATTCATTATTCAATAGAGCCCAATAGCAAAAATCAGGTTTTGAATGAAGAATCACATTTCTTGGTAGAATCATGCAGGATTGAAATTTTTGATGGTTTTTTACTCCTCTCAACAGCCCAAACAAGTTTCTAAAAGGATGAGTTTGCAACTACTTTACTTTTGGAGAAAATTCAAAACATTCATTATTCAATAGGGCCCAAACTATCAAAAACCAGCGGTTTCAATGAACACACATTTCTTGGTAGAATCATGCAGGACTGAAATTTTTGATGTTTTTCTACTCCTCTCATGAGCCCAAACAAGTCTCTAAAAGCATGAGTTTGCAACTACTTTACTTTTGGAGAATATTCAAAACATTCATTATTCAATAGAGCCCAATAGCAAAAATCAGGTTTTGAATGAAGAATCACATTTCTTGGTAAAATCATGCAGGATTGAAATTTTTGATGGTTTTTTACTCCTCTCAACAGCCCAAACAAGTTTCTAAAAGGATGAGTTTGCAACTACTTTACTTTTGGAGAAAATTCAAAACATTCATTATTCAATAGGGCCCAAACTATCAAAAACCAGCGGTTTCAATGAACACACATTTCTTGGTAGAATCATGCAGGACTGAAATTTTTGATGTTTTTCTACTCCTCTCATGAGCCCAAACAAGTCTCTAAAAGGATGAGTTTGCAACTACTTTACTTTTGGAGAAAATTCAAAACATTCATTATTCAATAGAGCCCAATAGCAAAAACCAGCGTTTTGAATGAAGAATCACATTTCTTGGTAGAATCATGCAGGATTGAAATTTTTGATGGTTTTTTTACTCCTCTCAACAGCCCAAACAAGTTTCTAAAAGGATGAGTTTGCAACTACTTTACTTTTGGAGAAAATTCAAAACATTCATTATTCAATAGGGCCCAAACTATCAAAAACCAGCGGTTTGAATGAACACACATTTCTTGGTAGAATCATGCAGGACTGAAATTTTTGATGTTTTTCTACTCCTCTCATGAGCCCAAACAAGTCTCTAAAAGCATGAGTTTGCAAATACTTTACTTTTGGAGAAAATTCAAAACATTCATTATTCAATAGAGCCCAATAGCAAAAATCAGGTTTTGAATGAAGAATCACATTTCTTGGTAGAATCATGCAGGATTGAAATTTTTGATGGTTTTTTACTCCTCTCAACAGCCCAAACAAGTTTCTAAAAGGATGAGTTTGCAACTACTTTACTTTTGGAGAAAATTCAAAACATTCATTATTCAATAGGGCCCAAACTATCAAAAACCAGCGGTTTGAATGAACACACATTTCTTGGTAGAATCATGCAGGACTGAAATTTTTGATGTTTTTCTACTCCTCTCATGAGCCCAAACAAGTCTCTAAAAGCATGAGTTTGCAACTACTTTACTTTTGGAGAAAATTCAAAACATTCATTACTCAAAAGAGCCCAATAGCAAAAACCAGCGTTTTGAATGAAGAATCACATTTCTTGGTAGAATCATGCAGGATTGAAATTTTTGATGGTTTTTTACTCCTCTCAACAGCCCAAACAAGTTTCTAAAAGGATGAGTTTGCAACTTCTTTACTTTTGGAGAAAATTCAAAACATTCATTATTCAATAGGGCCCAAACTATCAAAAACCAGCGGTTTCAATGAACACACATTTCTTGGTAGAATCATGCAGGACTGAAATTTTTGATGTTTTTCTACTCTCATGAGCCCAAACAAGTCTCTAAAAGCATGAGTTTGCAACTACTTTACTTTTGGAGAAAATTCAAAACATTCATTATTCAATAGAGCCCAATAGGAAAAATCAGGTTTTGAATGAAGAATCACATTTCTTGGTAGAATCATGCAGGATTGAAATTTTTGATGGTTTTTTACTCCTCTCAACAGCCCAAACAAGTTACTAAAAGGATGAGTTTGTAACTACTTTACTTTTGGAGAAAATTCAAGAAGGGGCGTGGTCTGGAGCTCTATGCAGCAGGCTGTGTGAGCTCTGAGCTCTGAGGAAGCCTCCATCATTAAGCGACATAAGAATCAAACAAGAAGAATTTTGTCTTAAAATTTTATTGGATCTAGGAGCCCTCTTCTCCAGGATCATTTTGTGACCTTCCTGGAGTTTCTGCGTTGAACTATTCCTGAGTAAGAGCCTTCTAAAACCGGAGCTGGTGTGACTCAGCAGATTTCTCCTGCGTCTGCTATCTGCTGCAGCGGCGGGCCCAGGCAAGGAAGAGCTGGGACACGGCTGAGAAAATCGAGGGAGACTGACAGAGAAAAAGCCGGAGAACGTTGTGACAAGCGGCGGGTAGCGGAGGTCAGGCTGAGGCAGCGTTATACAGCGACGCCGGCAAATACAGCGGCGTCTGAAGAAAGCAGGTCCCGGCGCCCTGGTGAAAGCTGCAGCGGCGCCAGCCACAAGGAGCTGAATCGCGGTGACAACGTGGAGCAGCTGCAGCCGGCGGGGGACCATAGGAGCGGCATCGCTGAGTGAATCAAAGCGGTGGAGCGGCTGGAGAACCCGGAGGCTGGATATAATTATACCGGCAAGTACTGCGGCACCTGTAAGGAGCAAGGCAGAGGGGGAAGAGAGCCGGCCGGGATTTCCCGCGCTTTTTCCTGCGCTTGATCTTTATTGCAGCGGCGCGCCTGAAGAGAGGAGGTGAAGGACGCTGCTGTAAGGAGCCCGACAGTGACAGCGGAGTTTAGTGACGATTGATAGAGGAGTTCTGGTGTCCCGGTGGAGACTGCAGCGACGTTGGATCTGGGTCGCGGTGACAGCGGGGAGCAGCGGCGGCAGGCGGGAGATCACAGGAGCAGCGCCGCCGAGGAGATCAAGGGAGAGGAGCGGCTGGAAGCCGTGGAGGACATCCAGGACTGTTAGTGTTGGTGGCAGGTACCGAGAGAGTTTCTGCAGCGGCTGAGAGGTGGGGGCTGTGTACGGTGTATCCCCCTCAATACATCAACGAATCTGACGTGGGTGAGATTGGGGTGCAGGAGAGACGGGAGAATCATTAAAATAAGCTGCGGATCCGGTTGGGAACCACTAAGGTGGCCTTCACCTGGCATTATTATAAACAGTGCAGCAGACCTCACTTATGGTGATTATCTGTGCTTCATCTGTAAGGGCTAACTAAGATTGTCAATCTAATTACAGGAAACTGTCTACTATTATCTTTATTTAACATACTGTGGTGTCTGCAGACTATTCATCTATATATTTGATCTAAACAGCTTTTGTGATACATCTGATCTCTTTATCTACAGGTACACAATTCCAAGATTTATTTGTGTTGAGTTAATAGAAAATCTTTGTTGTTCTTTAGGGAACCGGTCACAGTGAAAGCATTGTACATTGTAGATTGAAAAGAAAAAAAAAAAAAAAAAAAAAAAAAAAAAAAAATGAGTCAGAAAAACAACAAAGCGAAACAGCAGAAAGATAAATCTAAATCCACACGTAAACAAGATATGACTAATCTAGATGAAGCTATATGCATTAGCCCTCCTCCCTCCCCCAAAAATACTACTAAATTTGAAATCGGACAAAAGGGTGATTCCCATACTTTAATGATACAAGAGTTGGATAACATCCAATCAACAATGGATACTTCTGTTAGTAGAAAATCTAAAAGAGATGAGTCTATAGGGGAGGGTAGGTCTGTGTTGTCAGACGAGGAAGAATACTACGAAGCCTCTCCATCTCATAGTCCAGAAAAAAGTAGACCCAGAAAAGATTATAGTTCTGTAGAGGAGGAGGAGGAGGCTAGTAGCAGTGGACATGAGGGTCTGGAAAATTTCCAGGCTTCTGAGAGAGGGGTCTCTGAAAAATATATTAAAGACTTAATTCTAGCGTTAAATAAAAGCTTTGAGTCCTCTCTGAATAAACATGTAAACAGTCTACAATCCAATCTTGACACAGTTAACACCAGGATTGATAATAATGAAAAGAAATTGGAAGCTCTAGGGAAAACCTCAGATTCCATTCAAAAACAACAAACTAATGCCCAAAAAGAGATCCTTTTTTTACGAAATAAAGTAGCCGACCTAGAAGACCGCAGTAGGAGGAACAACATTAAACTGAGAGGAATCTCGGAAAAAATTAACCAGCACAATCTACAAAAATATGTTAAAGAGATTTTAATCAAAATTCTGCCATCCGTCCCTGAGGTAGAATTAATGATAGATAGAATCCACAGACTCCCGAGGCCTGCATCTATCTCGGCTGAGCTCCCTAGAGACACTATCTTAAGATTCCATTTTTACTCCACCAAAGAAAAATTCTTAAACTATTTCAGGACTAATAAACATCTTCCCCACCCTTATGATCACATCAAATCATATGCAGACCTTTCAAAAGAAACTATACAAACAAGGAAGGGATTTAATGAAGTTACAACAATTCTGAGACAAAAGGGTGTGGTTTATAGGTGGGGGTTCCCTACTAAGCTTTTGATAATTCATGGTGGGAAGGTAGTAGTAATCCTATCTCCACAAGAGGGGAAAAATTTTCTTAAATCCTTGGACAAGAGAGAAGAGGCTCCAGGGTGAAAAATGCAAATTTTAATGGCTATATCACTTACATTATTTTGTACGCAGGAGGCTTCCTGCGGAGTTTCACGAGCTTTTCCCCATTTTAGGAAGTTTACCTAAGATTGTGGTAATCTCTTCCTGTTTATTGTTCTGTTTATATTTCTGTATTGTTTTTATTTTTGTATTCTTTAGTATATGGTTAAGATACTATCACTCAATGTGAGGGGATTGAATAGTCCCGCTAAGAGGTATCTCGCGTGGAGAGAGATCAGGGGCAGCAGAGCAGATATAATTTGCCTCCAAGAGGTGAAATTGGCTAGGGATGGACACCCCAAGATAGAGAATAAAAATTTCCCATATATATACAAATCTCTTAATGTAAAGAAACGAGCAGGAGTCCTCATACTAATTAAAGATACTATTTCATTCGAAATCATTAACGAATACTCTGACAGCGAGGGCAGATATTTGATTCTTACTTGTCTGATAGACAATCAACTAACGACACTTGTGAACGTTTATGCTCCATGCAATGGTCAAATGCGTTTCTTCAATGGTCTCGATAGAAAAATCCAGGAAGTGAAAAAAGGTGTTATTGTTTTGATGGGTGATTTCAACATTGTTCCTGATGGAGCAATGGACTCCACCTCTCTCACTCGCTCATCATTTCCTGAATTAAAAAATTGGCTTTGCAACCATGAATACCTAGATGTATTCAGATGTTTAAATACATCTTCTAGGGAATATACCCATTTCTCAGAGGCACACAAGTCTTTCGCTAGGATTGACTTGTTTTTGACAGATACGTTCTCAATTTCGAAATTTAAGAAAATTGAAATTCTCTCCAAAACATTTTCTGATCACTCTCCAATTGTTGCAGAAATTTTCCTTGGTAGGTCGGCAGAGTTCAGATCCCAATGGAGATGCGACTCATCCCTGTTGTTCAACCCAAAATTTAAAAAAGAAATTGAAAAAGCCTTAAATAATTATTTCATAGAAAATGATATAAACAACATTTGCCCATTCACCCTTTGGAACGCGCACAAGGCAGTAATTAGGGGGGTTATGACATATCTGGCCTACAACAAAAAAAAACTTTCCAAAGAAAAAATCCGTACCTTACAATTAGAGTTACAAAAATTGGAAGCAATATTACAAAATTCATCCTCTCCTCCACCAAATATACACTCGGAGATTCTTAAACTAAGAATAGATCTTAGATCGGAGTTATTCAGTGAATACGAAAAATTCGCAAAACTAATGAAATCAAACTATTATTCTTCATACAACAAACCCACTAGACTTATGGCACAAAAATTCAGATCAATTAGGATCAAATGCAAAATCAATAAAATTAACCATGAGGGCAATAAATTAGAACACCCCAAGAAAATCGTTGAAGCATTTGCTAAATACTATTCGTCTATTTACAATCTTAAACTAGATGAACATACCCAACAACCCGACGAACAAGGCATAAATGATTTTCTTGCCCCTCTGGGGTTACCTAAGATTACTCCCCAACAACTGTCTAAACTTGAGGCCCCTTTCTCTGCGTCTGAAGTCCTGGAAGTAATTAAATCATTTAAAAAAAAGAAAACTCCGGGCCCCGATGGATTCTCGAATGAATATTACCAAGCATTCGCAAATATCATAACCCCACACTTAGTCCGCATCTTTGACAAGGCATCTCGGACTGGAAAATTTCCTCAGGAAATGTTACAGGCTAATATAATTTTAATACCCAAACCTAAGGGAGACCCGGAGTCAGTCAAAAATTATAGGCCTATCTCTCTAATAAATACCGACGTCAAACTATATTCAAAAATTATAGCAAATAGACTAAAAAATATCCTCCCAAACATTATTCATAAAGATCAACTCGGGTTTATAGAGGGACGCCAGACTACCGATGGCACTAGGAAAACATTGAACTTGGTAAATTTTATTAAAAGAAAGAAAATCCCCTCTCTCCTCCTGGCTTTAGACGCAGAGAAAGCCTTCGACAGGGTTAATTGGGACTTCCTTAAAGCAACTCTGAATAAATTTGGCTTCAGTGATAATATAATAAAAACTATAATGGCTTTATACACAAACCCTTCCGCTAATGTTTATACAAATAACCACACTTCAGATCGCATCATGATAACTAACGGAACTAGACAGGGATGCCCACTCTCCCCCCTGTTATTTGCGCTGATTATGGAACCCTTAGCAGAAGCAATAAGAACCAATGATGAGATCCAAGGTATCCAAATTGAAGATCACCAATTTAAAATCGGTCTATTCGCTGATGACATTATACTGAGTCTATCAGATCCACTGAACTCTATTAGGGGTGTATTATCTACTATCGAGAATTTCTCTAAAATCTCATTTTACAAAATCAATGAGAACAAATCTAAAATCTTGGATTTCTTTCTAGATGACCTAACCATCTCACGCATTAAGGAAATTTCCCGGTTTGATTGGGAGAAAGAGGATGTTTCATACTTGGGTATTCGTATATCCAGGAACTTTAGGAAGACAGTTGAGTTGAACATACAAAACATTACAAAAAAGACTCAGATCGAATTGAACAATTTTGCGACTCACGAAATTTCATGGGTGGGAAGGATAACACTATTTAAACTTTTTACCCTTCCAAAGATACTATATATCTTTAGAGCAATACCTTTACTTGTTCCCTTAAAATTTATTAGGAAACTTCAGTCTATTATAAATAAGTTCGTTTGGAATAAGAAAAGGGCGAGAGTGGCTTCCCATATACTATACAGAAGCAAAGTCAATGGAGGCCTAGCCCTTCCAAATTTAATTAATTATTATTATGCCAATTTAATAAAACAATCCTTTTCTTGGGTTAATTCAAATAACGTCCCAGCTTGGGTAGAAATCGAGACATATTTTAATAAAAACAAAACTCTTTTAAGCGCAATTCTAGAGTGTTTGGGGTCATCTACTCCTTTGCGTTATGACTCCCCAATAATCTCCGCAACTCTCTCTGCATGGAAGCAACTGGCTAAGCCACAGGTTAAGAGAAATAGAAGCCAGAGATACGTTCAATTAAAAAATATCCCTATCAAATTTCTTGGTTTACTAATGGATAAAAAAATCCCGAAAGAATGGATAAAATTTGGTATTAAGGTGATAGGAGATTTGTTCGATGGTAAGAAATTTATAAGCAACGAATCTTTAATATCTCAAAATAATTTTTCTTGCCGGGATTTGGAACTCCTTCCCTCGATTAAGAAAAATATCTCAAAATTTTTGAAAAAAAAATCTTACATTACAGAATCTACAAGTTTGCTACTTTGTAATCCTAATGTTAAGGTCCATTGGAGATCAAGAAATATATATGATTTTTTGAACGGCTCTGAAATTGGAGAAAAGACTCCATATATGATTAAATGGGAGAGCGATTTTGATACTCTATTCTCTCTGGAACAATGGGAGCTGGCTCTTAAACAGACATATTCATCCAACATTTGCGCATCCCTACATGAATCCTTTTACAAACTGACATCTAGGTGGTACTATACTCCTGTGAAGCTGGCCAGGATGTTCCCAGGTAGATCCCCAGATTGTTGGAGAGATTGCGGATTCACAGGTACACTATTACATGTATTCTGGGAATGTCCTAAAATCAGGCCCATTTGGATAGAAATCTCTAGAACAATTAATATTCTGACTAAACAAAACATCACCCTTACGCCACAGATGGCATTACTGTCCATAGGTTTAGAAGTGATTCATACATCTCATATCCCAACAGTTATCCACCTTTTTCTAATAACTAAAAATGCCATAGCATCCTTATGGAACGAAGAGGCTACTCCCAAATTTAGTGATATTGTAGACAAGATGTCATTACATTGTTCATACGAAAAAAGCCATGCTTTGGCAAATGACTACTTTAGTACATATAGCAAAAGGTGGAATTCTTGGATAAGATTTGCCTCTGATCAGAATTTCTCCTAATTGAACTGCTCTTGGTCTCTCCCACTATGTGATTTTTTTTTATTTTTATTGCTGATATCTCTCCTCTCTGAATTTATCTGGTAAAAACGCGCATTACTCTCTTAAAACAGAATACAAGGTAACTCATTACGTTTGTTTATTTTAGGATTATCTCTTGGTTCTTGACAATATACCACACTACTGTTAAGTGTTATTGTTAGGTGTATTGTTACTCCTACTGATCTACTTAATGTAATACATTACTGTTATTTTGTATATTATCCTGAACCCTACTGTCAACAGTATGCTGTAAAAATACTACTGTTAACTTTATGTAAAATTTTTAATAAAGTTATTGAAAATGGAGAAAATTCAAAACATTCATTATTCAATAGGGCCCAAACTATCAAAAACCAGCGGTTTCAATGAACACACATTTCTTGGTAGAATCATGCAGGACTGAAATTTTTGATGTTTTTCTACTCCTCTCATGAGCCCAAACAAGTCTCTAAAAGCATGAGTTTGCAACTACTTTACTTTTGGAGAAAATTCAAAACATTCATTATTCAATACAGCCCAATAGCAAAAACCAGCGTTTTGAATGAAGAATCACATTTCTTGGTAGAATCATGCAGGATTGAAATTTTTGATGGTTTTTTACTCCTCTCAACATCCCAAACAAGTTTCTAAAAGGATGAGTTTGCAACTACTTTACTTTTGGAGAAAATTCAAAACATTCATTATTCAATAGGGCCCAAACTATCAAAAACCAGCCGTTTCAATGAACACACATTTCTTGGTAGAATCATGCAGGACTGAAATTTTTGATGTTTTTCTACTCCTCTCATGAGCCCAAACAAGTCTCTAAAAGCATGAGTTTGCAACTACTTTACTTTTGGAGAAAATTCAAAACATTCATTATTCAATAGAGCCCAATAGCAAAAATCAGGTTTTGAATGAAGAATCACATTTCTTGGTAGAATCATGCAGGATTGAAATTTTTGATGGTTTTTTAATCCTCTCAACAGCCCAAACAAGTTTCTAAAAGGATGAGTTTGCAACTACTTTACTTTTGGAGAAAATTCAAAACATTCATTATTCAATAGGGCCCAAACTGTCAAAAACCAGCGGTTTCAATGAACACACATTTCTTGGTAAAATCATGCAGGACTGAAATTTTTGATGTTTTTCTACTCCTCTCATGAGCCCAAACAAGTCTCTAAAAGCATAAGTTTGCAACTACTTTACTTTTGGAGAAAATTCAAAACATTCACTATTCAATAGAGCCCAATAGCAAAAATCAGGTTTTGAATGAAGAATCACATTTCTTGGTAAAATCATGCAGGATTGAAATTTTTGATGGTTTTTTACTCCTCTCAACAGCCCAAACAAGTTTCTAAAAGGATGAGTTTGCAACTACTTTACTTTTGGAGAAAATTCAAAACATTCATTATTCAATAGGGCCCAAACTATCAAAAACCAGCGGTTTCAATGAACACACATTTCTTGGTAGAATCATGCAGGACTGAAATTTTTGATGTTTTTCTACTCCTCTCATGAGCCCAAACAAGTCTCTAAAAGCATGAGTTTGCAACTACTTTACTTTTGGAGAAAATTCAAAACATTCACTATTCAATAGAGCCCAATAGCAAAAATCAGGTTTTGAATGAAGAATCACATTTCTTGGTAGAATCATGCAGGATTGAAATTTTTGATGGTTTTTTACTCCTCTCAACAGCCCAAACAAGTTTCTAAAAGGATGAGTTTGCAACTACTTTACTTTTGGAGAAAATTCAAAACATTCATTATACAATAGGGCCCAAAATATCAAAAACCAGCGGTTTGAATGAACACACATTTCTTGGTAGAATCGTGCAGGACTGAAATTTTTGATGTTTTTCTACTCCTCTCATGAGCCCAAACAAGTCTCTAAAAGGATGAGTTTGCAACTACTTTACTTTTGGAGAAAATTCAAAACATTCATTATTCAATAGAGCCCAATAGCAAAAACCAGCGTTTTGAATGAAGAATCACATTTCTTGGTAGAATCATGCAGGATTGAAATTTTTGATGGATTTTTACTCCTCTCAACAGCCCAAACAAGTTTCTAAAAGGATGAGTTTGCAACTACTTTACTTTTGGAGAAAATTCAAAACATTCATTATTCAATAGGGCCCAAACTATCAAAAACCAGCGGTTTGAATGAACACACATTTCTTGGTAGAATCATGCAGGACTGAAATTTTTGATGTTTTTCTACTCCTCTCATGAGCCCAAACAAGTCTCTAAAAGCATGAGTTTGCAACTACTTTACTTTTGGAGAAAATTCAAAACATTCATTACTCAAAAGAGCCCAATAGCAAAAACCAGCGTTTTGAATGAAGAATCACATTTCTTGGTAGAATCATGCAGGATTGAAATTTTTGATGGTTTTTTACTCCTCTCAACAGCCCAAACAAGTTTCTAAAAGGATGAGTTTGCAACTACTTTACTTTTGGAGAAAATTCAAAACATTCATTATTCAATAGGGCCCAAACTATCAAAAACCAGCGGTTTCAATGAACACACATTTCTTGGTAGAATCATGCAGGACTGAAATTTTTGATGTTTTTCTACTCCTCTCATGAGCCCAAACAAGTCTTTAAAAGCATGAGTTTGCAACTACTTTACTTTTGGAGAAAATTCAAAACATTAATTATTCAATAGAGCCCAATAGCAAAAATCAGGTTTTGAATGAAGAATCACATTTCTTGGTAGAATCATGCAGGATTGAAATTTTTGATGGTTTTTTACTCCTCTCAACAGCCCAAACAAGTTTCTAAAAGGATGAGTTTGTAACTACTTTACTTTTGGAGAAAATTCAAAACATTCATTATTCAATAGGGCCCAAACTATCAAAAACCAGCGGTTTCAATGAACACACATTTCTTGGTAGAATCATGCAGGACTGAAATTTTTGATGTTTTTCTACTCCTCTCATGAGCCCAAACAAGTCTCTAAAAGCATGAGTTTGCAACTACTTTACTTTTGGAGAAAATTCAAAACATTCATTATTCAATAGAGCCCAATAGCAAAAATCAGGTTTTGAATGAAGAATCACATTTCTTGGTAAAATCATGCAGGATTGAAATTTTTGATGGTTTTTTACTCCTCTCAACAGCCCAAATAAGTTTCTAAAAGGATGAGTTTGCAACTACTTTACTTTTGGAGAAAATTCAAAACATTCATTATTCAATAGGGCCCAAACTATCAAAAACCAGCGGTTTGAATGAACACACATTTCTTGGTAGAATCATGCAGGACTGAAATTTTTGATGTTTTTCTACTCCTCTCATGAGCCCAAACAAGTCTCTAAAAGCATGAGTTTGCAACTACTTTACTTTTGGAGAAAATTCAAAACATTCATTACTCAAAAGAGCCCAATAGCAAAAACCAGCGTTTTGAATGAAGAATCACATTTCTTGGTAGAATCATGCAGGATTGAAATTTTTGATGGTTTTTTACTCTTCTCAACAGCCCAAACAAGTTTCTAAAAGGATGAGTTTGCAACTACTTTACTTTTGGAGAAAATTCAAAACATTCATTATTCAATAGGGCCCAAACTATCAAAAACCAGCGGTTTCAATGAACACACATTTCTTGGTAGAATCATGCAGGACTGAAATTTTTGATGTTTTTCTACTCCTCTCATGAGCCCAAACAAGTCTCTAAAAGCATGAGTTTGCAACTACTTTACTTTTGGAGAAAATTCAAAACATTCATTATTCAATAGAGCCCAATAGCAAAAATCAGGTTTTGAATGAAGAATCACATTTCTTGGTAAAATCATGCAGGATTGAAATTTTTGATGGTTTTTTACTCCACTCAACAGCCCAAACAAGTTTCTAAAAGGATGAGTTTGCAACTACTTTACTTTTGGAGAAAATTCAAAACATTCATTATTCAATAGGGCCCAAACTATCAAAAACCAGCGGTTTCAATGAACACACATTTCTTGGTAGAATCATGCAGGACTGAAATTTTTGATGTTTTTCTACTCCTCTCATGAGCCCAAACAAGTCTCTAAAAGCATGAGTTTGCAACTACTTTACTTTTGGAGAAAATTCAAAACATTCACTATTCAATAGAGCCCAATAGCAAAAATCAGGTTTTGAATGAATAATCACATTTCTTGGTAAAATCATGCAGGATTGAAATTTTTGATGGTATTTTACTCCTCTCAACAGCCCAAACAAGTTTCTAAAAGGATGAGTTTGCAACTACTTTACTTTTGGAGAAAATTCAAAACATTCATTATTCAATAGGGCCCAAACTATCAAAAACCAGCGGTTTCAATGAACACACATTTCTTGGTAGAATCATGCAGGACTGAAATTTTTGATGTTTTTCTACTCCTCTCATGAGCCCAAACAAGTCTCTAAAAGCATGAGTTTGCAATTACTTTACTTTTGGAGAAAATTCAAAACATTCATTATTCAATAGAGCCCAATAGCAAAAATCAGGTTTTGAATGAAGAATCACATTTCTTGGTAGAATCATGCAGGATTGAAATTTTTGATGGTTTTTTACTCCTCTCAACAGCCCAAACAAGTTTCTAAAAGGATGAGTTTGCAACTACTTTACTTTTGGAGAAAATTCAAAACATTCATTATTCAATAGGGCCCAAACTATCAAAAACCAGCGGTTTCAATGAACACACATTTCTTGGTAGAATCATGCAGGACTGAAATTTTTGATGTTTTTCTACTCCTCTCATGAGCCCAAACAAGTCTCTAAAAGCATGAGTTTGCAACTACTTTACTTTTGGAGAAAATTCAAAACATTCATTATTCAATAGAGCCCAATAGCAAAAATCAGGTTTTGAATGAAGAATCACATTTCTTGGTAGAATCATGCAGGATTGAAATTTTTGATGGTTTTTTACTCCTCTCAACAGCCCAAACAAGTTTCTAAAAGGATGAGTTTGCAACTACTTTACTTTTGGAGAAAATTCAAAACATTCATTATTCAATAGGGCCCAAAATATCAAAAACCAGCGATTTGAATGAACACACATTTCTTGGTAGAATCGTGCAGGACTGAAATTTTTGATGTTTTTCTACTCCTCTCATGAGCCCAAACAAGTCTCTAAAAGCATGAGTTTGCAACTACTTTACTTTTGGAGAAAATTCAAAACATTCATTACTCAAAAGAGCCCAATAGCAAAAACCAGCGTTTTGAATGAACAATCACATTTCTTGATAAAATCATGCAGGATTGAAATTTTTGATGGTTTTTTACTCCTCTCAACAGCCCAAACAATTTTCTAAAAGGATGAGTTTGCAACTACTTTACTTTTGGAGAAAATTCAAAACATTCATTATTCAATAGGGCCCAAACTATCAAAAACCAGCGGTTTCAATGAACACACATTTCTTGGTAGAATCATGCAGGACTGAAATTTTTGATGTTTTTCTACTCCTCTCATGAGCCCAATCAAGTCTCTAAAAGCATGAGTTTGCAACTACTTTACTTTTGGAGAAAATTCAAAACATTCATTATTCAATAGAGCCCAATAGCAAAAATCAGGTTTTGAATGAAGAATCACAT
The DNA here is from genome assembly GCF_039654945.1 of Dendrobates tinctorius. Taxonomy (NCBI): domain Eukaryota; kingdom Metazoa; phylum Chordata; class Amphibia; order Anura; family Dendrobatidae; genus Dendrobates; species Dendrobates tinctorius. Next base: position 12,507,098 of record NW_027361701.1, on the reverse strand, counting down.
TTCTTGGTAGAATCATGCAGGATTGAAATTTTTGATGGTTTTTTACTCCTCTCAACAGCCCAAACAAGTTTCTAAAAGGATGAGTTTGTAACTACTTTACTTTTGGAGAAAATTCAAAACATTCATTATTCAATAGGGCCCAAACTATCAAAAACCAGCGGTTTCAATGAACACACATTTCTTGGTAGAATCATGCAGGACTGAAATTTTTGATGTTTTTCTACTCCTCTCATGAGCCCAAACAAGTCTCTAAAAGCATGAGTTTGCAACTACTTTACTTTTGGAGAAAATTCAAAACATTCATTATTCAATAGAGCCCAATAGCAAAAATCAGGTTTTGAATGAAGAATCACATTTCTTGGTAGAATCATGCAGGATTGAAATTTTTGATGGTTTTTTACTCCTCTCAACAGCCCAAACAAGTTTCTAAAAGGATGAGTTTGCAACTACTTTACTTTTGGAGAAAATTCAAAACATTCATTATTCAATAGGGCCCAAACTATCAAAAACCAGCGGTTTCAATGAACACACATTTCTTGGTAGAATCATGCAGGACTGAAATTTTTGATGTTTTTCTACTCCTCTCATGAGCCCAAACAAGTCTCTAAAAGCATGAGTTTGCAACTACTTTACTTTTGGAGAAAATTCAAAACATTCATTATTCAATAGAGCCCAATAGCAAAAATCAGGTTTTGAATGAAGAATCACATTTCTTGGTAAAATCATGCAGGATTGAAATTTTTGATGGTTTTTTACTCCTCTCAACAGCCCAAACAAGTGTCTAAAAGGATGAGTTTGCAACTACTTTACTTTTGGAGAAAATTCAAAACATTCATAATTCAATAGGGCCCAAACTATCAAAAACCAGCGGTTTCAATGAACACACATTTCTTGGTAGAATCATGCAGGACTGAAATTTTTGATGTTTTTCTACTCCTCTCATGAGCCCAAACAAGTCTCTAAAAGCATGAGTTTGCAACTACTTTACTTTTGGAGAAAATTCAAAACATTCACTATTCAATAGAGCCCAATAGCAAAAATCAGGTTTTGAATGAAGAATCACATTTCTTGGTAAAATCATGCAGGATTGAAATTTTTGATTGTTTTTTACTCCTCTCAACAGCCCAAACAAGTTTCTAAAAGGATGAGTTTGCAACTACTTTACTTTTGGAGAAAATTCAAAACATTCATTATTCAATAGGGCCCAAACTATCAAAAACCAGCGGTTTCAATGAACACACATTTCTTGGTAGAATCATGCAGGACTGAAATTTTTGATGTTTTTCTACTCCTCTCATGAGCCCAAACAAGTCTCTAAAAGGATGAGTTTGCAACTACTTTACTTTTGGAGAAAATTCAAAACATTCATTATTCAATAGAGCCCAATGGCAAAAACCAGCGTTTTGAATGAAGAATCACATTTCTTGGTAGAATCATGCAGGATTGAAATTTTTGATGGTTTTTTACTCCTCTCAACAGCCCAAACAAGTTTCTAAAAGGATGAGTTTGCAACTACTTTACTTTTGGAGAAAATTCAATACATTCATTATTCAATAGGGCCCAAACTATCAAAAACCAGCGGTTTGAATGAACACACATTTCTTGGTAGAATCATGCAGGACTGAAATTTTTGATGTTTTTCTACTCCTCTCATGAGCCCAAACAAGTCTCTAAAAGCATGAGTTTGCAACTACTTTACTTTTGGAGAAAATTCAAAACATTCATTATTCAATAGAGCCCAATAGCAAAAATCAGGTTTTGAATGAAGAATCACATTTCTTGGTAGAATCATGCAGGATTGAAATTTTTGATGGTTTTTTACTCCTCTCAACAGCCCAAACAAGTTTCTAAAAGGATGAGTTTGTAACTACTTTACTTTTGGAGAAAATTCAAAACATTCATTATTCAATAGGGCCCAAACTATCAAAAACCAGCGGTTTCAATGAACACACATTTCTTGGTAGAATCATGCAGGACTGAAATTTTTGATGTTTTTCTACTCCTCTCATGAGCCCAAACAAGTCTCTAAAAGCATGAGTTTGCAACTACTTTACTTTTGGAGAAAATTCAAAACATTCATTATTCAATAGAGCCCAATAGCAAAAATCAGGTTTTGAATGAAGAATCACATTTCTTGGTAAAATCATGCAGGATTGAAATTTTTGATGTTTTTTTACTCCTCTCAACAGCCCAAACAAGTTTCTAAAAGGATGAGTTTGCAACTACTTTACTTTTGGAGAAAATTCAAAACATTCATTATTCAATAGGGCCCAAACTATCAAAAACCAGCGGTTTGAATGAACACACATTTCTTGGTAGAATCATGCAGGACTGAAATTTTTGATGTTTTTCTACTCCTCTCATGAGCCCAAACAAGTCTCTAAAAGCATGAGTTTGCAACTACTTTACTTTTGGAGAAAATTCAAAACATTCATTACTCAAAAGAGCCCAATAGCAAAAACCAGCGTTTTGAATGAAGAATCACATTTCTTGGTAGAATCATGCAGGATTGAAATTTTTGATGGTTTTTTACTCCTCTCAACAGCCCAAACAAGTTTCTAAAAGGATGAGTTTGCAACTACTTTACTTTTGGAGAAAATTCAAAACATTCATTATTCAATAGGGCCCAAACTATCAAAAACCAGCGGTTTCAATGAACACACATTTCTTGGTAGAATCATGCAGGACTGAAATTTTTGATGTTTTTCTACTCCTCTCATGAGCCCAAACAAGTCTTTAAAAGGATGAGTTTGCAACTACTTTACTTTTGGAGAAAATTCAAAACATTCATTATTCAATAGAGCCCAATAGCAAAAATCAGGTTTTGAATGAAGAATCACATTTCTTGGTAGAATCATGCAGGATTGAAATTTTTGATGGTTTTTTACTCCTCTCAACAGCCCAAACAAGTTTCTAAAAGGATGAGTTTGCAACTACTTTACTTTTGGAGAAAATTCAAAACATTCATTATTCAATAGGGCCCAAACTATCAAAAACCAGCGGTTTCAATGAACACACATTTCTTGGTAGAATCATGCAGGACTGAAATTTTTGATGTTTTTCTACTCCTCTCATGAGCCCAAACAAGTCTCTAAAAGCATGAGTTTGCAACTACTTTACTTTTGGAGAATATTCAAAACATTCATTATTCAATAGAGCCCAATAGCAAAAATCAGGTTTTGAATGAAGAATCACATTTCTTGGTAAAATCATGCAGGATTGAAATTTTTGATGGTTTTTTACTCCTCTCAACAGCCCAAACAAGTTTCTGAAAGGATGAGTTTGCAACTACTTTACTTTTGGAGAAAATTCAAAACATTCATTATTCAATAGGGCCCAAACTATCAAAAACCAGCGGTTTCAATGAACACACATTTCTTGGTAGAATCATGCAGGACTGAAATTTTTGATGTTTTTCTACTCCTCTCATGAGCCCAAACAAGTCTCTAAAAGCATGAGTTTGCAACTACTTTACTTTTGGAGAAAATTCAAAACATTCATTATTCAATAGAGCCCAATAGCAAAAATCAGGTTTTGAATGAAGAATCACATTTCTTGGTAAAATCATGCAGGATTAAAATTTTTGATGATTTTTTACTCCTCTCAACAGCCCAAACAAGTTTCTAAAAGGATGAGTTTGCAACTACTTTACTTTTGGAGAAAATTCAAAACATTCATTATTCAATAGGGCCCAAAATATCAAAAACCAGCGGTTTGAATGAACACACATTTCTTGGTAGAATCGTGCAGGACTGAAATTTTTGATGTTTTACTACTCCTCTCATGAGCCCAAACAAGTCTCTAAAAGGATGAGTTTGCAACTACTTTACTTTTGGAGAAAATTCAAAACATTCATTATTCAATAGAGCCCAATAGCAAAAACCAGCGTTTTGAATGAAGAATCACATTTCTTGGTAGAATCATGCAGGATTGAAATTTTTGATGGTTTTTTACTCCTCTCAACAGCCCAAACAAGTTTCTAAAAGGATGAGTTTGCAACTACTTTACTTTTGGAGAAAATTCAAAACATTCATTATTCAATAGGGCTCAAACTATCAAAAACCAGCGGTTTGAATGAACACATATTTCTTGGTAGAATCATGCAGGACTGAAATTTTTGATGTTTTTCTACTCCTCTCATGAGCCCAAACAAGTCTCTAAAAGCATGAGTTTGCAACTACTTTACTTTTGGAGAAAATTCAAAACATTCATTACTCAAAAGAGCCCAATAGCAAAAACCAGCGTTTTGAATGAAGAATCACATTTCTTGGTAGAATCATGCAGGATTGAAATTTTTGATGGTTTTTTACTCCTCTCAACAGCCCAAACAAGTTTCTAAAAGGATGAGTTTGCAACTACTTTAGTTTTGGAGAAAATTCAAAACATTCATTATTCAATAGGGCCCAAACTATCAAAAACCAGGGTTTCAATGAACACACATTTCTTGGTAGAATCATGCAGGACTGAAATTTTTGATGTTTTTCTACTCCTCTCATGAGCCCAAACAAGTCTCTAAAAGCATGAGTTTGCAACTACTTTACTTTTGGAGAAAATTCAAAACATTCATTATTCAATAGAGCCCAATAGCAAAAATCAGGTTTTGAATGAAGAATCACATTTCTTGGTAGAATCATGCAGGATTGAAATTTTTGATGGTTTTTTACTCCTCTCAACAGCCCAAACAAGTTTCTAAAAGGATGAGTTTGCAACTACTTTACTTTTGGAGAAAATTCAAAACATTCATTATTCAATAGGGCCCAAAATATCAAAAACCAGCGGTTTGAATGAACACACATTTCTTGGTAGAATCGTGCAGGACTGAAATTTTTGATGTTTTTCTACTCCTCTCATGAGCCCAAACAAGTCTCTAAAAGGATGAGTTTGCAACTACTTTACTTTTGGAGAAAATTCAAAACATTCATTATTCAATAGAGCCCAATAGCAAAAACCAGCGTTTTGAATGAAGAATCACATTTCTTGGTAGAATCATGCAGGATTGAAATTTTTGATGGTTTTTTACTCCTCTCAACAGCCCAAACAAGTTTCTAAAAGGATGAGTTTGCAACTACTTTACTTTTGGAGAAAATTCAAAACATTCATTATTCAATAGGGCCCAAACTATCAAAAACCAGCGGTTTGAATGAACACACATTTCTTGGTAGAATCATGCAGGACTGAAATTTTTGATGTTTTTCTACTCCTCTCATGAGCCCAAACAAGTCTCTAAAAGCATGAGTTTGCAAATACTTTACTTTTGGAGAAAATTCAAAACATTCATTATTCAATAGAGCCCAAAAGCAAAAATCAGGTTTTGAATGAAGAATCACATTTCTTGGTAGAATCATGCAGGATTGAAATTTTTGATGGTTTTTTACTCCTCTCAACAGCCCAAACAAGTTTCTAAAAGGATGAGTTTGCAACTACTTTACTTTTGGAGAAAATTCAAAACATTCATTATTCAATAGGGCCCAAACTATCAAAAAACAGCGGTTTGAATGAACACACATTTCTTGGTAGAATCATGCAGGACTGAAATTTTTGATGTTTTTCTACTCCTCTCATGAGCCCAAACAAGTCTCTAAAAGCATGAGTTTGCAACTACTTTACTTTTGGAGAAAATTCAAAACATTCATTACTCAAAAGAGCCCAATAGCAAAAACCAGCGTTTTGAATGAAGAATCACATTTCTTGGTAGAATCATGCAGGATTGAAATTTTTGATGGTTTTTTACTCCTCTCAACAGCCCAAACAAGTTTCTAAAAGGATGAGTTTGCAACTTCTTTACTTTTGGAGAAAATTCAAAACATTCATTATTCAATAGGGCCCAAACTATCAAAAACCAGCGGTTTCAATGAACACACATTTCTTGGTAGAATCATGCAGGACTGAAATTTTTGATGTTTTTCTACTCTCATGAGCCCAAACAAGTCTCTAAAAGCATGAGTTTGCAACTACTTTACTTTTGGAGAAAATTCAAAACATTCATTATTCAATAGAGCCCAATAGGAAAAATCAGGTTTTGAATGAAGAATCACATTTCTTGGTAGAATCATGCAGGATTGAAATTTTTGATGGTTTTTTACTCCTCTCAACAGCCCAAACAAGTTACTAAAAGGATGAGTTTGTAACTACTTTACTTTTGGAGAAAATTCAAAACATTCATTATTCAATAGGGCCCAAACTATCAAAAACCAGCGGTTTGAATGAACACACATTTCTTGGTAGAATCATGCAGGACTGAAATTTTTGATGTTTTTCTACTCCTCTCATGAGCCCAAACAAGTCTCTAAAAGCATGAGTTTGCAACTACTTTACTTTTGGAGAAAATTCAAAACATTCATTACTCAAAAGAGCCCAATAGCAAAAACCAGCGTTTTGAATGAAGAATCACATTTCTTGGTAGAATCATGCAGGATTGAAATTTTTGATGGTTTTTTACTCCTCTCAACAGCCCAAACAAGTTTCTAAAAGGATGAGTTTGCAACTACTTTACTTTTGGAGAAAATTCAAAACATTCATTATTCAATAGGGCCCAAACTATCAAAAACCAGCGGTTTCAATGAACACACATTTCTTGGTAAAATCATGCAGGACTGAAATTTTTGATGTTTTTCTACTCCTCTCATGAGCCCAAACAATTCTCTAAAAGCATGAGTTTGCAACTACTTTACTTTTGGAGAAAATTCAAAACATTCACTATTCAATAGAGCCCAATAGCAAAAATCAGGTTTTGAATGAAGAATCACATTTCTTGGTAAAATCATGCAGGATTGAAATTTTTGATGGTTTTTTACTCCTCTCAACAGCCCAAACAAGTTTCTAAAAGGATGAGTTTGCATCTACTTTACTTTTGGAGAAAATTCAAAACATTCATTATTCAATAGGGCCCAAACTATCAAAAACCAGCGGTTTCAATGAACACACATTTCTTGGTAGAATCATGCAGGACTGAAATTTTTGATGTTTTTCTACTCCTCTCATGAGCCCAAACAAGTCTCTAAAAGCATGAGTTTGCAACTACTTTACTTTTGGAGAAAATTTAAAACATTCATTATGCAATAGAGCCCAATAGCAAAAATCAGGTTTTGAATGAAGAATCACATTTCTTGGTAGAATCATGCAGGATTGAAATTTTTGATGGTTTTTTACTCCTCTCAACAGCCCAAACAATTTTCTAAAAGGATGAGTTTGCAACTACTTTACTTTTGGAGAAAATTCAAAACATTCATTATTCAATAGGGCCCAAACTATCAAAAACCAGCGGTTTCAATGAACACACATTTCTTGGTAGAATCATGCAGGACTGAAATTTTTGATGTTTTTCTACTCCTCTCATGAGCCCAAACAAGTCTCTAAAAGCATGAGCTTGCAACTACTTTACTTTTGGAGAAAATTCAAAACAATCATTACTCAAAAGAGCCCAATAGCAAAAACCAGCGTTTTGAATGAAGAATCACATTTCTTGGTAGAATCATGCAGGATTGAAATTTTTGATGGTTTTTTACTCCTCTCAACAGCCCAAACAAGTTTCTAAAACGATGAGTTTGCAACTACTTTACTTTTGGAGAAAATTCAAAACATTCATTATTCAATAGGGCCCAAACTATCAAAAACCAGCGGTTTCAATGAACACACATTTCTTGGTAGAATCATGCAGGACTGAAATTTTTGATGTTTTTCTACTCCTCTCATGAGCCCAAACAAGTCTCTAAAAGCATGAGTTTGCAACTACTTTACTTTTGAAGAAAATTCAAAACATTCATTATTCAATAGAGCCCAATAGAAAAAATCAGGTTTTGAATGAAGAATCACATTTCTTGGTAAAATCATGCAGGATTGAAATTTTTGATGGTTTTTTACTCCTCTCAACAGCCCAAACAAGTTTCTAAAAGGATGAGTTTGCAACTACTTTACTTTTGGAGAAAATTCAAAACATTCATTATTCAATAGGGCCCAAACTATCAAAAACCAGCGGTTTGAATGAACACACATTTCTTGGTTGAATCATGCAGGACTGAAATTTTTGATGTTTTTCTACTCCTCTCATGAGCCCAAACAAGTCTCTAAAAGCATGAGTTTGCAACTACTTTACTTTTGGAGAAAATTCAAAACATTCATTATTCAATAGAGCCCAATAGCAAAAATCAGGTTTTGAATGAAGAATCACATTTCTTGGTAGAATCATGCAGGATTTAAATTTTTGATGGTTTTTTACTCCTCTCAACAGCCCAAACAAGTTTCTAAAAGGATGAGTTTGCAACTACTTTACTTTTGGAGAAAATTCAAAACATTCATTATTCAATAGGGCCCAAACTATCAAAAACCAGCGGTTTCAATGAACACACATTTCTTGGTAGAATCATGCAGGACTGAAATTTTTGATGTTTTTCTACTCCTCTCATGAGCCCAAACAAGTCTCTAAAAGCATGAGTTTGCAACTACTTTACTTTTGGAGAAAATTCAAAACATTCATTATTCAATAGAGCCCAATAGCAAAAATCAGGTTTTGAATGAAGAATCACATTTCTTGGTAAAATCATGCAGGATTGAAATTTTTGATGGTTTTTTACTCCTCTCAACAGCCCAAACAAGTTTCTAAAAGGATGAGTTTGCAACTACTTTACTTTTGGAGAAAATTCAAAACATTCATTATTCAATAGGGCCCAAACTATCAAAAACCAGCGGTTTGAATGAACACACATTTCTTGGTAGAATCATGCAAGACTGAAATTTTTGATGTTTTTCTACTCCTCTCATGAGCCCAAACAAGTCTCTAAAAGCATGAGTTTGCAAATACTTTACTTTTGGAGAAAATTCAAAACATTCACTATTCAATAGAGCCCAATAGCAAAAATCAGGTTTTGAATGAAGAATCACATTTCTTGGTAAAATCATGCAGGATTTAAATTTTTGATGGTTTTTTACTCCTCTCTACAGCCCAAACAAGTTTCTAAAAGGATGAGTTTGCAACTACTTTACTTTTGGAGAAAATTCAAAACATTCATTATTCAATAGGGCCCAAACTATCAAAAACCAGCGGTTTCAATGAACACACATTTCTTGGTAGAATCATGCAGGACTGAAATTTTTGATGTTTTTCTACTCCTCTCATGAGCCCAAACAAGTCTCTAAAAGCATGAGTTTGCAACTACTTTACTTTTGGAGAAAATTCAAAACATTCATTATTCAATAGAGCCCAATAGCAAAAATCAGGTTTTGAATGAAGAATCACATTTCTTGGTAAAATCATGCAGGATTGAAATTTTTGATGGTTTTTTACTCCTCTCAACAGCCCAAACAAGTTTCTAAAAGGATGAGTTTGCAACTACTTTACTTTTGGAGAAAATTCAAAACATTCATTATTCAATAGGGCCCAAACTATCAAAAACCAGCGGTTTCAATGAACACACATTTCTTGGTAGAATCATGCAGGACTGAAATTTTTGATGTTTTTCTACTCCTCTCATGAGCCCAAACAAGTCTCTAAAAGCATGAGTTTGCAACTACTTTACTTTTGGAGAAAATTCAAAACATTCATTATTCAATAGAGCCCAATAGCAAAAATCAGGTTTTGAATGAAGAATCACATTTCTTGGTAAAATCATGCAGGATTGAAATTTTTGATGGTTTTTTACTCCTCTCAACAGCCCAAACAAGTTTCTAAAAGGATGAGTTTGCAACTACTTTACTTTTGGAGAAAATTCAAAACATTCATTATTCAATAGGGCCCAAACTATCAAAAACCAGCGGTTTGAATGAACACACATTTCTTGGTAGAATCATGCAGGACTGAAATTTTTGATGTTTTTCTACTCCTCTCATGAGCCCAAACAAGTCTCTAAAAGCATGAGTTTGCAAATACTTTACTTTTGGAGAAAATTCAAAACATTCACTATTCAATAGAGCCCAATAGCAAAAATCAGGTTTTGAATGAAGAATCACATTTCTTGGTAAAATCATGCAGGATTTAAATTTTTGATGGTTTTTTACTCCTCTCTACAGCCCAAACAAGTTTCTAAAAGGATGAGTTTGCAACTACTTTACTTTTGGAGAAAATTCAAAACATTCATTATTCAATAGGGCCCAAACTATCAAAAACCAGCGGTTTCAATGAACACACATTTCTTGGTAGAATCATGCAGGACTGAAATTTTTGATGTTTTTCTACTCCTCTCATGAGCCCAAACAAGTCTCTAAAAGCATGAGTTTGCAACTACTTTACTTTTGGAGAAAATTCAAAACATTCATTATTCAATAGAGCCCAATAGCAAAAATCAGGTTTTGAATGAAGAATCACATTTCTTGGTAAAATCATGCAGGATTGAAATTTTTGATGGTTTTTTACTCCTCTCAACAGCCCAAACAAGTTTCTAAAAGGATGAGTTTGCAACTACTTTACTTTTGGAGAAAATTCAAAACATTCATTATTCAATAGGGCCCAAACTATCAAAAACCAGCGGTTTCAATGAACACACATTTCTTGGTAGAATCATGCAGGACTGAAATTTTTGATGTTTTTCTACTCCTCTCATGAGCCCAAACAAGTCTCTAAAAGCATGAGTTTGCAAATACTTTACTTTTGGAGAAAATTCAAGGGGGCGTGGTCTGGAGCTCTATGCAGCAGGCGGTGTGAGCTCTGAGCTCTGAGGAAGCCTCCATCATTAAGCGACATAAGAATCAAACAAGAAGAATTTTGTCTTAAAATTTTATTGGATCTAGGAGCCCTCTTCTCCAGGATCATTTTGTGACCTTCCTGGAGTTTCTGCGTTGAACTATTCCTGAGTAAGAGCCTTCTAAAACCGGAGCTGGTGTGACTCAGCAGATTTCTCCTGCGTCTGCTATCTGCTGCAGCGGCGGGCCCAGGCAAGGAAGAGCTGGGACACGGCTGAGAAAATCGAGGGAGACTGACAGAGAAAAAGCCGGAGAACGTTGTGACAAGCGGCGGGTAGCGGAGGTCAGGCTGAGGCAGCGTTATACAGTGACGCCGGCAAATACAGCGGCGTCTGAAGAAAGCAGGTCCCGGCGCCCTGGTGAAAGCTGCAGCGGCGCCAGCCACAAGGAGCTGAATCGCGGTGACAACGTGGAGCAGCTGCAGCCGGCGGGGGACCATAGGAGCGGCATCGCTGAGTGAATCAAAGCGGTGGAGCGGCTGGAGAACCCGGAGGCTGGATATAATTATACCGGCAAGTACTGCGGCACCTGTAAGGAGCAAGGCAGAGGGGGAAGCGAGCCGGCCGGGATTTCCCGCGCTTTTTCCTGCGCTTGATCTTTATTGCAGCGGCGCGCCTGAAGAGAGGAGGTGAAGGACGCTGCTGTAAGGAGCCCGACAGTGACAGCGGAGTTTAGTGACGATTGATAGAGGAGTTCTGGTGTCCCGGTGGAGACTGCAGCGACGTTGGATCTGGGTCGCGGTGACAGCGGGGAGCAGCGGCGGCAGGCGGGAGATCACAGGAGCAGCGCCGCCGAGGAGATCAAGGGAGAGGAGCGGCTGGAAGCCGTGGAGGACATCCAGGACTGTTAGTGTTGGTGGCAGGTACCGAGAGAGTTTCTGCAGCGGCTGAGAGGTGGGGGCTGTGTACGGTGTATCCCCCTCAATACATCAACGAATCTGACGTGGGTGAGATTGGGGTGCAGGAGAGACGGGAGAATCATTAAAATAAGCTGCGGATCCGTTTGGGAACCACTAAGGTGGCCTTCACCTGGCATTATTATAAACAGTGCAGCAGACCTCACTTATGGTGATTATCTGTGCTTCATCTGTAAGGGCTAACTAAGATTGTCAATCTAATTACAGGAAACTGTCTACTATTATCTTTATTTAACATACTGTGGTGTCTGCAGACTATTCATCTATATATTTGATCTAAACAGCTTTTGTGATACATCTGATCTCTTTATCTACAGGTACACAATTCCATGATTTATTTGTGTTGAGTTAATAGAAAATCTTTGTTGTTCTTTAGGGAACCGGTCACAGTGAAAGCATTGTACATTGTAGATTGAAAAGAAAAAAAAAAAAAAAAAAAAAATGAGTCAGAAAAACAACAAAGCGAAACAGCAGAAAGATAAATCTAAATCCACACGTAAACAAGATATGACTAATCTAGATGAAGCTATATGCATTAGCCCTCCTCCCTCCCCCAAAAATACTACTAAATTTGAAATCGGACAAAAGGGTGATTCCCATACTTTAATGATACAAGAGTTGGATAACATCCAATCAACAATGGATACTTCTGTTAGTAGAAAATCTAAAAGAGATGAGTCTATAGGGGAGGGTAGGTCTGTGTTGTCAGACGAGGAAGAATACTACGAAGCCTCTCCATCTCATAGTCCAGAAAAAAGTAGACCCAGAAAAGATTATAGTTCTGTAGAGGAGGAGGAGGAGGCTAGTAGCAGTGGACATGAGGGTCTGGAAAATTTCCAGGCTTCTGAGAGAGGGGTCTCTGAAAAATATATTAAAGACTTAATTCTAGCGTTAAATAAAAGCTTTGAGTCCTCTCTGAATAAACATGTAAACAGTCTACAATCCAATCTTGACACAGTTAACACCAGGATTGATAATAATGAAAAGAAATTGGAAGCTCTAGGGAAAACCTCAGATTCCATTCAAAAACAACAAACTAATGCCCAAAAAGAGATCCTTTTTTTACGAAATAAAGTAGCCGACCTAGAAGACCGCAGTAGGAGGAACAACATTAAACTGAGAGGAATCTCGGAAAAAATTAACCAGCACAATCTACAAAAATATGTTAAAGAGATTTTAATCAAAATTCTGCCATCCGTCCCTGAGGTAGAATTAATGATAGATAGAATCCACAGACTCCCGAGGCCTGCATCTATCTCGGCTGAGCTCCCTAGAGACACTATCTTAAGATTCCATTTTTACTCCACCAAAGAAAAATTCTTAAACTATTTCAGGACCAATAAACATCTTCCCCACCCTTATGATCACATCAAATCATATGCAGACCTTTCAAAAGAAACTATACAAACAAGGAAGGGATTTAATGAAGTTACAACAATTCTGAGACAAAAGGGTGTGGTTTATAGGTGGGGGTTCCCTACTAAGCTTTTGATAATTCATGGTGGGAAGGTAGTAGTAATCCTATCTCCACAAGAGGGGAAAAATTTTCTTAAATCCTTGGACAAGAGAGAAGAGGCTCCAGGGTGAAAAATGCAAATTTTAATGGCTATATCACTTACATTATTTTGTACGCAGGAGGCTTCCTGCGGAGTTTCACGAGCTTTTCCCCATTTTAGGAAGTTTACCTAAGATTGTGGTAATCTCTTCCTGTTTATTGTTCTGTTTATATTTCTGTATTGTTTTTATTTTTGTATTCTTTAGTATATGGTTAAGATACTATCACTCAATGTGAGGGGATTGAATAGTCCCGCTAAGAGGTATCTCGCGTGGAGAGAGATCAGGGGCAGCAGAGCAGATATAATTTGCCTCCAAGAGGTGAAATTGGCTAGGGATGGACACCCCAAGATAGAGAATAAAAATTTCCCATATATATACAAATCTCTTAATGTAAAGAAACGAGCAGGAGTCCTCATACTAATTAAAGATACTATTTCATTCGAAATCATTAACGAATACTCTGACAGCGAGGGCAGATATTTGATTCTTACTTGTCTGATAGACAATCAACTAACGACACTTGTGAACGTTTATGCTCCATGCAATGGTCAAATGCGTTTCTTCAATGGTCTCGATAGAAAAATCCAGGAAGTGAAAAAAGGTGTTATTGTTTTGATGGGTGATTTCAACATTGTTCCTGATGGAGCAATGGACTCCACCTCTCTCACTCGCTCATCATTTCCTGAATTAAAAAATTGGCTTTGCAACCATGAATACCTAGATGTATTCAGATGTTTAAATACATCTTCTAGGGAATATACCCATTTCTCAGAGGCACACAAGTCTTACGCTAGGATTGACTTGTTTTTGACAGATACGTTCTCAATTTCGAAATTTAAGAAAATTGAAATTCTCTCCAAAACATTTTCTGATCACTCTCCAATTGTTGCAGAAATTTTCCTTGGTAGGTCGGCAGAGTTCAGATCCCAATGGAGATGCGACTCATCCCTGTTGTTCAACCCAAAATTTAAAAAAGAAATTGAAAAAGCCTTAAATAATTATTTCATAGAAAATGATATAAACAACATTTGCCCATTCACCCTTTGGAACGCGCACAAGGCAGTAATTAGGGGGGTTATGACATATCTGGCCTACAACAAAAAAAAACTTTCCAAAGAAAAAATCCGTACCTTACAATTAGAGTTACAAAAATTGGAAGCAATATTACAAAATTCATCCTCTCCTCCACCAAATATACACTCGGAGATTCTTAAACTAAGAATAGATCTTAGATCGGAGTTATTCAGTGAATACGAAAAATTCGCAAAACTAATGAAATCAAACTATTATTCTTCATACAACAAACCCACTAGACTTATGGCACAAAAATTCAGATCAATTAGGATCAAATGCAAAATCAATAAAATTAACCATGAGGGCAATAAATTAGAACACCCCAAGAAAATCGTTGAAGCATTTGCTAAATACTATTCGTCTATTTACAATCTTAAACTAGATGAACATACCCAACAACCCGACGAACAAGGCATAAATGATTTTCTTGCCCCTCTGGGGTTACCTAAGATTACTCCCCAACAACTGTCTAAACTTGAGGCCCCTTTCTCTGCGTCTGAAGTCCTGGAAGTAATTAAATCATTTAAAAAAAAGAAAACTCCGGGCCCCGATGGATTCTCGAATGAATATTACCAAGCATTCGCAAATATCATAACCCCACACTTAGTCCGCATCTTTGACAAGGCATCTCGGACTGGAAAATTTCCTCAGGAAATGTTACAGGCTAATATAATTTTAATACCCAAACCTAAGGGAGACCCGGAGTCAGTCAAAAATTATAGGCCTATCTCTCTAATAAATACCGACGTCAAACTATATTCAAAAATTATAGCAAATAGACTAAAAAATATCCTCCCAAACATTATTCATAAAGATCAACTCGGGTTTATAGAGGGACGCCAGACTACCGATGGCACTAGGAAAACATTGAACTTGGTAAATTTTATTAAAAGAAAGAAAATCCCCTCTCTCCTCCTGGCTTTAGACGCAGAGAAAGCCTTCGACAGGGTTAATTGGGACTTCCTTAAAGCAACTCTGAATAAATTTGGCTTCAGTGATAATATAATAAAAACTATAATGGCTTTATACACAAACCCTTCCGCTAATGTTTATACAAATAACCACACTTCAGATCGCATCATGATAACTAACGGAACTAGACAGGGATGCCCACTCTCCCCCCTGTTATTTGCGCTGATTATGGAACCCTTAGCAGAAGCAATAAGAACCAATGATGAGATCCAAGGTATCCAAATTGAAGATCACCAATTTAAAATCGGTCTATTCGCTGATGACATTATACTGAGTCTATCAGATCCACTGAACTCTATTAGGGGTGTATTATCTACTATCGAGAATTTCTCTAAAATCTCATTTTACAAAATCAATGAGAACAAATCTAAAATCTTGGATTTCTTTCTAGATGACCTAACCATCTCACGCATTAAGGAAATTTCCCGGTTTGATTGGGAGAAAGAGGATGTTTCATACTTGGGTATTCGTATATCCAGGAACTTTAGGAAGACAGTTGAGTTGAACATACAAAACATTACAAAAAAGACTCAGATCGAATTGAACAATTTTGCGACTCACGAAATTTCATGGGTGGGAAGGATAACACTATTTAAACTTTTTACCCTTCCAAAGATACTATATATCTTTAGAGCAATACCTTTACTTGTTCCCTTAAAATTTATTAGGAAACTTCAGTCTATTATAAATAAGTTCGTTTGGAATAAGAAAAGGGCGAGAGTGGCTTCCCATATACTATACAGAAGCAAAGTCAATGGAGGCCTAGCCCTTCCAAATTTAATTAATTATTATTATGCCAATTTAATAAAACAATCCTTTTCTTGGGTTAATTCAAATAACGTCCCAGCTTGGGTAGAAATCGAGACATATTTTAATAAAAACAAAACTCTTTTAAGCGCAATTCTAGAGTGTTTGGGGTCATCTACTCCTTTGCGTTATGACTCCCCAATAATCTCCGCAACTCTCTCTGCATGGAAGCAACTGGCTAAGCCGCAGGTTAAGAGAAACAGAAGCCAGAGATACGTTCAATTAAAAAATATCCCTATCAAATTTCTTGGTTTACTAATGGATAAAAAAATCCCGAAAGAATGGATAAAATTTGGTATTAAGGTGATAGGAGATTTGTTCGATGGTAAGAAATTTATAAGCAACGAATCTTTAATATCTCAAAATAATTTTTCTTGCCGGGATTTGGAACTCCTTCCCTCGATTAAGAAAAATATCTCAAAATTTTTGAAAAAAAAATCTTACATTACAGAATCTACAAGTTTGCTACTTTGTAATCCTAATGTTAAGGTCCATTGGAGATCAAGAAATATATATGATTTTTTGAACGGCTCTGAAATTGGAGAAAAGACTCCATATATGATTAAATGGGAGAGCGATTTTGATACTCTATTCTCTCTGGAACAATGGGAGCTGGCTCTTAAACAGACATATTCATCCAACATTTGCGCATCCCTACATGAATCCTTTTACAAACTGACATCTAGGTGGTACTATACTCCTGTGAAGCTGGCCAGGATGTTCCCAGGTAGATCCCCAGATTGTTGGAGAGATTGCGGATTCACAGGTACACTATTACATGTATTCTGGGAATGTCCTAAAATCAGGCCCATTTGGATAGAAATCTCTAGAACAATTAATATTCTGACTAAACAAAACATCACCCTTACGCCACAGATGGCATTACTGTCCATAGGTTTAGAAGTGATTCATACATCTCATATCCCAACAGTTATCCACCTTTTTCTAATAACTAAAAATGCCATAGCATCCTTATGGAACGAAGAGGCTACTCCCAAAATTAGTGATATTGTAGACAAGATGTCATTACATTGCTCATACGAAAAAAGCCATGCTTTGGCAAATGACTACTTTAGTACATATAGCAAAAGGTGGAATTCTTGGATAAGATTTGCCTCTGATCAGAATTTCTCCTAATTGAACTGCTCTTGGTCTCTCCCACTATGTGATTTTTTTTTATTTTTATTGCTGATATCTCTCCTCTCTGAATTTATCTGGTAAAAACGCGCATTACTCTCTTAAAACAGAATACAAGGTAACTCATTACGTTTGTTTATTTTAGGATTATCTCTTGGTTCTTGACAATATACCACACTACTGTTAAGTGTTATTGTTAGGTGTATTGTTACTCCTACTGATCTACTCAATGTAATACATTACTGTTATTTTGTATATTATCCTGAACCCTACTGTCAACAGTATGCTGTAAAAATACTACTGTTAACTTTATGTAAAATTTTTAATAAAGTTATTGAAAATGGAGAAAATTCAAAACATTCACTATTCAATAGAGCCCAATAGCAAAAATCAGGTTTTGAATGAAGAATCACATTTCTTGGTAGAATCATGCAGGATTGAAATTTTTGATGGGTTTTTACTCCTCTCAACAGCCCAAACAAGTTTCTAAAAGGATGAGTTTGCAACTACTTTACTTTTGGAGAAAATTCAAAACATTCATTATTCAATAGGGCCCAAAATATCAAAAACCAGCGGTTTGAATGAACACACATTTCTTGGTAGAATCGTGCAGGACTGAAATTTTTGATGTTTTTCTACTCCTCTCATGAGCCCAAACAAGTCTCTAGAAGGATGAGTTTGCAACTACTTTACTTTTGGAGAAAATTCAAAACATTCTTTATTCAATAGAGCCCAATAGCAAAAACCAGCGTTTTGAATGAAGAATCACATTTCTTGGTAGAATCATGCAGGATTGAAATTTTTGATGGTTTTTTACTCCTCTCAACAGCCCAAACAAGTTTCTAAAAGGATGAGTTTGCAACTACTTTACTTTTGGAGAAAATTCAAAACATTCATTATTCAATAGGGCCCAAACTATCAAAAACCAGCGGTTTGAATGAACACACATTTCTTGGTAGAATCATGCAGGACTGAAATTTTTGATGTTTTTCTACTCCTCTCATGAGCCCAAACAAGTCTCTAAAAGCATGAGTTTGCAACTACTTTACTTTTGGAGAAAATTCAAAACATTCATTATTCAATAGGGCCCAAACTATCAAAAACCAGCGGTTTCAATGAACACACATTTCTTGGTAGAATCATGCAGGACTGAAATTTTTGATGTTTTTCTACTCCTCTCATGAGCCCAAACAAGTCTCTAAAAGCATGAGTTTGCAACTACTTTACTTTTGGAGAAAATTCAAAACATTAATTATTCAATAGAGCCCAATAGCAAAAATCAGGTTTTGAATGAAGAATCACATTTCTTGGTAGAATCATGCAGGATTGAAATTTTTGATGGTTTTTTACTCCTCTCAACAGCCCAAACAAGTTTCTAAAAGGATGAGTTTGTAACTACTTTACTTTTGGAGAAAATTCAAAACATTCATTATTCAATAGGGCCCAAACTATCAAAAACCAGCGGTTTCAATGAACACACATTTCTTGGTAGAATCATGCAGGACTGAAATTTTTGATGTTTTTCTACTCCTCTCATGAGCCCAAACAAGTCTCTAAAAGCATGAGTTTGCAACTACTTTACTTTTGGAGAAAATTCAAAACATTCATTACTCAAAAGAGCCCAATAGCAAAAACCAGCGTTTTGAATGAAGAATCACATTTCTTGGTAGAATCATGCAGGATTGAAATTTTTGATGGTTTTTTACTCCTCTCAACAGCCCAAACAAGTTTCTAAAAGGATGAGTTTGCAACTACTTTACTTTTGGAGAAAATTCAAAACATTCATTATTCAATAGGGCCCAAACTATCAAAAACCAGCGGTTTCAATGAACACACATTTCTTGGTAGAATCATGCAGGACTGAAATTTTTGATGTTTTTCTACTCCTCTCATGGGCCCAAACAAGTCTCTAAAAGCATGAGTTTGCAACTACTTTACTTTTGGAGAAAATTCAAAACATTCATTATTCAATAGAGCCCAATAGCAAAAATCAGGTTTTGAATGAAGAATCACATTTCTTGGTAGAATCATGCAGGATTGAAATTTTTGATGGTTTTTTACTCCTCTCAACAGCCCAAACAAGTTTCTAAAAGGATGAGTTTGCAACTACTTTACTTTTGGAGAAAATTCAAAACATTCATTATTCAATAGGGCCCAAAATATCAAAAACCAGCGGTTTGAATGAACACACATTTCTTGGTAGAATCGTGCAGGACTGAAATTTTTGATGTTTTTCTACTCCTCTCATGAGCCCAAACAAGTCTCTAAAAGCATGAGTTTGCAACTACTTTACTTTTGGAGAAAATTCAAAACATTCATTATTCAATAGAGCCCAATAGCAAAAATCAGGTTTTGAATGAAGAATCACATTTCTTGGTAGAATCATGCAGGATTGAAATTTTTGATGGTTTTTTACTCCTCTCAACAGCCCAAACAAGTTTCTAAAAGGATGAGTTTGTAACTACTTTACTTTTGGAGAAAATTCAAAACATTCATTATTCAATAGGGCCCAAACTATCAAAAACCAGCGGTTTCAATGAACACACATTTCTTGGTAGAATCATGCAGGACTGAAATTTTTGATGTTTTTCTACTCCTCTCATGAGCCCAAACAAGTCTCTAAAAGCATGAGTTTGCAACTACTTTACTTTTGGAGAAAATTCAAAACATTCATTATTCAATAGAGCCCAATAGCAAAAATCAGGTTTTGAATGAAGAATCACATTTCTTGGTAAAATCATGCAGGATTGAAATTTTTGATGGTTTTTTACTCCTCTCAACAGCCCAAACAAGTTTCTAAAAGGATGAGTTTGCAACTACTTTACTTTTGGAGAAATTTCAAAACATTCATTATTCAATAGGGCCCAAACTATCAAAAACCAGCGGTTTGAATGAACACACATTTCTTGGTAGAATCATGCAGGACTGCAATTTTTGATGTTTTTCTACTCCTCTCATGAGCCCAAACAAGTCTCTAAAAGCATGAGTTTGCAACTACTTTACTTTTGGAGAAAATTCAAAACATTCATTACTCAAAAGAGCCCAATAGCAAAAACCAGCGTTTTGAATGAAGAATCACATTTCTTGGTAGAATCATGCAGGATTGAAATTTTTGATGGTTTTTTACTCCTCTCAACAGCTCAAACAAGTTTCTAAAAGGATGAGTTTGCAACTACTTTACTTTTGGAGAAAATTCAAAACATTCATTATTCAATAGGGCCCAAACTATCAAAAACCAGCGGTTTCAATGAACACACATTTCTTGGTAGAATCATGCAGGACTGAAATTTTTGATGTTTTTCTACTCCTCTCATGAGCCCAAACAAGTCTCTAAAAGCATGAGTTTGCAACTACTTTACTTTTGGAGAAAATTGAAAACATTAATTATTCAATAGAGCCCAATAGCAAAAATCAGGTTTTGAATGAAGAATCACATTTCTTGGTAGAATCATGCAGGATTGAAATTTTTGATGGTTTTTTACTCCTCTCAACAGCCCAAACAAGTTTCTAAAAGGATGAGTTTGTAACTACTTTACTTTTGGAGAAAATTCAAAACATTCATTATTCAATAGGGCCCAAACTATCAAAAACCAGCGGTTTCAATGAACACACATTTCTTGGTAGAATCATGCAGGACTGAAATTTTTGATGTTTTTCTACTCCTCTCATGAGCCCAAACAAGTCTCTAAAAGCATGAGTTTGCAACTACTTTACTTTTGGAGAAAATTCAAAATATTCATTACTCAAAAGAGCCCAATAGCAAAAACCAGCGTTTTGAATGAAGAATCACATTTCTTGGTAGAATCATGCAGGATTGAAATTTTTGATGGTTTTTTACTCCTCTCAACAGCCCAAACAAGTTTCTAAAAGGATGAGTTTGCAACTACTTTACTTTTGGAGAAAATTCAAAACATTCATTATTCAATAGGGCCCAAACTATCAAAAACCAGCGGTTTCAATGAACACACATTTCTTGGTAGAATCATGCAGGACTGAAATTTTTGATGTTTTTCTACTCCTCTCATGAGCCCAAACAAGTCTCTAAAAGCATGAGTTTGCAACTACTTTACTTTTGGAGAAAATTCAAAACATTCACTATTCAATAGAGCCCAATAGCAAAAATCAGGTTTTGAATGAAGAATCACATTTCTTGGTAGAATCATGCAGGATTGAAATTTTTGATGGTTTTTTACTCCTCTCAACAGCCCAAAAAAGTTTCTAAAAGGATGAGTTTGCAACTACTTTACTTTTGGAGAAAATTCAAAACATTCATTATTCAATAGGGCCCAAAATATCAAAAACCAGCGGTTTGAATGAACACACATTTCTTGGTAGAATCGTGCAGGACTGACATTTTTGATGTTTTTCTACTCCTCTCATGAGCCCAAACAAGTCTCTAAAAGGATGAGTTTGCAACTACTTTACTTTTGGAGAAAATTCAAAACATTCATTATTCAATAGAGCCCAATAGCAAAAACCAGCGTTTTGAATGAAGAATCACATTTCTTGGTAGAATCATGCATGATTGAAATTTTTGATGGTTTTTTACTCCTCTCAACAGCCCAAACAAGTTTCTAAAAGGATGAGTTTGCAACTACTTTACTTTTGGAGAAAATTCAAAACATTCATTATTCAATAGGGCCCAAACTATCAAAAACCAGCGGTTTGAATGAACACACATTTCTTGGTAGAATCATGCAGGACTGAAATTTTTGATGTTTTTCTACTCCTCTCATGAGCCCAAACAAGTCTCTAAAAGCATGAGTTTGCAACTACTTTACTTTTGGAGAAAATTCAAAACATTCATTACTCAAAAGAGCCCAATAGCAAAAACCAGCGTTTTGAATGAAGAATCACATTTCTTGGTAGAATCATGCAGGATTGAAATTTTTGATGGTTTTTTACTCCTCTCAACAGCCCAAACAAGTTTCTAAAAGGATGAGTTTGCAACTACTTTACTTTTGGAGAAAATTCAAAACATTCATTATTCAATAGGGCCCAAACTATCAAAAACCAGCGGTTTCAATGAACACACATTTCTTGGTAGAATCATGCAGGTCTGAAATTTTTGATGTTTTTCTACTCCTCTCATGAGCCCAAACAAGTCTCTAAAAGCATGAGTTTGCAACTACTTTACTTTTGGAGAAAATTCAAAACATTAATTATTCAATAGAGCCCAATAGCAAAAATCAGGTTTTGAATGAAGAATCACATTTCTTGGTAGAATCATGCAGGATTGAAATTTTTGATGGTTTTTTACTCCTCTCAACAGCCCAAACAAGTTTCTAAAAGGATGAGTTTGTAACTACTTTACTTTTGGAGAAAATTCAAAACATTCATTATTCAATAGGGCCCAAACTATCAAAAACCAGCGGTTTCAATGAACACACATTTCTTGGTAGAATCATGCAGGACTGAAATTTTTGATGTTTTTCTACTCCTCTCATGAGCCCAAACAAGTCTCTAAAAGCATGAGTTTGCAACTACTTTACTTTTGGAGAAAATTCAAAACATTCATTATTCAATAGAGCCCAATAGCAAAAATCAGGTTGTGAATGAAGAATCACATTTCTTGGTAAAATCATGCAGGATTGAAATTTTTGATGGTTTTTTACTCCTCTCAACAGCCCAAACAAGTTTCTAAAAGGATGAGTTTGCAACTACTTTACTTTTGGAGAAAATTCAAAACATTCATTATTCAATAGGGCCCAAACTATCAAAAACCAGCGGTTTGAATGAACACACATTTCTTGGTAGAATCATGCAGGACTGAAATTTTTGATGTTTTTCTACTCCTCTCATGAGCCCAAACAAGTCTCTAAAAGCATGAGTTTGCAACTACTTTACTTTTGGAGAAAATTCAAAACATTCATTACTCAAAAGAGCCCAATAGCAAAAACCAGCGTTTTGAATGAAGAATCACATTTCTTGGTAGAATCATGCAGGATTGAAATTTTTGATGGTTTTTTACTCCTCTCAACAGCCCAAACAAGTTTCTAAAAGGATGAGTTTGCAACTACTTTACTTTTGGAGAAAATTCAAAACATTCATTATTCAATAGGGCCCAAACTATCAAAAACCAGCGGTTTCAATGAACACACATTTCTTGGTAGAATCATGCAGGACTGAAATTTTTGATGTTTTTCTACTCCTCTCATGAGCCCAAACAAGTCTCTAAAAGCATGAGTTTGCAACTACTTTACTTTTGGAGAAAATTCAAAACATTCATTATTCAATAGAGCCCAATATCAAAAATCAGGTTTTGAATGAAGAATCACATTTCTTGGTAGAATCATGCAGGATTGAAATTTTTGATGGTTTTTTACTCCTCTCAACAGCCCAAACAAGTTTCTAAAAGGATGAGTTTGTAACTACTTTACTTTTGGAGAAAATTCAAAACATTCATTATTCAATAGGGCCCAAACTATCAAAAACCAGCGGTTTCAATGAACACACATTTCTTGGTAGAATCATGCAGGACTGAAATTTTTGATGTTTTTCTACTCCTCTCATGACCCCAAACAAGTCTCTAAAAGCATGAGTTTGCAACTACTTTACTTTTGGAGAAAATTCAAAACATTCATTATTCAATAGAGCCCAATAGCAAAAATCAGGTTTTGAATGAAGAATCACATTTCTTGGTAAAATCATGCAGGATTGAAATTTTTGATGTTTTTTTACTCCTCTCAACAGCCCAAACAAGTTTCTAAAAGGATGAGTTTGCAACTACTTTACTTTTGGAGAAAATTCAAAACATTCATTATTCAATAGGGCCCAAACTATCAAAAACCAGCGGTTTGAATGAACACACATTTCTTGGTAGAATCATGCAGGACTGCAATTTTTGATGTTTTTCTACTCCTCTCATGAGCCCAAACAAGTCTCTAAAAGCATGAGTCTGCAACTACTTTACTTTTGGAGAAAATTCAAAACATTCATTACTCAAAAGAGCCCAATAGCAAAAACCAGCGTTTTGAATGAAGAATCACATTTCTTGGTAGAATCATGCAGGATTGAAATTTTTGATGGTTTTTTACTCCACTCAACAGCCCAAACAAGTTTCTAAAAGGATGAGTTTGCAACTACTTTACTTTTGGAGAAAATTCAAAACATTCATTATTCAATAGGGCCCAAACTATCAAAAACCAGCGGTTTCAATGAACACACATTTCTTGGTAGAATCATGCAGGACTGAAATTTTTGATGTTTTTCTACTCCTCTCATGAGCCCAAACAAGTCTCTAAAAGCATGAGTTTGCAACTACTTTACTTTTGGAGAAAATTCAAAACATTCACTATTCAATAGAGCCCAATAGCAAAAATCAGGTTTTGAATGAAGAATCACATTTCTTGGTAGAATCATGCAGGATTGAAATTTTTGATGGTTTTTTACTCCTCTCAACAGCCCAAAAAAGTTTCTAAAAGGATGAGTTTGCAACTACTTTACTTTTGGAGAAAATTCAAAACATTCATTATTCAATAGGGCCCAAAATATCAAAAACCAGCGGTTTGAATGAACACACATTTCTTGGTAGAATCGTGCAGGACTGACATTTTTGATGTTTTTCTACTCCTCTCATGAGCCCAAACAAGTCTCTAAAAGGATGAGTTTGCAACTACTTTACTTTTGGAGAAAATTCAAAACATTCATTATTCAATAGAGCCCAATAGCAAAAACCAGCGTTTTGAATGAAGAATCACATTTCTTGGTAGAATCATGCATGATTGAAATTTTTGATGGTTTTTTACTCCTCTCAACAGCCCAAACAAGTTTCTAAAAGGATGAGTTTGCAACTACTTTACTTTTGGAGAAAATTCAAAACATTCATTATTCAATAGGGCCCAAACTATCAAAAACCAGCGGTTTGAATGAACACACATTTCTTGGTAGAATCATGCAGGACTGAAATTTTTGATGTTTTTCTACTCCTCTCATGAGCCCAAACAAGTCTCTAAAAGCATGAGTTTGCAACTACTTTACTTTTGGAGAAAATTCAAAACATTCATTACTCAAAAGAGCCCAATAGCAAAAACCAGCGTTTTGAATGAAGAATCACATTTCTTGGTAGAATCATGCAGGATTGAAATTTTTGATGGTTTTTTACTCCTCTCAACAGCCCAAACAAGTTTCTAAAAGGATGAGTTTGCAACTACTTTACTTTTGGAGAAAATTCAAAACATTCATTATTCAATAGGGCCCAAACTATCAAAAACCAGCGGTTTCAATGAACACACATTTCTTGGTAGAATCATGCAGGTCTGAAATTTTTGATGTTTTTCTACTCCTCTCATGAGCCCAAACAAGTCTCTAAAAGCATGAGTTTGGGGGGGGCGTGGTTTGCAGGGGAAAGGGAGCAGACCTGTTTACCAGGAGCTCCTGAAAATCCCCTAATTAAGCTTGCAAAAGCTTGCTAAGAAGCGAAGATTAAGTGCCAAAACCTTATGGAATCATGCCTGGAGTGAGGAGAGAGGAGGAAGATCTGAAATTGAAGAAGAAAAAAGCTTTTTATGGACATAATGGCTCCTTGAGATCGGAGGTAGGCCTCATCTCCGTCAGAGCAGCAGACTGTAAACAAATGTCTCCGGCTGCAGCGTCGGGCCAAACAAGGAAGAAACTGGCGGCTGGAGATGCTTTAAAGAATCCCCGAGTGGCTGGCGCTCCGAAAATTACATGTGGTGTGGCCCCTGCACAGGGTGAATCGGCGCGGCAGCAGCGCTGGGAGACTGCAGGGAGAGCCGCCGCAGCAGCGCTACAGCACAGCATGGAGACACCTCCGGTGTCAGCGCGGGGATGGAGCAACGGCGCTGGGCAAGCCAAGGTGAGCTGGAGGCCAAGTGGAGTGACGGCGTCTGCAGCGGTGAAGGAGTCGGGTGGAAGAAAGGAAGCGGCGGTGATCTCTTCATTCAAGCCGGCGGTAGCAGGACATCAAAAGGACCCGGCGGTGACCAGGAAGCCGGGTGGAGCGGCGTTCTCAGCAGCGGTGAAGGAATCGGGTGGAAGCAAGGAAGCGGCGGTGATTCCTTCATTCAGGTCGGCGGGAGCAGGACATCAAAAGGATCCGGCGGCGACCAAGAAGCCGGGTGGAGCGGCGGTCTTTGCAGCGGTGAAGGAGTCGGGTAGAAGCGAGGAAGCGGCGGTGATTTCTTCTCTCAGGCCGGCGGGAGCAGGACATCAAAAGGTTCTGGCTGCAAACAAGAAGCCGGGGGGAGCGGTGGTCTTTGCAGCGGTGAAGGAGGCGGGTGGAAGCAAAGAAGCGGCGGTGATTTCTTCACTCAAGATGGCGGGAGCAGGACATCTGAAGGATCCAGCGGCGATTAGGAAGCCGGGGGGAGAGGCGGTCTCTGCAGCGGCAAAGGAGCTGGATGGGAGCAGGAAGAAGATGACGGCTTCATGCTTCAGGCCGGTGGGAGCTGATTATCAAATAGAATCAGCGGTGAATGGGAGACCAGGTGGAGAGACGGTTTTGGAGGTGTGTGGGAGCAAAGAACAGGCGGCGATCTTATCCTCTATGCCATCTGGAGCAGGTCATCACAGTGAGTTAACGGTTTTAAATACATCAGCAGGGGGAGTAGATCGGAGCCTGGGAGTAGCGACGGTGTCTCTTACAAAGGCTACGGGAGCAACTAGACGTTTAGGAGAAGCTTCAATGACAGGAATAGGCAAATATAACTGTCCAAGGGACATAGCAGTAATTTCACAAATGGCTGCAGGAGCAACTTGGAAATCTGGAGATGTAGAAGGGGACTTAACGGCAAAAGTAGACTTAGTAGGTAAAGGAATCATTAAAATCATGAATGACGCAGCAGCGGACTTGGCAGAAAGAGTGAGAATAATAACAAATTCAGTTCCTTTTGAAATAAGAGAAAATTCTCATAATGTAGCTTTGGAGGAGGGGGATAAGGATGATCATACTGTAATCTCAAAACCATATAATTCTTGTGAGCCCTTATCTCCCATGATTGACGTTAGGCTCAGATATGATGCTCCAATGTTTATCCCTGAGAGGAATAAGCCTTGCGAAGAAGAGAAGGCAAGGAGCTGTGATTCTGATTTCTCTAAAACTAGTGTGGATCATTCCTATAATTCTTATAGTTCATTAGAAGACTTACAAACTATATACTCAGAGGACTTTCTGGAAGTGGGGTCATTCAAATCTGTAAGTAGTGAAGAACTTGTTGACACTGACTCTGAGGGACACAATTCTTCAGATTCTTTTTCGGAAGAGGGGGGAGACATTAATTCTGATTCTGATGGACAAACGAAGGAACAATATAATACCTCCTATGTATCACTAATTGATGAGATACCGGCTTCTGATGAATATCCAACAGATGGATTTCTGGCGAAACTGTTTAAAGCTTTGATTAAATCAATAGAAATGTTAGGGGGAAAACCCACTACAGAGAAAATTTCAGAAACAACGAGCGACTTAGGATTGGACTTTAAATATGTTAAAATATCGGAGGTTTATATAAAGAAAATATTTCAAAAGTTGTTGTTTTCTTTCTTGGAAGACTCCTATTTTAAATCCACCAAAACTACAGTTTATCCTCCTCAAGATTCAAAAATAAATAACCTTCCTTACTCAAAGTTTGAGACTAAAACCAAGGATGTAACTGTGCTCGCAGAATCCGTAGAAAAAATTCAAAATGACATTGACTCCTTTAGAAGTACTTTGGCTGTATATGAAGACTTTCATAGGAAAAATAACATTAAAATCAGGGGAATTCCGGAGAAAGTCCCGTCTTTCCAACTGAAGAATTATATTTCTGAAATGATTCACCAAATTATTCCTTACACTAAAAAGGGAAATCTGATCGAAAAAGCCTTTCGAGTCCGCAGACCCCATTCGCTACCGCCTGATGTTCCTAGAGACGTCATTGTTTCATTTTATCCTAACTGGATTAGAAATAAGCTCCTGAATATTGCGGAAGATCCACTGTTTCTCTCATCTCCATACAACCATTTATCTTTTTATAAGGACTTTTCTAAGGACACCTGGAAGAAAAGAAAATCATTTTACAATGTAACGAAGGAGCTCCGTCGTGCTGATATTTCTTATAGTTGGACTCAACATTCCGTACTTCGGGTCAAGTTTGCAGCTAAACTGATTGTCATTTCTTCCCCGGAAGACGGTGTTGAATTTTTAAAAAATATCGGAAAATTATCTTCAGCTGTTCCACCAGACCTCTCAAGACTTTCTAATGCAGATCCTAATCTTACATGAGGCATTAAGATTGCTAGGCCTTTGATAATAGTGGTGGTTTTGTTTCTTCTCTCCCTTCTCCGCAGGAAAACATATATTTATATATTTATATATTTGATTATTTCCAAGATTCGAGCATTAATAGTAGTACTACTTCCTTTTCTTCTCCTTGTTATACTCCAGGGTAACTTACTTATGTATAGTATAATTCAACAGATTAGTAATAAGAATAATACTTCGCTTGGTAGTTTGGAATTAAACCATTTTTTTCTTGCCTCCAAATAGGTCTTAGTACCATTTCTAATGGTACGGACGGGGCAGGTAACCATACAATTATAGTTACTAGGTTTTTTTGTAATTTTTTGTATAGAAATAGCTATCAAGCTATACTGGAAAGTTTTAATAGTGGCGATTAAAGATTATCTATGCTGTTATGTGATATAAGTATTATTATGTATGTATGCCTGTCTATTCCCCATTTGGGGTTCCTCTGTCTTCACAGAGGAAACTTTCCCTTATCCCTTTCAACTTTCCCCTTTCCTACCTTCCTTTCCTGTAAAAATTTTAAAAATTTAATAAAAATTATTGGAACATAAAAGCATGAGTTTGCAACTACTTTACTTTTGGAGAAAATTCAAAACATTAATTATTCAATAGAGCCCAATAGCAAAAATCAGGTTTTGAATGAAGAATCACATTTCTTGGTAGAATCATGCAGGATTGAAATTTTTGATGGTTTTTTACTCCTCTCAACAGCCCAAACAAGTTTCTAAAAGGATGAGTTTGTAACTACTTTACTTTTGGAGAAAATTCAAAACATTCATTATTCAATAGGGCCCAAACTATCAAAAACCAGCGGTTTCAATGAACACACATTTCTTGGTAGAATCATGCAGGACTGAAATTTTTGATGTTTTTCTACTCCTCTCATGAGCCCAAACAAGTCTCTAAAAGCATGAGTTTGCAACTACTTTACTTTTGGAGAAAATTCAAAACATTCATTATTCAATAGAGCCCAATAGCAAAAATCAGGTTGTGAATGAAGAATCACATTTCTTGGTAAAATCATGCAGGATTGAAATTTTTGATGGTTTTTTACTCCTCTCAACAGCCCAAACAAGTTTCTAAAAGGATGAGTTTGCAACTACTTTACTTTTGGAGAAAATTCAAAACATTCATTATTCAATAGGGCCCAAACTATCAAAAACCAGCGGTTTGAATGAACACACATTTCTTGGTAGAATCATGCAGGACTGAAATTTTTGATGTTTTTCTACTCCTCTCATGAGCCCAAACAAGTCTCTAAAAGCATGAGTTTGCAACTACTTTACTTTTGGAGAAAATTCAAAACATTCATTACTCAAAAGAGCCCAATAGCAAAAACCAGCGTTTTGAATGAAGAATCACATTTCTTGGTAGAATCATGCAGGATTGAAATTTTTGATGGTTTTTTACTCCTCTCAACAGCCCAAACAAGTTTCTAAAAGGATGAGTTTGCAACTACTTTACTTTTGGAGAAAATTCAAAACATTCATTATTCAATAGGGCCCAAACTATCAAAAACCAGCGGTTTCAATGAACACACATTTCTTGGTAGAATCATGCAGGACTGAAATTTTTGATGTTTTTCTACTCCTCTCATGAGCCCAAACAAGTCTCTAAAAGCATGAGTTTGCAACTACTTTACTTTTGGAGAAAATTCAAAACATTCATTATTCAATAGAGCCCAATATCAAAAATCAGGTTTTGAATGAAGAATCACATTTCTTGGTAGAATCATGCAGGATTGAAATTTTTGATGGTTTTTTACTCCTCTCAACAGCCCAAACAAGTTTCTAAAAGGATGAGTTTGTAACTACTTTACTTTTGGAGAAAATTCAAAACATTCATTATTCAATAGGGCCCAAACTATCAAAAACCAGCGGTTTCAATGAACACACATTTCTTGGTAGAATCATGCAGGACTGAAATTTTTGATGTTTTTCTACTCCTCTCATGACCCCAAACAAGTCTCTAAAAGCATGAGTTTGCAACTACTTTACTTTTGGAGAAAATTCAAAACATTCATTATTCAATAGAGCCCAATAGCAAAAATCAGGTTTTGAATGAAGAATCACATTTCTTGGTAAAATCATGCAGGATTGAAATTTTTGATGTTTTTTTACTCCTCTCAACAGCCCAAACAAGTTTCTAAAAGGATGAGTTTGCAACTACTTTACTTTTGGAGAAAATTCAAAACATTCATTATTCAATAGGGCCCAAACTATCAAAAACCAGCGGTTTGAATGAACACACATTTCTTGGTAGAATCATGCAGGACTGCAATTTTTGATGTTTTTCTACTCCTCTCATGAGCCCAAACAAGTCTCTAAAAGCATGAGTCTGCAACTACTTTACTTTTGGAGAAAATTCAAAACATTCATTACTCAAAAGAGCCCAATAGCAAAAACCAGCGTTTTGAATGAAGAATCACATTTCTTGGTAGAATCATGCAGGATTGAAATTTTTGATGGTTTTTTACTCCACTCAACAGCCCAAACAAGTTTCTAAAAGGATGAGTTTGCAACTACTTTACTTTTGGAGAAAATTCAAAACATTCATTATTCAATAGGGCCCAAACTATCAAAAACCAGCGGTTTCAATGAACACACATTTCTTGGTAGAATCATGCAGGACTGAAATTTTTGATGTTTTTCTACTCCTCTCATGAGCCCAAACAAGTCTCTAAAAGCATGAGTTTGCAACTACTTTACTTTTGGAGAAAATTCAAAACATTCACTATTCAATAGAGCCCAATAGCAAAAATCAGGTTTTGAATGAATAATCACATTTCTTGGTAAAATCATGCAGGATTGAAATTTTTGATGGTTTTTTACTCCTATCAACAGCCCAAACAAGTTTCTAAAAGGATGAGTTTGCAACTACTTTACTTTTGGAGAAAATTCAAAACATTCATTATTCAATAGGGCCCAAACTATCAAAAACCAGCGGTTTCAATGAACACACATTTCTTGGTAGAATCATGCAGGACTGAAATTTTTGATGTTTTTCTACTCCTCTCATGAGCCCAAACAAGTCTCTAAAAGCATGAGTTTGCAATTACTTTACTTTTGGAGAAAATTCAAAACATTCATTATTCAATAGAGCCCAATAGCAAAAATCAGGTTTTGAATGAAGAATCACATTTCTTGGTAGAATCATGCAGGATTGACATTTTTGATGGTTTTTTACTCCTCTCAACAGCCCAAACAAGTTTCTAAAAGGATGAGTTTGCAACTACTTTACTTTTGGAGAAAATTCAAAACATTCATTATTCAATAGGGCCCAAACTATCAAAAACCAGCGGTTTCAATGAACACACATTTCTTGGTAGAATCATGCAGGACTGAAATTTTTGATGTTTTTCTACTCCTCTCATGAGCCCAAACAAGTCTCTAAAAGCATGAGTTTGCAACTACTTTACTTTTGGAGAAAATTCAAAACATTCATTATTCAATAGAGCCCAATAGCAAAAATCAGGTTTTGAATGAAGAATCACATTTCTTGGTAGAATCATGCAGGATTGAAATTTTTGATGGTTTTTTACTCCTCTCAACAGCCCAAACAAGTTTCTAAAAGGATGAGTTTGCAACTACTTTACTTTTGGAGAAAATTCAAAACATTCATTATTCAATAGGGCCCAAAATATCAAAAACCAGCGGTTTGAATGAACACACATTTCTTGGTAGAATCGTGCAGGACTGAAATTTTTGATGTTTTTCTACTCCTCTCATGAGCCCAAACAAGTCTCTAAAAGGATGAGTTTGCAACTACTTTACTTTTGGAGAAAATTCAAAACATTCATTATTCAATAGAGCCCAATAGCAAAAACCAGCGTTTTGAATGAAGAATCACATTTCTTGGTAGAATCATGCAGGATTGAAATTTTTGATGGTTTTTTACTCCTCTCAACAGCCCAAACAAGTTTCTAAAAGGATGAGTTTGCAACTACTTTACTTTTGGAGAAAATTCAAAACATTCATTATTCAATAGGGCCCAAACTATCAAAAACCAGCGGTTTGAATGAACACACATTTTTTGGTAGAATCATGCAGGACTGAAATTTTTGATGTTTTTCTACTCCTCTCATGAGCCCAAACAAGTCTCTAAAAGCATGAGTTTGCAACTACTTTACTTTTGGAGAAAATTCAAAACATTCATTACTCAAAAGAGCCCAATAGCAAAAACCAGCGTTTTGAATGAACAATCAAATTTCTTGATAAAATCATGCAGGATTGAAATTTTTGATGGTTTTTTACTCCTCTCAACAGCCCAAACAATTTTCTAAAAGGATGAGTTTGCAACTACTTTACTTTTGTAGAAAATTCAAAACATTCATTATTCAATAGGGCCCAAACTATCAAAAACCAGCGGTTTCAATGAACACACATTTCTTGGTAGAATCATGCAGGACTGAAATTTTTGATGTTTTTCTACTACTCTCATGAGCCCAATCAAGTCTCTAAAAGCATGAGTTTGCAACTACTTTACTTTTGGAGAAAATTCAAAACATTCATTATTCAATAGAGCCCAATAGCAAAAATCAGGTTTTGAATGAAGAATCACATTTCTTGGTAGAATCATGCAGGATTGAAATTTTTGATGGTTTTTTACTCCTCTCAACAGCCCAAACAAGTTTCTAAAAGGATGAGTTTGTAACTACTTTACTTTTGGAGAAAATTCAAAACATTCATTATTCAATAGGGCCCAAACTATCAAAAACCAGCGGTTTCAATGAACACACATTTCTTGGTAGAATCATGCAGGACTGAAATTTTTGATGTTTTTCTACTCCTCTCATGAGCCCAAACAAGTCTCTAAAAGCATGAGTTTGCAACTACTTTACTTTTGGAGAAAATTCAAAACATTCATTATTCAATAGAGCCCAATAGCAAAAATCAGGTTTTGAATGAAGAATCACATTTCTTGGTAGAATCATGCAGGATTGAAATTTTTGATGGTTTTTTACTCCTCTCAACAGCCCAAACAAGTTTCTAAAAGGATGAGTTTGCAACTACTTTACTTTTGGAGAAAATTCAAAACATTCATTATTCAATAGGGCCCAAACTATCAAAAACCAGCAGTTTCAATGAACACACATTTCTTGGTAGAATCATGCAGGACTGAAATTTTTGATGTTTTTCTACTCCTCTCATGAGCCCAAACAAGTCTCTAAAAGCATGAGTTTGCAACTACTTTACTTTTGGAGAAAATTCAAAACATTCATTACTCAAAAGAGCCCAATAGCAAAAACCAGCGTTTTGAATGAACAATCAAATTTCTTGATAAAATCATGCAGGATTGAAATTTTTGATGGTTTTTTACTCCTCTCAACAGCCCAAACAATTTTCTAAAAGGATGAGTTTGCAACTACTTTACTTTTGGAGAAAATTCAAAACATTCATTATTCAATAGGGCCCAAACTATCAAAAACCAGCGGTTTCAATGAACACACATTTCTTGGTAGAATCATGCAGGACTGAAATTTTTGATGTTTTTCTACTCCTCTCATGAGCCCAATCAAGTCTCTAAAAGCATGAGTTTGCAACTACTTTACTTTTGGAGAAAATTCAAAACATTCATTATTCAATAGAGCCCAATAGCAAAAATCAGGTTTTGAATGAAGAATCACATTTCTTGGTAGAATCATGCAGGATTGAAATTTTTGATGGTTTTTTACTCCTCTCAACAGCCCAAACAAGTTTCTAAAAGGATGAGTTTGTAACTACTTTACTTTTGGAGAAAATTCAAAACATTCATTATTCAATAGGGCCCAAACTATCAAAAACCAGCGGTTTCAATGAACACACATTTCTTGGTAGAATCATGCAGGACTGAAATTTTTGATGTTTTTCTACTCCTCTCATGAGCCCAAACAAGTCTCTAAAAGCATGAGTTTGCAACTACTTTACTTTTGGAGAAAATTCAAAACATTCATTATTCAATAGAGCCCAATAGCAAAAATCAGGTTTTGAATGAAGAATCACATTTCTTGGTAGAATCATGCAGGATTGAAATTTTTGATGGTTTTTTACTCCTCTCAACAGCCCAAACAAGTTTCTAAAAGGATGAGTTTGCAACTACTTTACTTTTGGAGAAAATTCAAAACATTCATTATTCAATAGGGCCCAAACTATCAAAAACCAGCGGTTTCAATGAACACACATTTCTTGGTAGAATCATGCAGGACTGAAATTTTTGATGTTTTTCTACTCCTCTCATGAGCCCAAACAAGTCTCTAAAAGCATGAGTTTGCAACTACTTTACTTTTGGAGAAAATTCAAAACATTCATTATTCAATAGAGCCCAATAGCAAAAATCAGGTTTTGAATGAAGAATCACATTTCTTGGTAAAATCATGCAGGATTGAAATTTTTGATGGTTTTTTACTCCTCTCAACAGCCCAAACAAATTTCTAAAAGGATGAGTTTGCAACTACTTTACTTTTGGAGAAAATTCAAAACATTCATTATTCAATAGGGCCCAAACTATCAAAAACCAGCGGTTTCAATGAACACACATTTCTTGGTAGAATCATGCAGGACTGAAATTTTTGATGTTTTTCTACTCCTCTCATGAGCCCAAACAAGTCTCTAAAAGGATGAGTTTGCAACTACTTTACTTTTGGAGAAAATTCAAAACATTCATTATTCAATAGAGCCCAATGGCAAAAACCAGCGTTTTGAATGAAGAATCACATTTCTTGGTAGAATCATGCAGGATTGAAATTTTTGATGGTTTTTTACTCCTCTCAACAGCCCAAACAAGTTTCTAAAAGGATGAGTTTGCAACTACTTTACTTTTGGAGAAAATTCAAAACATTCATTATTCAATAGGGCCCAAACTATCAAAAACCAGCGGTTTGAATGAACACACATTTCTTGGTAGAATCATGCAGGACTGAAATTTTTGATGTTTTTCTACTCCTCTCATGAGCCCAAACAAGTCTCTAAAAGCAAGAGTTTGCAACTACTTTACTTTTGGAGAAAATTCAAAACATTCATTATTCAATAGAGCCCAATAGCAAAAATCAGGTTTTGAATGAAGAATCACATTTCTTGGTAGAATCATGCAGGATTGAAATTTTTGATGGTTTTTTACTCCTCTCAACAGCTCAAACAAGTTTCTAAAAGGATGAGTTTGTAACTACTTTACTTTTGGAGAAAATTCAAAACATTCATTATTCAATAGGGCCCAAACTATCAAAAACCAGCGGTTTCAATGAACACACATTTCTTGGTAGAATCATGCAGGACTGAAATTTTTGATGTTTTTCTACTCCTCTCATGAGCCCAAACAAGTCTCTAAAAGCATGAGTTTGCAACTACTTTACTTTTGGAGAAAATTCAAAACATTCATTATTCAATAGAGCCCAATAGCAAAAATCAGGTTTTGAATGAAGAATCACATTTCTTGGTAAAATCATGCAGGATTGAAATTTTTCATGTTTTTTTACTCCTCTCAACAGCCCAAACAAGTTTCTAAAAGGATGAGTTTGCAACTACTTTACTTTTGGAGAAAATTCAAAACATTCATTATTCAATAGGGCCCAAACTATCAAAAACCAGCGGTTTGAATGAACACACATTTCTTGGTAGAATCATGCAGGACTGAAATTTTTGATGTTTTTCTACTCCTCTCATGAGCCCAAACAAGTCTCTAAAAGCATGAGTTTGCAACTACTTTACTTTTGGAGAAAATTCAAAACATTCATTACTCAAAAGAGCCCAATAGCAAAAACCAGCGTTTTGAATGAAGAATCACATTTCTTGGTAGAATCATGCAGGATTGAAATTTTTGATGGTTTTTTACTCCTCTCAACAGCCCAAACAAGTTTCTAAAAGGATGAGTTTGCAACTACTTTACTTTTGGAGAAAATTCAAAACATTCATTATTCAATAGGGCCCAAACTATCAAAAACCAGCGGTTTCAATGAACACACATTTCTTGGTAGAATCATGCAGGACTGAAATTTTTGATGTTTTTCTACTCCTCTCATGAGCCCAAACAAGTCTCTAAAAGGATGAGTTTGCAACTACTTTACTTTTGGAGAAAATTCAAAACATTCATTATTCAATAGAGCCCAATAGCAAAAATCAGGTTTTGAATGAAGAATCACATTTCTTGGTAGAATCATGCAGGATTGAAATTTTTGATGGTTTTTTACTCCTCTCAACAGCCCAAACAAGTTTCTAAAAGGATGAGTTTGCAACTACTTTACTTTTGGAGAAAATTCAAAACATTCATTATTCAATAGGGCCCAAACTATCAAAAACCAGCGGTTTCAATGAACACACATTTCTTGGTAGAATCATGCAGGACTGAAATTTTTGATGTTTTTCTACTCCTCTCATGAGCCCAAACAAGTCTCTAAAAGCATGAGTTTGCAACTACTTTACTTTTGGAGAATATTCAAAACATTCATTATTCAATAGAGCCCAATAGCAAAAATCAGGTTTTGAATGAAGAATCACATTTCTTGGTAAAATCATGCAGGATTGAAATTTTTGATGGTTTTTTACTCCTCTCAACAGCCCAAACAAGTTTCTAAAAGGATGAGTTTGCAACTACTTTACTT
Source organism: Dendrobates tinctorius (assembly GCF_039654945.1). NCBI lineage: Eukaryota > Metazoa > Chordata > Amphibia > Anura > Dendrobatidae > Dendrobates > Dendrobates tinctorius. The sequence goes on along the minus strand of NW_027361701.1, from coordinate 12,470,141 downwards.
TTGGAGAAAATTCAAAACATTCATTATTCAATAGGGCCCAAACTATCAAAAACCAGCGGTTTCAATTAACACACATTTCTTGGTAGAATCATGCAGGACTGAAATTTTTGATGTTTTTCTACTCCTCTCATGAGCCCAAACAAGTCTCTAAAAGCATGAGTTTGCAACTACTTTACTTTTGGAGAAAATTCAAAACATTCACTATTCAATAGAGCCCAATAGCAAAAATCAGGTTTTGAATGAAGAATCACATTTCTTGGTAAAATCATGCAGGATTAAAATTTTTGATGATTTTTTACTCCTCTCAACAGCCCAAACAAGTTTCTAAAAGGATGAGTTTGCAACTACTTTACTTTTGGAGAAAATTCAAAACATTCATTATTCAATAGGGCCCAAAATATCAAAAACCAGCGGGTTGAATGAACACACATTCCTTGGTAGAATCGTGCAGGACTGAAATTTTTGATGTTTTACTACTCCTCTCATGAGCCCAAACAAGTCTCTAAAAGGATGAGTTTGCAACTACTTTACTTTTGGAGAAAATTCAAAACATTCATTATTCAATAGAGCCCAATAGCAAAAACCAGCGTTTTGAATGAAGAATCACATTTCTTGGTAGAATCATGCAGGATTGAAATTTTTGATGGTTTTTTACTCCTCTCATCAGCCCAAACAAGTTTCTAAAAGGATGAGTTTGCAACTACTTTACTTTTGGAGAAAATTCAAAACATTCATTATTCAATAGGGCTCAAACTATCAAAAACCAGCGGTTTGAATGAACACATATTTCTTGGTAGAATCATGCAGGACTGAAATTTTTGATGTTTTTCTACTCCTCTCATGAGCCCAAACAAGTCTCTAAAAGCATGAGTTTGCAACTACTTTACTTTTGGAGAAAATTCAAAACATTCATTACTCAAAAGAGCCCAATAGCAAAAACCAGCGTTTTGAATGAAGAATCACATTTCTTGGTAGAATCATGCAGGATTGAAATTTTTGATGGTTTTTTACTCCTCTCAACAGCCCAAACAAGTTTCTAAAAGGATGAGTTTGCAACTACTTTAGTTTTGGAGAAAATTCAAAACATTCATTATTCAATAGGGCCCAAACTATCAAAAACCAGCGGTTTCAATGAACACACATTTCTTGGTAGAATCATGCAGGACTGAAATTTTTGATGTTTTTCTACTCCTCTCATGAGCCCAAACAAGTCTCTAAAAGCATGAGTTTGCAACTACTTTACTTTTGGAGAATATTCAAAACATTCATTATTCAATAGAGCCCAATAGCAAAAATCAGGTTTTGAATGAAGAATCACATTTCTTGGTAAAATCATGCAGGATTGAAATTTTTGATGGTTTTTTACTCCTCTCAACAGCCCAAACAAGTTTCTAAAAGGATGAGTTTGCAACTACTTTACTTTTGGAGAAAATTCAAAACATTCATTATTCAATAGGGCCCAAACTATCAAAAACCAGCGGTTTCAATGAACACACATTTCTTGGTAGAATCATGCAGGACTGAAATTTTTGATGTTTTTCTACTCCTCTCATGAGTCCAAACAAGTCTCTAAAAGCATGAGTTTGCAACTACTTTACTTTTGGAGAAAATTCAAAACGTTCACTATTCAATAGAGCCCAATTGCAAAAATCAGGTTTTGAATGAAGAATCACATTTCTTGGTAAAATCATGCAGGATTGAAATTTTTGATGGTTTTTTACTCCTCTCAACAGCCCAAACAAGTTTCTAAAAGGATGAGTTTGCAACTACTTTACTTTTGGAGAAAATTCAAAACATTCATTATTCAATAGGGCCCAAACTATCAAAAACCAGCGGTTTCAATGAACACACATTTCTTGGTAGAATCATGCAGGACTGAAATTTTTGATGTTTTTCTACTCCTCTCATGAGCCCAAACAAGTCTCTAAAAGCATGAGTTTGCAACTACTTTACTTTTGGAGAAAATTCAAAACATTCATTATTCAATACAGCCCAATAGCAAAAACCAGCGTTTTGAATGAAGAATCACATTTCTTGGTAGAATCATGCAGGATTGAAATTTTTGATGGTTTTTTACTCCTCTCAACATCCCAAACAAGTTTCTAAAAGGATGAGTTTGCAACTACTTTACTTTTGGAGAAAATTCAAAACATTCATTATTCAATAGGGCCCAAACTATCAAAAACCAGCGGTTTCAATGAACACACATTTCTTGGTAGAATCATGCAGGACTGAAATTTTTGATGTTTTTCTACTCCTCTCATGAGCCCAAACAAGTCTCTAAAAGCATGAGTTTGCAACTACTTTACTTTTGGAGAAAATTCAAAACATTCATTATTCAATAGAGCCCAATAGCAAAAATCAGGTTTTGAATGAAGAATCACATTTCTTGGTAGAATCATGCAGGATTGAAATTTTTGATGGTTTTTTAATCCTCTCAACAGCCCAAACAAGTTTCTAAAAGGATGAGTTTGCAACTACTTTACTTTTGGAGAAAATTCAAAACATTCATTATTCAATAGGGCCCAAACTATCAAAAACCAGCGGTTTCAATGAACACACATTTCTTGGTAAAATCATGCAGGACTGAAATTTTTGATGTTTTTCTACTCCTCTCATGAGCCCAAACAAGTCTCTAAAAGCATAAGTTTGCAACTACTTTACTTTTGGAGAAAATTCAAAACATTCACTATTCAATAGAGCCCAATAGCAAAAATCAGGTTTTGAATGAAGAATCACATTTCTTGGTAAAATCATGCAGGATTGAAATTTTTGATGGTTTTTTACTCCTCTCAACAGCCCAAACAAGTTTCTAAAAGGATGAGTTTGCAACTACTTTACTTTTGGAGAAAATTCAAAACATTCATTATTCAATAGGGCCCAAACTATCAAAAACCAGCGGTTTCAATGAACACACATTTCTTGGTAGAATCATGCAGGACTGAAATTTTTGATGTTTTTCTACTCCTCTCATGAGCCCAAACAAGTCTCTAAAAGCATGAGTTTGCAACTACTTTACTTTTGGAGAAAATTCAAAACATTCACTATTCAATAGAGCCCAATAGCAAAAATCAGGTTTTGAATGAAGAATCACATTTCTTGGTAGAATCATGCAGGATTGAAATTTTTGATGGTTTTTTACTCCTCTCAACAGCCCAAACAAGTTTCTAAAAGGATGAGTTTGCAACTACTTTACTTTTGGAGAAAATTCAAAACATTCATTATACAATAGGGCCCAAAATATCAAAAACCAGCGGTTTGAATGAACACACATTTCTTGGTAGAATCGTGCAGGACTGAAATTTTTGATGTTTTTCTACTCCTCTCATGAGCCCAAACAAGTCTCTAAAAGTATGAGTTTGCAACTACTTTACTTTTGGAGAAAATTCAAAACATTCATTATTCAATAGAGCCCAATAGCAAAAACCAGCGTTTTGAATGAAGAATCACATTTCTTGGTAGAATCATGCAGGATTGAAATTTTTGATGGATTTTTACTCCTCTCAACAGCCCAAACAAGTTTCTAAAAGGATGAGTTTGCAACTACTTTACTTTTGGAGAAAATTCAAAACATTCATTATTCAATAGGGCCCAAACTATCAAAAACCAGCGGTTTGAATGAACACACATTTCTTGGTAGAATCATGCAGGACTGAAATTTTTGATGTTTTTCTACTCCTCTCATGAGCCCAAACAAGTCTCTAAAAGCATGAGTTTGCAACTACTTTACTTTTGGAGAAAATTCAAAACATTCATTACTCAAAAGAGCCCAATAGCAAAAACCAGCGTTTTGAATGAAGAATCACATTTCTTGGTAGAATCATGCAGGATTGAAATTTTTGATGGTTTTTTACTCCTCTCAACAGCCCAAACAAGTTTCTAAAAGGATGAGTTTGCAACTACTTTACTTTTGGAGAAAATTCAAAACATTCATTATTCAATAGGGCCCAAACTATCAAAAACCAGCGGTTTCAATGAACACACATTTCTTGGTAGAATCATGCAGGACTGAAATTTTTGATGTTTTTCTACTCCTCTCATGAGCCCAAACAAGTCTCTAAAAGCATGAGTTTGCAACTACTTTACTTTTGGAGAAAATTCAAAACATTAATTATTCAATAGAGCCCAATAGCAAAAATCAGGTTTTGAATGAAGAATCACATTTCTTGGTAGAATCATGCAGGATTGAAATTTTTGATGGTTTTTTACTCCTCTCAACAGCCCAAACAAGTTTCTAAAAGGATGAGTTTGTAACTACTTTACTTTTGGAGAAAATTCAAAACATTCATTATTCAATAGGGCCCAAACTATCAAAAACCAGCGGTTTCAATGAACACACATTTCTTGGTAGAATCATGCAGGACTGAAATTTTTGATGTTTTTCTACTCCTCTCATGAGCCCAAACAAGTCTCTAAAAGCATGAGTTTGCAACTACTTTACTTTTGGAGAAATTTCAAAACATTCATTATTCAATAGAGCCCAATAGCAAAAATCAGGTTTTGAATGAAGAATCACATTTCTTGGTAAAATCATGCAGGATTGAAATTTTTGATGGTTTTTTACTCCTCTCAACAGCCCAAATAAGTTTCTAAAAGGATGAGTTTGCAACTACTTTACTTTTGGAGAAAATTCAAAACATTCATTATTCAATAGGGCCCAAACTATCAAAAACCAGCGGTTTGAATGAACACACATTTCTTGGTAGAATCATGCAGGACTGAAATTTTTGATGTTTTTCTACTCCTCTCATGAGCCCAAACAAGTCTCTAAAAGCATGAGTTTGCAACTACTTTACTTTTGGAGAAAATTCAAAACATTCATTACTCAAAAGAGCCCAATAGCAAAAACCAGCGTTTTGAATGAAGAATCACATTTCTTGGTAGAATCATGCAGGATTGAAATTTTTGATGGTTTTTTACTCTTCTCAACAGCCCAAACAAGTTTCTAAAAGGATGAGTTTGCAACTACTTTACTTTTGGAGAAAATTCAAAACATTCATTATTCAATAGGGCCCAAACTATCAAAAACCAGTGGTTTCAATGAACACACATTTCTTGGTAGAATCATGCAGGACTGAAATTTTTGATGTTTTTCTACTCCTCTCATGAGCCCAAACAAGTCTCTAAAAGCATGAGTTTGCAACTACTTTACTTTTGGAGAAAATTCAAAACATTCATTATTCAATAGAGCCCAATAGCAAAAATCAGGTTTTGAATGAAGAATCACATTTCTTGGTAAAATCATGCAGGATTGAAATTTTTGATGGTTTTTTACTTCACTCAACAGCCCAAACAAGTTTCTAAAAGGATGAGTTTGGAACTACTTTACTTTTGGAGAAAATTCAAAACATTCATTATTCAATAGGGCCCAAACTATCAAAAACCAGCGGTTTCAATGAACACACATTTCTTGGTAGAATCATGCAGGACTGAAATTTTTGATGTTTTTCTACTCCTCTCATGAGCCCAAACAAGTCTCTAAAAGCATGAGTTTGCAACTACTTTACTTTTGGAGAAAATTCAAAACATTCACTATTCAATAGAGCCCAATAGCAAAAATCAGGTTTTGAATGAATAATCACATTTCTTGGTAAAATCATGCAGGATTGAAATTTTTGATGGTATTTTACTCCTCTCAACAGCCCAAACAAGTTTCTAAAAGGATGAGTTTGCAACTACTTTACTTTTGGAGAAAATTCAAAACATTCATTATTCAATAGGGCCCAAACTATCAAAAACCAGCGGTTTCAATGAACACACATTTCTTGGTAGAATCATGCAGGACTGAAATTTTTGATGTTTTTCTACTCCTCTCATGAGCCCAAACAAGTCTCTAAAAGCATGAGTTTGCAATTACTTTACTTTTGGAGAAAATTCAAAACATTCATTATTCAATAGAGCCCAATAGCAAAAATCAGGTTTTGAATGAAGAATCACATTTCTTGGTAGAATCATGCAGGATTGAAATTTTTGATGGTTTTTTACTCCTCTCAACAGCCCAAACAAGTTTCTAAAAGGATGAGTTTGCAACTACTTTACTTTTGGAGAAAATTCAAAACATTCATTATTCAATAGGGCCCAAACTATCAAAAACCAGCGGTTTCAATGAACACACATTTCTTGGTAGAATCATGCAGGACTGAAATTTTTGATGTTTTTCTACTCCTCTCATGAGCCCAAACAAGTCTCTAAAAGCATGAGTTTGCAACTACTTTACTTTTGGAGAAAATTCAAAACATTCATTATTCAATAGAGCCCAATAGCAAAAATCAGGTTTTGAATGAAGAATCACATTTCTTGGTAGAATCATGCAGGATTGAAATTTTTGATGGTTTTTTACTCCTCTCAACAGCCCAAACAAGTTTCTAAAAGGATGAGTTTGCAACTACTTTACTTTTGGAGAAAATTCAAAACATTCATTATTCAATAGGGCCCAAACTATCAAAAACCAGCGGTTTGAATGAACACACATTTTTTGGTAGAATCATGCAGGACTGAAATTTTTGATGTTTTTCTACTCCTCTCATGAGCCCAAACAAGTCTCTAAAAGCATGAGTTTGCAACTACTTTACTTTTGGAGAAAATTCAAAACATTCATTACTCAAAAGAGCCCAATAGCAAAAACCAGCGTTTTGAATGAACAATCAAATTTCTTGATAAAATCATGCAGGATTGAAATTTTTGATGGTTTTTTACTCCTCTCAACAGCCCAAACAATTTTCTAAAAGGATGAGTTTGCAACTACTTTACTTTTGGAGAAAATTCAAAACATTCATTATTCAATAGGGCCCAAACTATCAAAAACCAGCGGTTTCAATGAACACACATTTCTTGGTAGAATCATGCAGGACTGAAATTTTTGATGTTTTTCTACTCCTCTCATGAGCCCAATCAAGTCTCTAAAAGCATGAGTTTGCAACTACTTTACTTTTGGAGAAAATTCAAAACATTCATTATTCAATAGAGCCCAATAGCAAAAATCAGGTTTTGAATGAAGAATCACATTTCTTGGTAGAATCATGCAGGATTGAAATTTTTGATGGTTTTTTACTCCTCTCAACAGCCCAAACAAGTTTCTAAAAGGATGAGTTTGTAACTACTTTACTTTTGGAGAAAATTCAAAACATTCATTATTCAATAGGGCCCAAACTATCAAAAACCAGCGGTTTCAATGAACACACATTTCTTGGTAGAATCATGCAGGACTGAAATTTTTGATGTTTTTCTACTCCTCTCATGAGCCCAAACAAGTCTCTAAAAGCATGAGTTTGCAACTACTTTACTTTTGGAGAAAATTCAAAACATTCATTACTCAAAAGAGCCCAATAGCAAAAACCAGCGTTTTGAATGAACAATCAAATTTCTTGATAAAATCATGCAGGATTGAAATTTTTGATGGTTTTTTACTCCTCTCAACAGCCCAAACAATTTTCTAAAAGGATGAGTTTGCAACTACTTTACTTTTGGAGAAAATTCAAAACATTCATTATTCAATAGGGCCCAAACTATCAAAAACCAGCGGTTTCAATGAACACACATTTCTTGGTAGAATCATGCAGGACTGAAATTTTTGATGTTTTTCTACTCCTCTCATGAGCCCAATCAAGTCTCTAAAAGCATGAGTTTGCAACTACTTTACTTTTGGAGAAAATTCAAAACATTCATTATTCAATAGAGCCCAATAGCAAAAATCAGGTTTTGAATGAAGAATCACATTTCTTGGTAGAATCATGCAGGATTGAAATTTTTGATGGTTTTTTACTCCTCTCAACAGCCCAAACAAGTTTCTAAAAGGATGAGTTTGTAACTACTTTACTTTTGGAGAAAATTCAAAACATTCATTATTCAATAGGGCCCAAACTATCAAAAACCAGCGGTTTCAATGAACACACATTTCTTGGTAGAATCATGCAGGACTGAAATTTTTGATGTTTTTCTACTCCTCTCATGAGCCCAAACAAGTCTCTAAAAGCATGAGTTTGCAACTACTTTACTTTTGGAGAAAATTCAAAACATTCATTATTCAATAGAGCCCAATAGCAAAAATCAGGTTTTGAATGAAGAATCACATTTCTTGGTAGAATCATGCAGGATTGAAATTTTTGATGGTTTTTTACTCCTCTCAACAGCCCAAACAAGTTTCTAAAAGGATGAGTTTGCAACTACTTTACTTTTGGAGAAAATTCAAAACATTCATTATTCAATAGGGCCCAAACTATCAAAAACCAGCGGTTTCAATGAACACACATTTCTTGGTAGAATCATGCAGGACTGAAATTTTTGATGTTTTTCTACTCCTCTCATGAGCCCAAACAAGTCTCTAAAAGCATGAGTTTGCAACTACTTTACTTTTGGAGAAAATTCAAAACATTCATTATTCAATAGAGCCCAATAGCAAAAATCAGGTTTTGAATGAAGAATCACATTTCTTGGTAAAATCATGCAGGATTGAAATTTTTGATGTTTTTTTACTCCTCTCAACAGCCCAAACAAGTTTCTAAAAGGATGAGTTTGCAACTACTTTACTTTTGGAGAAAATTCAAAACATTCATTATTCAATAGGGCCCAAACTATCAAAAACCAGCGGTTTCAATGAACACACATTTCTTGGTAGAATCATGCAGGACTGAAAGTTTTGATGTTTTTCTACTCCTCTCATGAGCCCAAACAAGTCTCTAAAAGGATGAGTTTGCAACTACTTTACTTTTGGAGAAAATTCAAAACATTCATTATTCAATAGAGCCCAATGGCAAAAACCAGCGTTTTGAATGAAGAATCACATTTCTTGGTAGAATCATGCAGGATTGAAATTTTTGATGGTTTTTTACTCCTCTCAACAGCCCAAACAAGTTTCTAAAAGGATGAGTTTGCAACTACTTTACTTTTGGAGAAAATTCAAAACATTCATTATTCAATAGGGCCCAAACTATCAAAAACCAGCGGTTTGAATGAACACACATTTCTTGGTAGAATCATGCAGGACTGAAATTTTTGATGTTTTTCTACTCCTCTCATGAGCCCAAACAAGTCTCTAAAAGCAAGAGTTTGCAACTACTTTACTTTTGGAGAAAATTCAAAACATTCATTATTCAATAGAGCCCAATAGCAAAAATCAGGTTTTGAATGAAGAATCACATTTCTTGGTAGAATCATGCAGGATTGAAATTTTTGATGGTTTTTTACTCCTCTCAACAGCTCAAACAAGTTTCTAAAAGGATGAGTTTGTAACTACTTTACTTTTGGAGAAAATTCAAAACATTCATTATTCAATAGGGCCCAAACTATCAAAAACCAGCGGTTTCAATGAACACACATTTCTTGGTAGAATCATGCAGGACTGAAATTTTTGATGTTTTTCTACTCCTCTCATGAGCCCAAACAAGTCTCTAAAAGCATGAGTTTGCAACTACTTTACTTTTGGAGAAAATTCAAAACATTCATTATTCAATAGAGCCCAATAGCAAAAATCAGGTTTTGAATGAAGAATCACATTTCTTGGTAAAATCATGCAGGATTGAAATTTTTCATGTTTTTTTACTCCTCTCAACAGCCCAAACAAGTTTCTAAAAGGATGAGTTTGCAACTACTTTACTTTTGGAGAAAATTCAAAACATTCATTATTCAATAGGGCCCAAACTATCAAAAACCAGCGGTTTGAATGAACACACATTTCTTGGTAGAATCATGCAGGACTGAAATTTTTGATGTTTTTCTACTCCTCTCATGAGCCCAAACAAGTCTCTAAAAGCATGAGTTTGCAACTACTTTACTTTTGGAGAAAATTCAAAACATTCATTACTCAAAAGAGCCCAATAGCAAAAACCAGCGTTTTGAATGAAGAATCACATTTCTTGGTAGAATCATGCAGGATTGAAATTTTTGATGGTTTTTTACTCCTCTCAACAGCCCAAACAAGTTTCTAAAAGGATGAGTTTGCAACTACTTTACTTTTGGAGAAAATTCAAAACATTCATTATTCAATAGGGCCCAAACTATCAAAAACCAGCGGTTTCAATGAACACACATTTCTTGGTAGAATCATGCAGGACTGAAATTTTTGATGTTTTTCTACTCCTCTCATGAGCCCAAACAAGTCTCTAAAAGCATGAGTTTGCAACTACTTTACTTTTGGAGAAAATTCAAAACATTCACTATTCAATAGAGCCCAATAGCAAAAATCAGGTTTTGAATGAAGAATCACATTTCTTGGTAAAATCATGCAGGATTAAAATTTTTGATGATTTTTTACTCCTCTCAACAGCCCAAACAAGTTTCTAAAAGGATGAGTTTGCAACTACTTTACTTTTGGAGAAAATTCAAAACATTCATTATTCAATAGGGCCCAAAATATCAAAAACCAGCGGTTTGAATGAACACACATTCCTTGGTAGAATCGTGCAGGACTGAAATTTTTGATGTTTTACTACTCCTCTCATGAGCCCAAACAAGTCTCTAAAAGGATGAGTTTGCAACTACTTTACTTTTGGAGAAAATTCAAAACATTCATTATTCAATAGAGCCCAATAGCAAAAACCAGCGTTTTGAATGAAGAATCACATTTCTTGGTAGAATCATGCAGGATTGAAATTTTTGATGGTTTTTTACTCCTCTCATCAGCCCAAACAAGTTTCTAAAAGGATGAGTTTGCAACTACTTTACTTTTGGAGAAAATTCAAAACATTCATTATTCAATAGGGCTCAAACTATCAAAAACCAGCGGTTTGAATGGACACATATTTCTTGGTAGAATCATGCAGGACTGAAATTTTTGATGTTTTTCTACTCCTCTCATGAGCCCAAACAAGTCTCTAAAAGCATGAGTTTGCAACTACTTTACTTTTGGAGAAAATTCAAAACATTCATTACTCAAAAGAGCCCAATAGCAAAAACCAGCGTTTTGAATGAAGAATCACATTTCTTGGTAGAATCATGCAGGATTGAAATTTTTGATGGTTTTTTACTCCTCTCAACAGCCCAAACAAGTTTCTAAAAGGATGAGTTTGCAACTACTTTAGTTTTGGAGAAAATTCAAAACATTCATTATTCAATAGGGCCCAAACTATCAAAAACCAGCGGTTTCAATGAACACACATTTCTTGGTAGAATCATGCAGGACTGAAATTTTTGATGTTTTTCTACTCCTCTCATGAGCCCAAACAAGTCTCTAAAAGCATGAGTTTGCAACTACTTTACTTTTGGAGAATATTCAAAACATTCATTATTCAATAGAGCCCAATAGCAAAAATCAGGTTTTGAATGAAGAATCACATTTCTTAGTAAAATCATGCAGGATTGAAATTTTTGATGGTTTTTTACTCCTCTCCACATCCCAAACAAGTTTCTAAAAGGATGAGTTTGCAACTACTTTACTTTTGGAGAAAATTCAAAACATTCATTATTCAATAGGGCCCAAACTATCAAAAACCAGCGGTTTCAATGAACACACATTTCTTGGTAGAATCATGCAGGACTGAAATTTTTGATGTTTTTCTACTCCTCTCATGAGTCCAAACAAGTCTCTAAAAGCATGAGTTTGCAACTACTTTACTTTTGGAGAAAATTCAAAACGTTCACTATTCAATAGAGCCCAATTGCAAAAATCAGGTTTTGAATGAAGAATCACATTTCTTGGTAAAATCATGCAGGATTGAAATTTTTGATGGTTTTTTACTCCTCTCAACAGCCCAAACAAGTTTCTAAAAGGATGAGTTTGCAACTACTTTACTTTTGGAGAAAATTCAAAACATTCATTATTCAATAGGGCCCAAACTATCAAAAACCAGCGGTTTCAATGAACACACATTTCTTGGTAGAATCATGCAGGACTGAAATTTTTGATGTTTTTCTACTCCTCTCATGAGCCCAAACAAGTCTCTAAAAGCATGAGTTTGCAACTACTTTACTTTTGGAGAAAATTCAAAACATTCATTATTCAATACAGCCCAATAGCAAAAACCAGCGTTTTGAATGAAGAATCACATTTCTTGGTAGAATCATGCAGGATTGAAATTTTTGATGGTTTTTTACTCCTCTCAACATCCCAAACAAGTTTCTAAAAGGATGAGTTTGCAACTACTTTACTTTTGGAGAAAATTCAAAACATTCATTATTCAATAGGGCCCAAACTATCAAAAACCAGCGGTTTCAATGAACACACATTTCTTGGTAGAATCATGCAGGACTGAAATTTTTGATGTTTTTCTACTCCTCTCATGAGCCCAAACAAGTCTCTAAAAGCATGAGTTTGCAACTACTTTACTTTTGGAGAAAATTCAAAACATTCATTATTCAATAGAGCCCAATAGCAAAAATCAGGTTTTGAATGAAGAATCACATTTCTTGGTAGAATCATGCAGGATTGAAATTTTTGATGGTTTTTTAATCCTCTCAACAGCCCAAACAAGTTTCTAAAAGGATGAGTTTGCAACTACTTTACTTTTGGAGAAAATTCAAAACATTCATTATTCAATAGGGCCCAAACTATCAAAAACCAGCGGTTTCAATGAACACACATTTCTTGGTAAAATCATGCAGGACTGAAATTTTTGATGTTTTTCTACTCCTCTCATGAGCCCAAACAAGTCTCTAAAAGCATAAGTTTGCAACTACTTTACTTTTGGAGAAAATTCAAAACATTCACTATTCAATAGAGCCCAATAGCAAAAATCAGGTTTTGAATGAAGAATCACATTTCTTGGTAAAATCATGCAGGATTGAAATTTTTGATGGTTTTTTACTCCTCTCAACAGCCCAAACAAGTTTCTAAAAGGATGAGTTTGCAACTACTTTACTTTTGGAGAAAATTCAAAACATTCATTATTCAATAGGGCCCAAACTATCAAAAACCAGCGGTTTCAATGAACACACATTTCTTGGTAGAATCATGCAGGACTGAAATTTTTGATGTTTTTCTACTCCTCTCATGAGCCCAAACAAGTCTCTAAAAGCATGAGTTTGCAACTACTTTACTTTTGGAGAAAATTCAAAACATTCACTATTCAATAGAGCCCAATAGCAAAAATCAGGTTTTGAATGAAGAATCACATTTCTTGGTAGAATCATGCAGGATTGAAATTTTTGATGGTTTTTTACTCCTCTCAACAGCCCAAACAAGTTTCTAAAAGGATGAGTTTGCAACTACTTTACTTTTGGAGAAAATTCAAAACATTCATTATACAATAGGGCCCAAAATATCAAAAACCAGCGGTTTGAATGAACACACATTTCTTGGTAGAATCGTGCAGGACTGAAATTTTTGATGTTTTTCTACTCCTCTCATGAGCCCAAACAAGTCTCTAAAAGTATGAGTTTGCAACTACTTTACTTTTGGAGAAAATTCAAAACATTCATTATTCAATAGAGCCCAATAGCAAAAACCAGCGTTTTGAATGAAGAATCACATTTCTTGGTAGAATCATGCAGGATTGAAATTTTTGATGGATTTTTACTCCTCTCAACAGCCCAAACAAGTTTCTAAAAGGATGAGTTTGCAACTACTTTACTTTTGGAGAAAATTCAAAACATTCATTATTCAATAGGGCCCAAACTATCAAAAACCAGCGGTTTGAATGAACACACATTTCTTGGTAGAATCATGCAGGACTGAAATTTTTGATGTTTTTCTACTCCTCTCATGAGCCCAAACAAGTCTCTAAAAGCATGAGTTTGCAACTACTTTACTTTTGGAGAAAATTCAAAACATTCATTACTCAAAAGAGCCCAATAGCAAAAACCAGCGTTTTGAATGAAGAATCACATTTCTTGGTAGAATCATGCAGGATTGAAATTTTTGATGGTTTTTTACTCCTCTCAACAGCCCAAACAAGTTTCTAAAAGGATGAGTTTGCAACTACTTTACTTTTGGAGAAAATTCAAAACATTCATTATTCAATAGGGCCCAAACTATCAAAAACCAGCGGTTTCAATGAACACACATTTCTTGGTAGAATCATGCAGGACTGAAATTTTTGATGTTTTTCTACTCCTCTCATGAGCCCAAACAAGTCTCTAAAAGCATGAGTTTGCAACTACTTTACTTTTGGAGAAAATTCAAAACATTAATTATTCAATAGAGCCCAATAGCAAAAATCAGGTTTTGAATGAAGAATCACATTTCTTGGTAGAATCATGCAGGATTGAAATTTTTGATGGTTTTTTACTCCTCTCAACAGCCCAAACAAGTTTCTAAAAGGATGAGTTTGTAACTACTTTACTTTTGGAGAAAATTCAAAACATTCATTATTCAATAGGGCCCAAACTATCAAAAACCAGCGGTTTCAATGAACACACATTTCTTGGTAGAATCATGCAGGACTGAAATTTTTGATGTTTTTCTACTCCTCTCATGAGCCCAAACAAGTCTCTAAAAGCATGAGTTTGCAACTACTTTACTTTTGGAGAAAATTCAAAACATTCATTATTCAATAGAGCCCAATAGCAAAAATCAGGTTTTGAATGAAGAATCACATTTCTTGGTAAAATCATGCAGGATTGAAATTTTTGATGGTTTTTTACTCCTCTCAACAGCCCAAATAAGTTTCTAAAAGGATGAGTTTGCAACTACTTTACTTTTGGAGAAAATTCAAAACATTCATTATTCAATAGGGCCCAAACTATCAAAAACCAGCGGTTTGAATGAACACACATTTCTTGGTAGAATCATGCAGGACTGAAATTTTTGATGTTTTTCTACTCCTCTCATGAGCCCAAACAAGTCTCTAAAAGCATGAGTTTGCAACTACTTTACTTTTGGAGAAAATTCAAAACATTCATTACTCAAAAGAGCCCAATAGCAAAAACCAGCGTTTTGAATGAAGAATCACATTTCTTGGTAGAATCATGCAGGATTGAAATTTTTGATGGTTTTTTACTCTTCTCAACAGCCCAAACAAGTTTCTAAAAGGATGAGTTTGCAACTACTTTACTTTTGGAGAAAATTCAAAACATTCATTATTCAATAGGGCCCAAACTATCAAAAACCAGCGGTTTCAATGAACACACATTTCTTGGTAGAATCATGCAGGACTGAAATTTTTGATGTTTTTCTACTCCTCTCATGAGCCCAAACAAGTCTCTAAAAGCATGAGTTTGCAACTACTTTACTTTTGGAGAAAATTCAAAACATTCATTATTCAATAGAGCCCAATAGCAAAAATCAGGTTTTGAATGAAGAATCACATTTCTTGGTAAAATCATGCAGGATTGAAATTTTTGATGGTTTTTTACTTCACTCAACAGCCCAAACAAGTTTCTAAAAGGATGAGTTTGGAACTACTTTACTTTTGGAGAAAATTCAAAACATTCATTATTCAATAGGGCCCAAACTATCAAAAACCAGCGGTTTCAATGAACACACATTTCTTGGTAGAATCATGCAGGACTGAAATTTTTGATGTTTTTCTACTCCTCTCATGAGCCCAAACAAGTCTCTAAAAGGATGAGTTTGCAACTACTTTACTTTTGGAGAAAATTCAAAACATTCATTATTCAATAGAGCCCAATGGCAAAAACCAGCGTTTTGAATGAAGAATCACATTTCTTGGTAGAATCATGCAGGATTGAAATTTTTGATGGTTTTTTACTCCTCTCAACAGCCCAAACAAGTTTCTAAAAGGATGAGTTTGCAACTACTTTACTTTTGGAGAAAATTCAAAACATTCATTATTCAATAGGGCCCAAACTATCAAAAACCAGCGGTTTGAATGAACACACATTTCTTGGTAGAATCATGCAGGACTGAAATTTTTGATGTTTTTCTACTCCTCTCATGAGCCCAAACAAGTCTCTAAAAGCATGAGTTTGCAACTACTTTACTTTTGGAGAAAATTCAAAACATTCATTATTCAATAGAGCCCAATAGCAAAAATCAGGTTTTGAATGAAGAATCACATTTCTTGGTAGAATCATGCAGGATTGAAATTTTTGATGGTTTTTTACTCCTCTCAACAGCCCAAACAAGTTTCTAAAAGGTTGAGTTTGTAACTACTTTACTTTTGGAGAAAATTCAAAACATTCATTATTCAATAGGGCCCAAACTATCAAAAACCAGCGGTTTCAATGAACACACATTTCTTGGTAGAATCATGCAGGACTGAAATTTTTGATGTTTTTCTACTCCTCTCATGAGCCCAAACAAGTCTCTAAAAGCATGAGTTTGCAACTACTTTACTTTTGGAGAAAATTCAAAACATTCATTATTCAATAGAGCCCAATAGCAAAAATCAGGTTTTGAATGAAGAATCACATTTCTTGGTAAAATCATGCAGGATTGAAATTTTTGATGTTTTTTTACTCCTCTCAACAGCCCAAACAAGTTTCTAAAAGGATGAGTTTGCAACTACTTTACTTTTGGAGAAAATTCAAAACATTCATTATTCAATAGGGCCCAAGCTATCAAAAACCAGCGGTTTGAATGAACACACATTTCTTGGTAGAATCATGCAGGACTGAAATTTTTGATGTTTTTCTACTCCTCTCATGAGCCCAAACAAGTCTCTAAAAGCATGAGTTTGCAACTACTTTACTTTTGGAGAAAATTCAAAACATTCATTACTCAAAAGAGCCCAATAGCAAAAACCAGCGTTTTGAATGAAGAATCACATTTCTTGGTAGAATCATGCAGGATTGAAATTTTTGATGGTTTTTTACTCCTCTCAACAGCCCAAACAAGTTTCTAAAAGGATGAGTTTGCAACTACTTTACTTTTGGAGAAAATTCAAAACATTCATTATTCAATAGGGCCCAAACTATCAAAAACCAGCGGTTTCAATGAACACACATTTCTTGGTAGAATCATGCAGGACTGAAATTTTTGATGTTTTTCTACTCCTCTCATGAGCCCAAACAAGTCTCTAAAAGCATGAGTTTGCAACTACTTTACTTTTGGAGAATATTCAAAACATTCATTATTCAATAGAGCCCAATAGCAAAAATCAGGTTTTGAATGAAGAATCACATTTCTTGGTAAAATCATGCAGGATTGAAATTTTTGATGGTTTTTTACTCCTCTCAACAGCCCAAACAAGTTTCTAAAAGGATGAGTTTGCAACTACTTTACTTTTGGAGAAAATTCAAAACATTCATTATTCAATAGGGCCCAAACTATCAAAAACCAGCGGTTTCAATGAACACACATTTCTTGGTAGAATCATGCAGGACTGAAATTTTTGATGTTTTTCTACTCCTCTCATGAGCCCAAACAAGTCTCTAAAAGCATGAGTTTGCAACTACTTTACTTTTGGAGAAAATTCAAAACATTCACTATTCAATAGAGCCCAATAGCAAAAATCAGGTTTTGAATGAAGAATCACATTTCTTGGTAAAATCATGCAGGATTAAAATTTTTGATGATTTTTTACTCCTCTCAACAGCCCAAACAAGTTTCTAAAAGGATGAGTTTGCAACTACTTTACTTTTGGAGAAAATTCAAAACATTCATTATTCAATAGGGCCCAAAATATCAAAAACCAGCGGTTTGAATGAACACACATTTCTTGGTAGAATCGTGCAGGACTGAAATTTTTGATGTTTTACTACTCCTCTCATGAGCCCAAACAAGTCTCTAAAAGGATGAGTTTGCAACTACTTTACTTTTGGAGAAAATTCAAAACATTCATTATTCAATAGAGCCCAATAGCAAAAACCAGCGTTTTGAATGAAGAATCACATTTCTTGGTAGAATCATGCAGGATTGAAATTTTTGATGGTTTTTTACTCCTCTCAACAGCCCAAACAAGTTTCTAAAAGGATGAGTTTGCAACTACTTTACTTTTGGAGAAAATTCAAAACATTCATTATTCAATAGGGCTCAAACTATCAAAAACCAGCGGTTTGAATGAACACATATTTCTTGGTAGAATCATGGAGGACTGAAATTTTTGATGTTTTTCTACTCCTCTCATGAGCCCAAACAAGTCTCTAAAAGCATGAGTTTGCAACTACTTTACTTTTGGAGAAAATTCAAAACATTCATTACTCAAAAGAGCCCAATAGCAAAAACCAGCGTTTTGAATGAAGAATCACATTTCTTGGTAGAATCATGCAGGATTGAAATTTTTGATGGTTTTTTACTCCTCTCAACAGCCCAAACAAGTTTCTAAAAGGATGAGTTTGCAACTACTTTAGTTTTGGAGAAAATTCAAAACATTCATTATTCAATAGGGCCCAAACTATCAAAAACCAGCGGTTTCAATGAACAAACATTTCTTGGTAGAATCATGCAGGACTGAAATTTTTGATGTTTTTCTACTCCTCTCATGAGCCCAAACAAGTCTCTAAAAGCATGAGTTTGCAACTACTTTACTTTTGGAGAAAATTCAAAACATTCATTATTCAATAGAGCCCAATAGCAAAAATCAGGTTTTGAATGAAGAATCACATTTCTTGGTAGAATCATGCAGGATTGAAATTTTTGATGGTTTTTTACTCCTCTCAACAGCCCAAACAAGTTTCTAAAAGGATGAGTTTGCAACTACTTTACTTTTGGAGAAAATTCAAAACATTCATTATTCAATAGGGCCCAAAATATCAAAAACCAGCGGTTTGAATGAACACACATTTCTTGGTAGAATCGTGCAGGACTGAAATTTTTGATGTTTTTCTACTCCTCTCATGAGCCCAAACAAGTCTCTAAAAGGATGAGTTTGCAACTACTTTACTTTTGGAGAAAATTCAAAACATTCATTATTCAATAGAGCCCAATAGCAAAAACCAGCGTTTTGAATGAAGAATCACATTTCTTGGTAGAATCATGCAGGATTGAAATTTTTGATGGTTTTTTACTCCTCTCAACAGCCCAAACAAGTTTCTAAAAGGATGAGTTTGCAACTACTTTACTTTTGGAGAAAATTCAAAACATTCATTATTCAATAGGGCCCAAACTATCAAAAACCAGCGGTTTGAATGAACACACATTTCTTGGTAGAATCATGCAGGACTGAAATTTTTGATGTTTTTCTACTCCTCTCATGAGCCCAAACAAGTCTCTAAAAGCATGAGTTTGCAAATACTTTACTTTTGGAGAAAATTCAAAACATTCATTATTCAATAGAGCCCAATAGCAAAAATCAGGTTTTGAATGAAGAATCACATTTCTTGGTAGAATCATGCAGGATTGAAATTTTTGATGGTTTTTTACTCCTCTCAACAGCCCAAACAAGTTTCTAAAAGGATGAGTTTGCAACTACTTTACTTTTGGAGAAAATTCAAAACATTCATTATTCAATAGGGCCCAAACTATCAAAAACCAGCGGTTTGAATGAACACACATTTCTTGGTAGAATCATGCAGGACTGAAATTTTTGATGTTTTTCTACTCCTCTCATGAGCCCAAACAAGTCTCTAAAAGCATGAGTTTGCAACTACTTTACTTTTGGAGAAAATTCAAAACATTCATTACTCAAAAGAGCCCAATAGCAAAAACCAGCGTTTTGAATGAAGAATCACATTTCTTGGTAGAATCATGCAGGATTGAAATTTTTGATGGTTTTTTACTCCTCTCAACAGCCCAAACAAGTTTCTAAAAGGATGAGTTTGCAACTTCTTTACTTTTGGAGAAAATTCAAAACATTCATTATTCAATAGGGCCCAAACTATCAAAAACCAGCGGTTTCAATGAACACACATTTCTTGGTAGAATCATGCAGGACTGAAATTTTTGATGTTTTTCTACTCTCATGAGCCCAAACAAGTCTCTAAAAGCATGAGTTTGCAACTACTTTACTTTTGGAGAAAATTCAAAACATTCATTATTCAATAGAGCCCAATAGGAAAAATCAGGTTTTGAATGAAGAATCACATTTCTTGGTAGAATCATGCAGGATTGAAATTTTTGATGGTTTTTTACTCCTCTCAACAGCCCAAACAAGTTACTAAAAGGATGAGTTTGTAACTACTTTACTTTTGGAGAAAATTCAAAACATTCATTATTCAATAGGGCCCAAACTATCAAAAACCAGCGGTTTCAATGAACACACATTTCTTGGTAGAATCATGCAGGACTGAAATTTTTGATGTTTTTCTACTCCTCTCATGAGCCCAAACAAGTCTCCAAAAGCATGAGTTTGCAACTACTTTACTTTTGGAGAAAATTCAAAACATTCATTATTCAATAGAGCCCAATAGCAAAAATCAGGTTTTGAATGAAGAATCACATTTCTTGGTAAAATCATGCAGGATTGAAATTTTTGATGGTTTTTTACTCCTCTCAACAGCCCAAACAAGTTTCTAAAAGGATGAGTTTGCAACTACTTTTCTTTTGGAGAAAATTCAAAACATTCATTATTCAATAGGGCCCAAACTATCAAAAACCAGCGGTTTCAATGAACACACATTTCTTGGTAGAATCATGCAGGACTGAAATTTTTGATGTTTTTCTACTCCTCTCATGAGCCCAAACAAGTCTCTAAAAGCATGAGTTTGCAACTACTTTACTTTTGGAGAAAATTCAAAACATTCATTATTCAATAGAGCCCAATAGCAAAAATCAGGTTTTGAATGAAGAATCACATTTCTTGGTAAAATCATGCAGGATTGAAATTTTTGATGGTTTTTTACTCCTCTCAACAGCCCAAACAAGTTTCTAAAAGGATGAGTTTGCAACTACTTTACTTTTGGAGAAAATTCAAAACATTCATTATTCAATAGGGCCCAAACTATCAAAAACCAGCGGTTTGAATGAACACACATTTCTTGGTAGAATCATGCAGGACTGAAATTTTTGATGTTTTTCTACTCCTCTCATGAGCCCAAACAAGTCTCTAAAAGCATGAGTTTGCAACTACTTTACTTTTGGAGAAAATTCAAAACATTCATTACTCAAAAGAGCCCAATAGCAAAAACCAGCGTTTTGAATGAAGAATCACATTTCTTGGTAGAATCATGCAGGATTGAAATTTTTGATGGTTTTTTACTCCTCTCAACAGCCCAAACAAGTTTCTAAAAGGATGAGTTTGCAACTACTTTACTTTTGGAGAAAATTCAAAACATTCATTATTCAATAGGGCCCAAACTATCAAAAACCAGCGGTTTCAATGAACACACATTTCTTGGTAAAATCATGCAGGACTGAAATTTTTGATGTTTTTCTACTCCTCTCATGAGCCCAAACAATTCTCTAAAAGCATGAGTTTGCAACTACTTTACTTTTGGAGAAAATTCAAAACATTCACTATTCAATAGAGCCCAATAGCAAAAATCAGGTTTTGAATGAAGAATCACATTTCTTGGTAAAATCATGCAGGATTGAAATTTTTGATGGTTTTTTACTCCTCTCAACAGCCCAAACAAGTTTCTAAAAGGATGAGTTTGCAACTACTTTACTTTTGGAGAAAATTCAAAACATTCATTATTCAATAGGGCCCAAACTATCAAAAACCAGCGGTTTCAATGAACACACATTTCTTGGTAGAATCATGCAGGACTGAAATTTTTGATGTTTTTCTACTCCTCTCATGAGCCCAAACAAGTCTCTAAAAGCATGAGTTTGCAACTACTTTACTTTTGGAGAAAATTCAAAACATTCACTATTCAATAGAGCCCAATAGCAAAAATCAGGTTTTGAATGAAGAATCACATTTCTTGGTAGAATCATGCAGGATTGAAATTTTTGATGGGTTTTTACTCCTCTCAACAGCCCAAACAAGTTTCTAAAAGGATGAGTTTGCAACTACTTTACTTTTGGAGAAAATTCAAAACATTCATTATTCAACAGGGCCCAAAATATCAAAAACCAGCGGTTTGAATGAACACACATTTCTTGGTAGAATCGTGCAGGACTGAAATTTTTGATGTTTTTCTACTCCTCTCATGAGCCCAAACAAGTCTCTAAAAGGATGAGTTTGCAACTACTTTACTTTTGGAGAAAATTCAAAACATTCTTTATTCAATAGAGCCCAATAGCAAAAACCAGCGTTTTGAATGAAGAATCACATTTCTTGGTAGAATCATGCAGGATTGAAATTTTTGATGGTTTTTTACTCCTCTCAACAGCCCAAACAAGTTTCTAAAAGGATGAGTTTGCAACTACTTTACTTTTGGAGAAAATTCAAAACATTCATTATTCAATAGGGCCCAAACTATCAAAAACCAGCGGTTTGAATGAACACACATTTCTTGGTAGAATCATGCAGGACTGAAATTTTTGATGTTTTTCTACTCCTCTCATGAGCCCAAACAAGTCTCTAAAAGCATGAGTTTGCAACTACTTTACTTTTGGAGAAAATTCAAAACATTCATTATTCAATAGGGCCCAAACTATCAAAAACCAGCGGTTTCAATGAACACACATTTCTTGGTAGAATCATGCAGGACTGAAATTTTTGATGTTTTTCTACTCCTCTCATGAGCCCAAACAAGTCTCTAAAAGCATGAGTTTGCAACTACTTTACTTTTGGAGAAAATTCAAAACATTAATTATTCAATAGAGCCCAATAGCAAAAATCAGGTTTTGAATGAAGAATCACATTTCTTGGTAGAATCATGCAGGATTGAAATTTTTGATGGTTTTTTACTCCTCTCAACAGCCCAAACAAGTTTCTAAAAGGATGAGTTTGTAACTACTTTACTTTTGGAGAAAATTCAAAACATTCATTATTCAATAGGGCCCAAACTATCAAAAACCAGCGGTTTCAATGAACACACATTTCTTGGTAGAATCATGCAGGACTGAAATTTTTGATGTTTTTCTACTCCTCTCATGAGCCCAAACAAGTCTCTAAAAGCATGAGTTTGCAACTACTTTACTTTTGGAGAAAATTCAAAACATTCATTATTCAATAGAGCCCAATAGGAAAAATCAGGTTTTGAATGAAGAATCACATTTCTTGGTAGAATCATGCAGGATTGAAATTTTTGATGGTTTTTTACTCCTCTCAACAGCCCAAACAAGTTACTAAAAGGATGAGTTTGTAATTACTTTACTTTTGGAGAAAATTCAAAACATTCATTATTCAATAGGGCCCAAACTATCAAAAACCAGCGGTTTCAATGAACACACATTTCTTGGTAGAATCATGCAGGACTGAAATTTTTGATGTTTTTCTACTCCTCTCATGAGCCCAAACAAGTCTCTAAAAGCATGAGTTTGCAACTACTTTACTTTTGGAGAAAATTCAAAACATTCATTATTCAATAGAGCCCAATAGCAAAAATCAGGTTTTGAATGAAGAATCACATTTCTTGGTAAAATCATGCAGGATTGAAATTTTTGATGGTTTTTTACTCCTCTCAACAGCCCAAACAAGTTTCTAAAAGGATGAGTTTGCAACTACTTTACTTTTGGAGAAAATTCAAAACATTCATTATTCAATAGGGCCCAAACTATCAAAAACCAGCGGTTTGAATGAACACACATTTCTTGGTAGAATCATGCAGGACTGAAATTTTTGATGTTTTTCTACTCCTCTCATGAGCCCAAACAAGTCTCTAAAAGCATGAGTTTGCAACTACTTTACTTTTGGAGAAAATTCAAAACATTCATTACTCAAAAGAGCCCAATAGCAAAAACCAGCGTTTTGAATGAAGAATCACATTTCTTGGTAGAATCATGCAGGATTGAAATTTTTGATGGTTTTTTACTCCTCTCAACAGCCCAAACAAGTTTCTAAAAGGATGAGTTTGCAACTACTTTACTTTTGGAGAAAATTCAAAACATTCATTATTCAATAGGGCCCAAACTATCAAAAACCAGCGGTTTCAATGAACACACATTTCTTGGTAAAATCATGCAGGACTGAAATTTTTGATGTTTTTCTACTCCTCTCATGAGCCCAAACAATTCTCTAAAAGCATGAGTTTGCAACTACTTTACTTTTGGAGAAAATTCAAAACATTCACTATTCAATAGAGCCCAATAGCAAAAATCAGGTTTTGAATGAAGAATCACATTTCTTGGTAAAATCATGCAGGATTGAAATTTTTGATGGTTTTTTACTCCTCTCAACAGCCCAAACAAGTTTCTAAAAGGATGAGTTTGCAACTACTTTACTTTTGGAGAAAATTCAAAACATTCATTATTCAATAGGGCCCAAACTATCAAAAACCAGCGGTTTCAATGAACACACATTTCTTGGTAGAATCATGCAGGACTGAAATTTTTGATGTTTTTCTACTCCTCTCATGAGCCCAAACAAGTCTCTAAAAGCATGAGTTTGCAACTACTTTACTTTTGGAGAAAATTCAAAACATTCACTATTCAATAGAGCCCAATAGCAAAAATCAGGTTTTGAATGAAGAATCACATTTCTTGGTAGAATCATGCAGGATTGAAATTTTTGATGGGTTTTTACTCCTCTCAACAGCCCAAACAAGTTTCTAAAAGGATGAGTTTGCAACTACTTTACTTTTGGAGAAAATTCAAAACATTCATTATTCAATAGGGCCCAAAATATCAAAAACCAGCGGTTTGAATGAACACACATTTCTTGGTAGAATCGTGCAGGACTGAAATTTTTGATGTTTTTCTACTCCTCTCATGAGCCCAAACAAGTCTCTAAAAGGATGAGTTTGCAACTACTTTACTTTTGGAGAAAATTCAAAACATTCTTTATTCAATAGAGCCCAATAGCAAAAACCAGCGTTTTGAATGAAGAATCACATTTCTTGGTAGAATCATGCAGGATTGAAATTTTTGATGGTTTTTTACTCCTCTCAACAGCCCAAACAAGTTTCTAAAAGGATGAGTTTGCAACTACTTTACTTTTGGAGAAAATTCAAAACATTCATTATTCAATAGGGCCCAAACTATCAAAAACCAGCGGTTTGAATGAACACACATTTCTTGGTAGAATCATGCAGGACTGAAATTTTTGATGTTTTTCTACTCCTCTCATGAGCCCAAACAAGTCTCTAAAAGCATGAGTTTGCAACTACTTTACTTTTGGAGAAAATTCAAAACATTCATTATTCAATAGGGCCCAAACTATCAAAAACCAGCGGTTTCAATGAACACACATTTCTTGGTAGAATCATGCAGGACTGAAATTTTTGATGTTTTTCTACTCCTCTCATGAGCCCAAACAAGTCTCTAAAAGCATGAGTTTGCAACTACTTTACTTTTGGAGAAAATTCAAAACATTAATTATTCAATAGAGCCCAATAGCAAAAATCAGGTTTTGAATGAAGAATCACATTTCTTGGTAGAATCATGCAGGATTGAAATTTTTGATGGTTTTTTACTCCTCTCAACAGCCCAAACAAGTTTCTAAAAGGATGAGTTTGTAACTACTTTACTTTTGGAGAAAATTCAAAACATTCATTATTCAATAGGGCCCAAACTATCAAAAACCAGCGGTTTCAATGAACACACATTTCTTGGTAGAATCATGCAGGACTGAAATTTTTGATGTTTTTCTACTCCTCTCATGAGCCCAAACAAGTCTCAAAAAGCATGAGTTTGCAACTACTTTACTTTTGGAGAAAATTCAAAACATTCATTATTCAATAGAGCCCAATAGCAAAAATCAGGTTTTGAATGAAGAATCACAATTCTTGGTAAAATCATGCAGGATTGAAATTTTTGATGGTTTTTTACTCCTCTCAACAGCCCAAACAAGTCTCTAAAAGGATGAGTTTGCAACTACTTTACTTTTGGAGAAAATTCAAAACATTCATTATTCAATAGGGCCCAAACTATCAAAAACCAGCGGTTTGAATGAACACACATTTCTTGGTAGAATCACGCAGGACTGAAATTTTTGATGTTTTTCTACTCCTCTCATGAGCCCAAACAAGTCTCTAAAAGCATGAGTTTGCAACTACTTTACTTTTGGAGAAAATTCAAAACATTCATTACTCAAAAGAGCCCAATAGCAAAAACCAGCGTTTTGAATGAAGAATCACATTTCTTGGTAGAATCATGCAGGATTGAAATTTTTGATGGTTTTTTACTCCTCTCAACAGCCCAAACAAGTTTCTAAAAGGATGAGTTTGCAACTACTTTACTTTTGGAGAAAATTCAAAACATTCATTATTCAATAGGGCCCAAACTATCAAAAACCAGCGGTTTCAATGAACACACATTTCTTGGTAGAATCATGCAGGACTGAAATTTTTGATGTTTTTCTACTCCTCTCATGGGCCCAAACAAGTCTCTAAAAGCATGAGTTTGCAACTACTTTACTTTTGGAGAAAATTCAAAACATTCATTATTCAATAGAGCCCAATAGCAAAAATCAGGTTTTGAATGAAGAATCACATTTCTTGGTAGAATCATGCAGGATTGAAATTTTTGATGGTTTTTTACTCCTCTCAACAGCCCAAACAAGTTTCTAAAAGGATGAGTTTGCAACTACTTTACTTTTGGAGAAAATTCAAAACATTCATTATTCAATAGGGCCCAAACTATCAAAAACCAGCGGTTTCAATGAACACACATTTCTTGGTAGAATCATGCAGGACTGAAATTTTTGATGTTTTTCTACTCCTCTCATGAGCCCAAACAAGTCTCTAAAAGCATGAGTTTGCAACTACTTTACTTTTGGAGAAAATTCAAAACATTCATTATTCAATAGAGCCCAATAGCAAAAATCAGGTTTTGAATGAAGAATCACATTTTTTGGTAAAATCATGCAGGATTGAAATTTTTGATGGTTTTTTACTCCTCTCAACAGCCCAAACAAGTTTCTAAAAGGATGAGTTTGCAACTACTTTACTTTTGGAGAAATTTCAAAACATTCATTATTCAATAGGGCCCAAACTATCAAAAACCAGCGGTTTCAATGAACACACATTTCTTGGTAGAATCATGCAGGACTGCAATTTTTGATGTTTTTCTACTCCTCTCATGAGCCCAAACAAGTCTCTAAAAGCATGAGTTTGCAACTACTTTACTTTTGGAGAAAATTCAAAACATTCATTATTCAATAGAGCCCAATAGCAAAAATCAGGTTTTGAATGAAGAATCACATTTCTTGGTAGAATCATGCAGGATTGAAATTTTTGATGGTTTTTTACTCCTCTCAACAGCCCAAACAAGTTTCTAAAAGGATGAGTTTGCAACTACTTTACTTTTGGAGAAAATTCAAAACATTCATTATTCAATAGGGCCCAAACTATCAAAAACCAGCGGTTTCAATGAACACACATTTCTTGGTAGAATCATGCAGGACTGAAATTTTTGATGTTTTTCTACTCCTCTCATGAGCCCAAACAAGTCTCTAAAAGCATGAGTTTGCAACTACTTTACTTTTGGAGAAAATTCAAAACATTCATTATTCAATAGAGCCCAATAGCAAAAATCAGGTTTTGAATGAAGAATCACATTTCTTGGTAAAATCATGCAGGATTGAAATTTTTGATGTTTTTTACTCCTCTCAACAGCCCAAACAAGTTTCTAAAAGGATGAGTTTGCAACTACTTTACTTTTGGAGAAAATTCAAAACATTCATTATTCAATAGGGCCCAAACTATCAAAAACCAGCGGTTTCAATGAACACACATTTCTTGGTAGAATCATGCAGGACTGAAAGTTTTGATGTTTTTCTACTCCTCTCATGAGCCCAAACAAGTCTCTAAAAGGATGAGTTTGCAACTACTTTACTTTTGGAGAAAATTCAAAACATTCATTATTCAATAGAGCCCAATGGCA
This sequence comes from Dendrobates tinctorius, assembly GCF_039654945.1. Classification (NCBI taxonomy): domain Eukaryota; kingdom Metazoa; phylum Chordata; class Amphibia; order Anura; family Dendrobatidae; genus Dendrobates; species Dendrobates tinctorius. The sequence goes on along the minus strand of NW_027361701.1, from coordinate 12,442,558 downwards.
AAAACCAGCGTTTTGAATGAAGAATCACATTTCTTGGTAGAATCATGCAGGATTGAAATTTTTGATGGTTTTTTACTCCTCTCAACAGCCCAAACAAGTTTCTAAAAGGATGAGTTTGCAACTACTTTACTTTTGGAGAAAATTCAAAACATTCATTATTCAATAGGGCCCAAACTATCAAAAACCAGCGGTTTGAATGAACACACATTTCTTGGTAGAATCATGCAGGACTGAAATTTTTGATGTTTTTCTACTCCTCTCATGAGCCCAAACAAGTCTCTAAAAGCAAGAGTTTGCAACTACTTTACTTTTGGAGAAAATTCAAAACATTCATTATTCAATAGAGCCCAATAGCAAAAATCAGGTTTTGAATGAAGAATCACATTTCTTGGTAGAATCATGCAGGATTGAAATTTTTGATGGTTTTTTACTCCTCTCAACAGCTCAAACAAGTTTCTAAAAGGATGAGTTTGTAACTACTTTACTTTTGGAGAAAATTCAAAACATTCATTATTCAATAGGGCCCAAACTATCAAAAACCAGCGGTTTCAATGAACACACATTTCTTGGTAGAATCATGCAGGACTGAAATTTTTGATGTTTTTCTACTCCTCTCATGAGCCCAAACAAGTCTCTAAAAGCATGAGTTTGCAACTACTTTACTTTTGGAGAAAATTCAAAACATTCATTATTCAATAGAGCCCAATAGCAAAAATCAGGTTTTGAATGAAGAATCACATTTCTTGGTAAAATCATGCAGGATTGAAATTTTTCATGTTTTTTTACTCCTCTCAACAGCCCAAACAAGTTTCTAAAAGGATGAGTTTGCAACTACTTTACTTTTGGAGAAAATTCAAAACATTCATTATTCAATAGGGCCCAAACTATCAAAAACCAGCGGTTTGAATGAACACACATTTCTTGGTAGAATCATGCAGGACTGAAATTTTTGATGTTTTTCTACTCCTCTCATGAGCCCAAACAAGTCTCTAAAAGCATGAGTTTGCAACTACTTTACTTTTGGAGAAAATTCAAAACATTCATTACTCAAAAGAGCCCAATAGCAAAAACCAGCGTTTTGAATGAAGAATCACATTTCTTGGTAGAATCATGCAGGATTGAAATTTTTGATGGTTTTTTACTCCTCTCAACAGCCCAAACAAGTTTCTAAAAGGATGAGTTTGCAACTACTTTACTTTTGGAGAAAATTCAAAACATTCATTATTCAATAGGGCCCAAACTATCAAAAACCAGCGGTTTCAATGAACACACATTTCTTGGTAGAATCATGCAGGACTGAAATTTTTGATGTTTTTCTACTCCTCTCATGAGCCCAAACAAGTCTCTAAAAGCATGAGTTTGCAACTACTTTACTTTTGGAGAAAATTCAAAACATTCACTATTCAATAGAGCCCAATAGCAAAAATCAGGTTTTGAATGAAGAATCACATTTCTTGGTAAAATCATGCAGGATTAAAATTTTTGATGATTTTTTACTCCTCTCAACAGCCCAAACAAGTTTCTAAAAGGATGAGTTTGCAACTACTTTACTTTTGGAGAAAATTCAAAACATTCATTATTCAATAGGGCCCAAAATATCAAAAACCAGCGGTTTGAATGAACACACATTCCTTGGTAGAATCGTGCAGGACTGAAATTTTTGATGTTTTACTACTCCTCTCATGAGCCCAAACAAGTCTCTAAAAGGATGAGTTTGCAACTACTTTACTTTTGGAGAAAATTCAAAACATTCATTATTCAATAGAGCCCAATAGCAAAAACCAGCGTTTTGAATGAAGAATCACATTTCTTGGTAGAATCATGCAGGATTGAAATTTTTGATGGTTTTTTACTCCTCTCATCAGCCCAAACAAGTTTCTAAAAGGATGAGTTTGCAACTACTTTACTTTTGGAGAAAATTCAAAACATTCATTATTCAATAGGGCTCAAACTATCAAAAACCAGCGGTTTGAATGGACACATATTTCTTGGTAGAATCATGCAGGACTGAAATTTTTGATGTTTTTCTACTCCTCTCATGAGCCCAAACAAGTCTCTAAAAGCATGAGTTTGCAACTACTTTACTTTTGGAGAAAATTCAAAACATTCATTACTCAAAAGAGCCCAATAGCAAAAACCAGCGTTTTGAATGAAGAATCACATTTCTTGGTAGAATCATGCAGGATTGAAATTTTTGATGGTTTTTTACTCCTCTCAACAGCCCAAACAAGTTTCTAAAAGGATGAGTTTGCAACTACTTTAGTTTTGGAGAAAATTCAAAACATTCATTATTCAATAGGGCCCAAACTATCAAAAACCAGCGGTTTCAATGAACACACATTTCTTGGTAGAATCATGCAGGACTGAAATTTTTGATGTTTTTCTACTCCTCTCATGAGCCCAAACAAGTCTCTAAAAGCATGAGTTTGCAACTACTTTACTTTTGGAGAATATTCAAAACATTCATTATTCAATAGAGCCCAATAGCAAAAATCAGGTTTTGAATGAAGAATCACATTTCTTAGTAAAATCATGCAGGATTGAAATTTTTGATGGTTTTTTACTCCTCTCCACATCCCAAACAAGTTTCTAAAAGGATGAGTTTGCAACTACTTTACTTTTGGAGAAAATTCAAAACATTCATTATTCAATAGGGCCCAAACTATCAAAAACCAGCGGTTTCAATGAACACACATTTCTTGGTAGAATCATGCAGGACTGAAATTTTTGATGTTTTTCTACTCCTCTCATGAGTCCAAACAAGTCTCTAAAAGCATGAGTTTGCAACTACTTTACTTTTGGAGAAAATTCAAAACGTTCACTATTCAATAGAGCCCAATTGCAAAAATCAGGTTTTGAATGAAGAATCACATTTCTTGGTAAAATCATGCAGGATTGAAATTTTTGATGGTTTTTTACTCCTCTCAACAGCCCAAACAAGTTTCTAAAAGGATGAGTTTGCAACTACTTTACTTTTGGAGAAAATTCAAAACATTCATTATTCAATAGGGCCCAAACTATCAAAAACCAGCGGTTTCAATGAACACACATTTCTTGGTAGAATCATGCAGGACTGAAATTTTTGATGTTTTTCTACTCCTCTCATGAGCCCAAACAAGTCTCTAAAAGCATGAGTTTGCAACTACTTTACTTTTGGAGAAAATTCAAAACATTCATTATTCAATACAGCCCAATAGCAAAAACCAGCGTTTTGAATGAAGAATCACATTTCTTGGTAGAATCATGCAGGATTGAAATTTTTGATGGTTTTTTACTCCTCTCAACATCCCAAACAAGTTTCTAAAAGGATGAGTTTGCAACTACTTTACTTTTGGAGAAAATTCAAAACATTCATTATTCAATAGGGCCCAAACTATCAAAAACCAGCGGTTTCAATGAACACACATTTCTTGGTAGAATCATGCAGGACTGAAATTTTTGATGTTTTTCTACTCCTCTCATGAGCCCAAACAAGTCTCTAAAAGCATGAGTTTGCAACTACTTTACTTTTGGAGAAAATTCAAAACATTCATTATTCAATAGAGCCCAATAGCAAAAATCAGGTTTTGAATGAAGAATCACATTTCTTGGTAGAATCATGCAGGATTGAAATTTTTGATGGTTTTTTAATCCTCTCAACAGCCCAAACAAGTTTCTAAAAGGATGAGTTTGCAACTACTTTACTTTTGGAGAAAATTCAAAACATTCATTATTCAATAGGGCCCAAACTATCAAAAACCAGCGGTTTCAATGAACACACATTTCTTGGTAAAATCATGCAGGACTGAAATTTTTGATGTTTTTCTACTCCTCTCATGAGCCCAAACAAGTCTCTAAAAGCATAAGTTTGCAACTACTTTACTTTTGGAGAAAATTCAAAACATTCACTATTCAATAGAGCCCAATAGCAAAAATCAGGTTTTGAATGAAGAATCACATTTCTTGGTAAAATCATGCAGGATTGAAATTTTTGATGGTTTTTTACTCCTCTCAACAGCCCAAACAAGTTTCTAAAAGGATGAGTTTGCAACTACTTTACTTTTGGAGAAAATTCAAAACATTCATTATTCAATAGGGCCCAAACTATCAAAAACCAGCGGTTTCAATGAACACACATTTCTTGGTAGAATCATGCAGGACTGAAATTTTTGATGTTTTTCTACTCCTCTCATGAGCCCAAACAAGTCTCTAAAAGCATGAGTTTGCAACTACTTTACTTTTGGAGAAAATTCAAAACATTCACTATTCAATAGAGCCCAATAGCAAAAATCAGGTTTTGAATGAAGAATCACATTTCTTGGTAGAATCATGCAGGATTGAAATTTTTGATGGTTTTTTACTCCTCTCAACAGCCCAAACAAGTTTCTAAAAGGATGAGTTTGCAACTACTTTACTTTTGGAGAAAATTCAAAACATTCATTACACAGGTCAACGAAAAAAATTTTTTTTTCTGGTGTCCAAAATATTTTAATGAATTTGGGGTATTTTTGGGGTGCTGATTCTGAATATGTCATCAGTTTTGCCAGATTGGCTCAAGTTTTTGAGATTTTTGGTATCTTATTTATAGCACTTGTTGGTAAATGCGACGCATCATCTCATTAATTTCTTTGGATTAGTACTTGAACTGAGCAGTTCTCAATATAGTTTTGTGTTAATTAGTGTTCTAAAAGTTTGTTCATAGCTTGATTTTTGCACTAACTTTATGTTGTTGTCTGTTTTCCAGTGAAAAGCATGAACTCATCATGAAGAAGTTGTCTTAACGATCCAGACTCATTCTGTTACATTTGTGGTGAATATACACTGCCAAAACATAGAAGAAACATAACAGACTTCGTAAAAAAAGTGTATTTTGCCTATTTTGGGGTTATGCTTGGGGACCAAGACAAGTTTTGGGCACCACACATAGTGTGCAAAGCATGTATCGAATTATTACGAAAATGGAGCAAAGGACAAAGAAAAAGCTTCAAATTTGGTGTTCCAATGGTGTGGAGAGAGCCAAAAAATCATCATGATGACTGTTATTTCTGTGCAGTGCAAGTGCAAGGATTCAATAAGCATAAGAAACGAAAATGGGAGTAACATGGAATCTGCAAGAAGGCCTGTCCCTCATTGTGAAGATGTGCCTGTACCTGTGTTTACCATAAATAACAGTCATCATGATGATTTTTTGGCTCTCTCCACACCATTGGAACACCAAATTTGAAGCTTTTTCTTTGTCCTTTGCTCCATTTTCGTAATAATTCGATACATGCTTTGCACACTATGTGTGGTGCCCAAAACTTGTCTTGGTCCCCAAGCATAACCCCAAAATAGGCAAAATACACTTTTTTTACGAAGTCTGTTATGTTTCTTCTATGTTTTGGCAGTGTGTATTCACCACAAATGTAACAGAATGAGTCTGGATCGTTAAGACAACTTCTTCTTGATGAGTTCATGCTTTTCACTGGAAAACAGACAACAACATAAAGTTAGTGCAAAAATCAAGCTATGAACAAACTTTTAGAACACTAATTAACACAAAACTATATTGAGAACTGCTCAGTTCAAGTACTAATCCAAAGAAATTAATGAGATGATGCGTCGCATTTACCAACAAGTGCTATAAATAAGATACCAAAAATCTCAAAAACTTGAGCCAATCTGGCAAAACTGATGACATATTCAGAATCAGCACCCCAAAAATACCCTAAATTCGATGAAATATCTTTGGCACCAAAAATGCTGTTGACCAGTGTTATACAATAGGGCCCAAAATATCAAAAACCAGCGGTTTGAATGAACACACATTTCTTGGTAGAATCGTGCAGGACTGAAATTTTTGATGTTTTTCTACTCCTCTCATGAGCCCAAACAAGTCTCTAAAAGTATGAGTTTGCAACTACTTTACTTTTGGAGAAAATTCAAAACATTCATTATTCAATAGAGCCCAATAGCAAAAACCAGCGTTTTGAATGAAGAATCACATTTCTTGGTAGAATCATGCAGGATTGAAATTTTTGATGGATTTTTACTCCTCTCAACAGCCCAAACAAGTTTCTAAAAGGATGAGTTTGCAACTACTTTACTTTTGGAGAAAATTCAAAACATTCATTATTCAATAGGGCCCAAACTATCAAAAACCAGCGGTTTGAATGAACACACATTTCTTGGTAGAATCATGCAGGACTGAAATTTTTGATGTTTTTCTACTCCTCTCATGAGCCCAAACAAGTCTCTAAAAGCATGAGTTTGCAACTACTTTACTTTTGGAGAAAATTCAAAACATTCATTACTCAAAAGAGCCCAATAGCAAAAACCAGCGTTTTGAATGAAGAATCACATTTCTTGGTAGAATCATGCAGGATTGAAATTTTTGATGGTTTTTTACTCCTCTCAACAGCCCAAACAAGTTTCTAAAAGGATGAGTTTGCAACTACTTTACTTTTGGAGAAAATTCAAAACATTCATTATTCAATAGGGCCCAAACTATCAAAAACCAGCGGTTTCAATGAACACACATTTCTTGGTAGAATCATGCAGGACTGAAATTTTTGATGTTTTTCTACTCCTCTCATGAGCCCAAACAAGTCTCTAAAAGCATGAGTTTGCAACTACTTTACTTTTGGAGAAAATTCAAAACATTAATTATTCAATAGAGCCCAATAGCAAAAATCAGGTTTTGAATGAAGAATCACATTTCTTGGTAGAATCATGCAGGATTGAAATTTTTGATGGTTTTTTACTCCTCTCAACAGCCCAAACAAGTTTCTAAAAGGATGAGTTTGTAACTACTTTACTTTTGGAGAAAATTCAAAACATTCATTATTCAATAGGGCCCAAACTATCAAAAACCAGCGGTTTCAATGAACACACATTTCTTGGTAGAATCATGCAGGACTGAAATTTTTGATGTTTTTCTACTCCTCTCATGAGCCCAAACAAGTCTCTAAAAGCATGAGTTTGCAACTACTTTACTTTTGGAGAAAATTCAAAACATTCATTATTCAATAGAGCCCAATAGCAAAAATCAGGTTTTGAATGAAGAATCACATTTCTTGGTAAAATCATGCAGGATTGAAATTTTTGATGGTTTTTTACTCCTCTCAACAGCCCAAATAAGTTTCTAAAAGGATGAGTTTGCAACTACTTTACTTTTGGAGAAAATTCAAAACATTCATTATTCAATAGGGCCCAAACTATCAAAAACCAGCGGTTTGAATGAACACACATTTCTTGGTAGAATCATGCAGGACTGAAATTTTTGATGTTTTTCTACTCCTCTCATGAGCCCAAACAAGTCTCTAAAAGCATGAGTTTGCAACTACTTTACTTTTGGAGAAAATTCAAAACATTCATTACTCAAAAGAGCCCAATAGCAAAAACCAGCGTTTTGAATGAAGAATCACATTTCTTGGTAGAATCATGCAGGATTGAAATTTTTGATGGTTTTTTACTCTTCTCAACAGCCCAAACAAGTTTCTAAAAGGATGAGTTTGCAACTACTTTACTTTTGGAGAAAATTCAAAACATTCATTATTCAATAGGGCCCAAACTATCAAAAACCAGCGGTTTCAATGAACACACATTTCTTGGTAGAATCATGCAGGACTGAAATTTTTGATGTTTTTCTACTCCTCTCATGAGCCCAAACAAGTCTCTAAAAGCATGAGTTTGCAACTACTTTACTTTTGGAGAAAATTCAAAACATTCATTATTCAATAGAGCCCAATAGCAAAAATCAGGTTTTGAATGAAGAATCACATTTCTTGGTAAAATCATGCAGGATTGAAATTTTTGATGGTTTTTTACTTCACTCAACAGCCCAAACAAGTTTCTAAAAGGATGAGTTTGGAACTACTTTACTTTTGGAGAAAATTCAAAACATTCATTATTCAATAGGGCCCAAACTATCAAAAACCAGCGGTTTCAATGAACACACATTTCTTGGTAGAATCATGCAGGACTGAAATTTTTGATGTTTTTCTACTCCTCTCATGAGCCCAAACAAGTCTCTAAAAGGATGAGTTTGCAACTACTTTACTTTTGGAGAAAATTCAAAACATTCATTATTCAATAGAGCCCAATGGCAAAAACCAGCGTTTTGAATGAAGAATCACATTTCTTGGTAGAATCATGCAGGATTGAAATTTTTGATGGTTTTTTACTCCTCTCAACAGCCCAAACAAGTTTCTAAAAGGATGAGTTTGCAACTACTTTACTTTTGGAGAAAATTCAAAACATTCATTATTCAATAGGGCCCAAACTATCAAAAACCAGCGGTTTGAATGAACACACATTTCTTGGTAGAATCATGCAGGACTGAAATTTTTGATGTTTTTCTACTCCTCTCATGAGCCCAAACAAGTCTCTAAAAGCATGAGTTTGCAACTACTTTACTTTTGGAGAAAATTCAAAACATTCATTATTCAATAGAGCCCAATAGCAAAAATCAGGTTTTGAATGAAGAATCACATTTCTTGGTAGAATCATGCAGGATTGAAATTTTTGATGGTTTTTTACTCCTCTCAACAGCCCAAACAAGTTTCTAAAAGGTTGAGTTTGTAACTACTTTACTTTTGGAGAAAATTCAAAACATTCATTATTCAATAGGGCCCAAACTATCAAAAACCAGCGGTTTCAATGAACACACATTTCTTGGTAGAATCATGCAGGACTGAAATTTTTGATGTTTTTCTACTCCTCTCATGAGCCCAAACAAGTCTCTAAAAGCATGAGTTTGCAACTACTTTACTTTTGGAGAAAATTCAAAACATTCATTATTCAATAGAGCCCAATAGCAAAAATCAGGTTTTGAATGAAGAATCACATTTCTTGGTAAAATCATGCAGGATTGAAATTTTTGATGTTTTTTTACTCCTCTCAACAGCCCAAACAAGTTTCTAAAAGGATGAGTTTGCAACTACTTTACTTTTGGAGAAAATTCAAAACATTCATTATTCAATAGGGCCCAAGCTATCAAAAACCAGCGGTTTGAATGAACACACATTTCTTGGTAGAATCATGCAGGACTGAAATTTTTGATGTTTTTCTACTCCTCTCATGAGCCCAAACAAGTCTCTAAAAGCATGAGTTTGCAACTACTTTACTTTTGGAGAAAATTCAAAACATTCATTACTCAAAAGAGCCCAATAGCAAAAACCAGCGTTTTGAATGAAGAATCACATTTCTTGGTAGAATCATGCAGGATTGAAATTTTTGATGGTTTTTTACTCCTCTCAACAGCCCAAACAAGTTTCTAAAAGGATGAGTTTGCAACTACTTTACTTTTGGAGAAAATTCAAAACATTCATTATTCAATAGGGCCCAAACTATCAAAAACCAGCGGTTTCAATGAACACACATTTCTTGGTAGAATCATGCAGGACTGAAATTTTTGATGTTTTTCTACTCCTCTCATGAGCCCAAACAAGTCTCTAAAAGCATGAGTTTGCAACTACTTTACTTTTGGAGAATATTCAAAACATTCATTATTCAATAGAGCCCAATAGCAAAAATCAGGTTTTGAATGAAGAATCACATTTCTTGGTAAAATCATGCAGGATTGAAATTTTTGATGGTTTTTTACTCCTCTCAACAGCCCAAACAAGTTTCTAAAAGGATGAGTTTGCAACTACTTTACTTTTGGAGAAAATTCAAAACATTCATTATTCAATAGGGCCCAAACTATCAAAAACCAGCGGTTTCAATGAACACACATTTCTTGGTAGAATCATGCAGGACTGAAATTTTTGATGTTTTTCTACTCCTCTCATGAGCCCAAACAAGTCTCTAAAAGCATGAGTTTGCAACTACTTTACTTTTGGAGAAAATTCAAAACATTCACTATTCAATAGAGCCCAATAGCAAAAATCAGGTTTTGAATGAAGAATCACATTTCTTGGTAAAATCATGCAGGATTAAAATTTTTGATGATTTTTTACTCCTCTCAACAGCCCAAACAAGTTTCTAAAAGGATGAGTTTGCAACTACTTTACTTTTGGAGAAAATTCAAAACATTCATTATTCAATAGGGCCCAAAATATCAAAAACCAGCGGTTTGAATGAACACACATTTCTTGGTAGAATCGTGCAGGACTGAAATTTTTGATGTTTTACTACTCCTCTCATGAGCCCAAACAAGTCTCTAAAAGGATGAGTTTGCAACTACTTTACTTTTGGAGAAAATTCAAAACATTCATTATTCAATAGAGCCCAATAGCAAAAACCAGCGTTTTGAATGAAGAATCACATTTCTTGGTAGAATCATGCAGGATTGAAATTTTTGATGGTTTTTTACTCCTCTCAACAGCCCAAACAAGTTTCTAAAAGGATGAGTTTGCAACTACTTTACTTTTGGAGAAAATTCAAAACATTCATTATTCAATAGGGCTCAAACTATCAAAAACCAGCGGTTTGAATGAACACATATTTCTTGGTAGAATCATGGAGGACTGAAATTTTTGATGTTTTTCTACTCCTCTCATGAGCCCAAACAAGTCTCTAAAAGCATGAGTTTGCAACTACTTTACTTTTGGAGAAAATTCAAAACATTCATTACTCAAAAGAGCCCAATAGCAAAAACCAGCGTTTTGAATGAAGAATCACATTTCTTGGTAGAATCATGCAGGATTGAAATTTTTGATGGTTTTTTACTCCTCTCAACAGCCCAAACAAGTTTCTAAAAGGATGAGTTTGCAACTACTTTAGTTTTGGAGAAAATTCAAAACATTCATTATTCAATAGGGCCCAAACTATCAAAAACCAGCGGTTTCAATGAACAAACATTTCTTGGTAGAATCATGCAGGACTGAAATTTTTGATGTTTTTCTACTCCTCTCATGAGCCCAAACAAGTCTCTAAAAGCATGAGTTTGCAACTACTTTACTTTTGGAGAAAATTCAAAACATTCATTATTCAATAGAGCCCAATAGCAAAAATCAGGTTTTGAATGAAGAATCACATTTCTTGGTAGAATCATGCAGGATTGAAATTTTTGATGGTTTTTTACTCCTCTCAACAGCCCAAACAAGTTTCTAAAAGGATGAGTTTGCAACTACTTTACTTTTGGAGAAAATTCAAAACATTCATTATTCAATAGGGCCCAAAATATCAAAAACCAGCGGTTTGAATGAACACACATTTCTTGGTAGAATCGTGCAGGACTGAAATTTTTGATGTTTTTCTACTCCTCTCATGAGCCCAAACAAGTCTCTAAAAGGATGAGTTTGCAACTACTTTACTTTTGGAGAAAATTCAAAACATTCATTATTCAATAGAGCCCAATAGCAAAAACCAGCGTTTTGAATGAAGAATCACATTTCTTGGTAGAATCATGCAGGATTGAAATTTTTGATGGTTTTTTACTCCTCTCAACAGCCCAAACAAGTTTCTAAAAGGATGAGTTTGCAACTACTTTACTTTTGGAGAAAATTCAAAACATTCATTATTCAATAGGGCCCAAACTATCAAAAACCAGCGGTTTGAATGAACACACATTTCTTGGTAGAATCATGCAGGACTGAAATTTTTGATGTTTTTCTACTCCTCTCATGAGCCCAAACAAGTCTCTAAAAGCATGAGTTTGCAAATACTTTACTTTTGGAGAAAATTCAAAACATTCATTATTCAATAGAGCCCAATAGCAAAAATCAGGTTTTGAATGAAGAATCACATTTCTTGGTAGAATCATGCAGGATTGAAATTTTTGATGGTTTTTTACTCCTCTCAACAGCCCAAACAAGTTTCTAAAAGGATGAGTTTGCAACTACTTTACTTTTGGAGAAAATTCAAAACATTCATTATTCAATAGGGCCCAAACTATCAAAAACCAGCGGTTTGAATGAACACACATTTCTTGGTAGAATCATGCAGGACTGAAATTTTTGATGTTTTTCTACTCCTCTCATGAGCCCAAACAAGTCTCTAAAAGCATGAGTTTGCAACTACTTTACTTTTGGAGAAAATTCAAAACATTCATTACTCAAAAGAGCCCAATAGCAAAAACCAGCGTTTTGAATGAAGAATCACATTTCTTGGTAGAATCATGCAGGATTGAAATTTTTGATGGTTTTTTACTCCTCTCAACAGCCCAAACAAGTTTCTAAAAGGATGAGTTTGCAACTTCTTTACTTTTGGAGAAAATTCAAAACATTCATTATTCAATAGGGCCCAAACTATCAAAAACCAGCGGTTTCAATGAACACACATTTCTTGGTAGAATCATGCAGGACTGAAATTTTTGATGTTTTTCTACTCTCATGAGCCCAAACAAGTCTCTAAAAGCATGAGTTTGCAACTACTTTACTTTTGGAGAAAATTCAAAACATTCATTATTCAATAGAGCCCAATAGGAAAAATCAGGTTTTGAATGAAGAATCACATTTCTTGGTAGAATCATGCAGGATTGAAATTTTTGATGGTTTTTTACTCCTCTCAACAGCCCAAACAAGTTACTAAAAGGATGAGTTTGTAACTACTTTACTTTTGGAGAAAATTCAAAACATTCATTATTCAATAGGGCCCAAACTATCAAAAACCAGCGGTTTCAATGAACACACATTTCTTGGTAGAATCATGCAGGACTGAAATTTTTGATGTTTTTCTACTCCTCTCATGAGCCCAAACAAGTCTCCAAAAGCATGAGTTTGCAACTACTTTACTTTTGGAGAAAATTCAAAACATTCATTATTCAATAGAGCCCAATAGCAAAAATCAGGTTTTGAATGAAGAATCACATTTCTTGGTAAAATCATGCAGGATTGAAATTTTTGATGGTTTTTTACTCCTCTCAACAGCCCAAACAAGTTTCTAAAAGGATGAGTTTGCAACTACTTTTCTTTTGGAGAAAATTCAAAACATTCATTATTCAATAGGGCCCAAACTATCAAAAACCAGCGGTTTCAATGAACACACATTTCTTGGTAGAATCATGCAGGACTGAAATTTTTGATGTTTTTCTACTCCTCTCATGAGCCCAAACAAGTCTCTAAAAGCATGAGTTTGCAACTACTTTACTTTTGGAGAAAATTCAAAACATTCATTATTCAATAGAGCCCAATAGCAAAAATCAGGTTTTGAATGAAGAGTCACATTTCTTGGTAAAATCATGCAGGATTGAAATTTTTGATGGTTTTTTACTCCTCTCAACAGCCCAAACAAGTTTCTAAAAGGATGAGTTTGCAACTACTTTACTTTTGGAGAAAATTCAAAACATTCATTATTCAATAGGGCCCAAACTATCAAAAACCAGCGGTTTGAATGAACACACATTTCTTGGTAGAATCATGCAGGACTGAAATTTTTGATGTTTTTCTACTCCTCTCATGAGCCCAAACAAGTCTCTAAAAGCATGAGTTTGCAACTACTTTACTTTTGGAGAAAATTCAAAACATTCATTACTCAAAAGAGCCCAATAGCAAAAACCAGCGTTTTGAATGAAGAATCACATTTCTTGGTAGAATCATGCAGGATTGAAATTTTTGATGGTTTTTTACTCCTCTCAACAGCCCAAACAAGTTTCTAAAAGGATGAGTTTGCAACTACTTTACTTTTGGAGAAAATTCAAAACATTCATTATTCAATAGGGCCCAAACTATCAAAAACCAGCGGTTTCAATGAACACACATTTCTTGGTAAAATCATGCAGGACTGAAATTTTTGATGTTTTTCTACTCCTCTCATGAGCCCAAACAATTCTCTAAAAGCATGAGTTTGCAACTACTTTACTTTTGGAGAAAATTCAAAACATTCACTATTCAATAGAGCCCAATAGCAAAAATCAGGTTTTGAATGAAGAATCACATTTCTTGGTAAAATCATGCAGGATTGAAATTTTTGATGGTTTTTTACTCCTCTCAACAGCCCAAACAAGTTTCTAAAAGGATGAGTTTGCAACTACTTTACTTTTGGAGAAAATTCAAAACATTCATTATTCAATAGGGCCCAAACTATCAAAAACCAGCGGTTTCAATGAACACACATTTCTTGGTAGAATCATGCAGGACTGAAATTTTTGATGTTTTTCTACTCCTCTCATGAGCCCAAACAAGTCTCTAAAAGCATGAGTTTGCAACTACTTTACTTTTGGAGAAAATTCAAAACATTCACTATTCAATAGAGCCCAATAGCAAAAATCAGGTTTTGAATGAAGAATCACATTTCTTGGTAGAATCATGCAGGATTGAAATTTTTGATGGGTTTTTACTCCTCTCAACAGCCCAAACAAGTTTCTAAAAGGATGAGTTTGCAACTACTTTACTTTTGGAGAAAATTCAAAACATTCATTATTCAACAGGGCCCAAAATATCAAAAACCAGCGGTTTGAATGAACACACATTTCTTGGTAGAATCGTGCAGGACTGAAATTTTTGATGTTTTTCTACTCCTCTCATGAGCCCAAACAAGTCTCTAAAAGGATGAGTTTGCAACTACTTTACTTTTGGAGAAAATTCAAAACATTCTTTATTCAATAGAGCCCAATAGCAAAAACCAGCGTTTTGAATGAAGAATCACATTTCTTGGTAGAATCATGCAGGATTGAAATTTTTGATGGTTTTTTACTCCTCTCAACAGCCCAAACAAGTTTCTAAAAGGATGAGTTTGCAACTACTTTACTTTTGGAGAAAATTCAAAACATTCATTATTCAATAGGGCCCAAACTATCAAAAACCAGCGGTTTGAATGAACACACATTTCTTGGTAGAATCATGCAGGACTGAAATTTTTGATGTTTTTCTACTCCTCTCATGAGCCCAAACAAGTCTCTAAAAGCATGAGTTTGCAACTACTTTACTTTTGGAGAAAATTCAAAACATTCATTATTCAATAGGGCCCAAACTATCAAAAACCAGCGGTTTCAATGAACACACATTTCTTGGTAGAATCATGCAGGACTGAAATTTTTGATGTTTTTCTACTCCTCTCATGAGCCCAAACAAGTCTCTAAAAGCATGAGTTTGCAACTACTTTACTTTTGGAGAAAATTCAAAACATTAATTATTCAATAGAGCCCAATAGCAAAAATCAGGTTTTGAATGAAGAATCACATTTCTTGGTAGAATCATGCAGGATTGAAATTTTTGATGGTTTTTTACTCCTCTCAACAGCCCAAACAAGTTTCTAAAAGGATGAGTTTGTAACTACTTTACTTTTGGAGAAAATTCAAAACATTCATTATTCAATAGGGCCCAAACTATCAAAAACCAGCGGTTTCAATGAACACACATTTCTTGGTAGAATCATGCAGGACTGAAATTTTTGATGTTTTTCTACTCCTCTCATGAGCCCAAACAAGTCTCTAAAAGCATGAGTTTGCAACTACTTTACTTTTGGAGAAAATTCAAAACATTCATTATTCAATAGAGCCCAATAGGAAAAATCAGGTTTTGAATGAAGAATCACATTTCTTGGTAGAATCATGCAGGATTGAAATTTTTGATGGTTTTTTACTCCTCTCAACAGCCCAAACAAGTTACTAAAAGGATGAGTTTGTAATTACTTTACTTTTGGAGAAAATTCAAAACATTCATTATTCAATAGGGCCCAAACTATCAAAAACCAGCGGTTTCAATGAACACACATTTCTTGGTAGAATCATGCAGGACTGAAATTTTTGATGTTTTTCTACTCCTCTCATGAGCCCAAACAAGTCTCTAAAAGCATGAGTTTGCAACTACTTTACTTTTGGAGAAAATTCAAAACATTCATTATTCAATAGAGCCCAATAGCAAAAATCAGGTTTTGAATGAAGAATCACATTTCTTGGTAAAATCATGCAGGATTGAAATTTTTGATGGTTTTTTACTCCTCTCAACAGCCCAAACAAGTTTCTAAAAGGATGAGTTTGCAACTACTTTACTTTTGGAGAAAATTCAAAACATTCATTATTCAATAGGGCCCAAACTATCAAAAACCAGCGGTTTGAATGAACACACATTTCTTGGTAGAATCATGCAGGACTGAAATTTTTGATGTTTTTCTACTCCTCTCATGAGCCCAAACAAGTCTCTAAAAGCATGAGTTTGCAACTACTTTACTTTTGGAGAAAATTCAAAACATTCATTACTCAAAAGAGCCCAATAGCAAAAACCAGCGTTTTGAATGAAGAATCACATTTCTTGGTAGAATCATGCAGGATTGAAATTTTTGATGGTTTTTTACTCCTCTCAACAGCCCAAACAAGTTTCTAAAAGGATGAGTTTGCAACTACTTTACTTTTGGAGAAAATTCAAAACATTCATTATTCAATAGGGCCCAAACTATCAAAAACCAGCGGTTTCAATGAACACACATTTCTTGGTAAAATCATGCAGGACTGAAATTTTTGATGTTTTTCTACTCCTCTCATGAGCCCAAACAATTCTCTAAAAGCATGAGTTTGCAACTACTTTACTTTTGGAGAAAATTCAAAACATTCACTATTCAATAGAGCCCAATAGCAAAAATCAGGTTTTGAATGAAGAATCACATTTCTTGGTAAAATCATGCAGGATTGAAATTTTTGATGGTTTTTTACTCCTCTCAACAGCCCAAACAAGTTTCTAAAAGGATGAGTTTGCAACTACTTTACTTTTGGAGAAAATTCAAAACATTCATTATTCAATAGGGCCCAAACTATCAAAAACCAGCGGTTTCAATGAACACACATTTCTTGGTAGAATCATGCAGGACTGAAATTTTTGATGTTTTTCTACTCCTCTCATGAGCCCAAACAAGTCTCTAAAAGCATGAGTTTGCAACTACTTTACTTTTGGAGAAAATTCAAAACATTCACTATTCAATAGAGCCCAATAGCAAAAATCAGGTTTTGAATGAAGAATCACATTTCTTGGTAGAATCATGCAGGATTGAAATTTTTGATGGGTTTTTACTCCTCTCAACAGCCCAAACAAGTTTCTAAAAGGATGAGTTTGCAACTACTTTACTTTTGGAGAAAATTCAAAACATTCATTATTCAATAGGGCCCAAAATATCAAAAACCAGCGGTTTGAATGAACACACATTTCTTGGTAGAATCGTGCAGGACTGAAATTTTTGATGTTTTTCTACTCCTCTCATGAGCCCAAACAAGTCTCTAAAAGGATGAGTTTGCAACTACTTTACTTTTGGAGAAAATTCAAAACATTCTTTATTCAATAGAGCCCAATAGCAAAAACCAGCGTTTTGAATGAAGAATCACATTTCTTGGTAGAATCATGCAGGATTGAAATTTTTGATGGTTTTTTACTCCTCTCAACAGCCCAAACAAGTTTCTAAAAGGATGAGTTTGCAACTACTTTACTTTTGGAGAAAATTCAAAACATTCATTATTCAATAGGGCCCAAACTATCAAAAACCAGCGGTTTGAATGAACACACATTTCTTGGTAGAATCATGCAGGACTGAAATTTTTGATGTTTTTCTACTCCTCTCATGAGCCCAAACAAGTCTCTAAAAGCATGAGTTTGCAACTACTTTACTTTTGGAGAAAATTCAAAACATTCATTATTCAATAGGGCCCAAACTATCAAAAACCAGCGGTTTCAATGAACACACATTTCTTGGTAGAATCATGCAGGACTGAAATTTTTGATGTTTTTCTACTCCTCTCATGAGCCCAAACAAGTCTCTAAAAGCATGAGTTTGCAACTACTTTACTTTTGGAGAAAATTCAAAACATTAATTATTCAATAGAGCCCAATAGCAAAAATCAGGTTTTGAATGAAGAATCACATTTCTTGGTAGAATCATGCAGGATTGAAATTTTTGATGGTTTTTTACTCCTCTCAACAGCCCAAACAAGTTTCTAAAAGGATGAGTTTGTAACTACTTTACTTTTGGAGAAAATTCAAAACATTCATTATTCAATAGGGCCCAAACTATCAAAAACCAGCGGTTTCAATGAACACACATTTCTTGGTAGAATCATGCAGGACTGAAATTTTTGATGTTTTTCTACTCCTCTCATGAGCCCAAACAAGTCTCAAAAAGCATGAGTTTGCAACTACTTTACTTTTGGAGAAAATTCAAAACATTCATTATTCAATAGAGCCCAATAGCAAAAATCAGGTTTTGAATGAAGAATCACAATTCTTGGTAAAATCATGCAGGATTGAAATTTTTGATGGTTTTTTACTCCTCTCAACAGCCCAAACAAGTCTCTAAAAGGATGAGTTTGCAACTACTTTACTTTTGGAGAAAATTCAAAACATTCATTATTCAATAGGGCCCAAACTATCAAAAACCAGCGGTTTGAATGAACACACATTTCTTGGTAGAATCATGCAGGACTGAAATTTTTGATGTTTTTCTACTCCTCTCATGAGCCCAAACAAGTCTCTAAAAGCATGAGTTTGCAACTACTTTACTTTTGGAGAAAATTCAAAACATTCATTACTCAAAAGAGCCCAATAGCAAAAACCAGCGTTTTGAATGAAGAATCACATTTCTTGGTAGAATCATGCAGGATTGAAATTTTTGATGGTTTTTTACTCCTCTCAACAGCCCAAACAAGTTTCTAAAAGGATGAGTTTGCAACTACTTTACTTTTGGAGAAAATTCAAAACATTCATTATTCAATAGGGCCCAAACTATCAAAAACCAGCGGTTTCAATGAACACACATTTCTTGGTAGAATCATGCAGGACTGAAATTTTTGATGTTTTTCTACTCCTCTCATGGGCCCAAACAAGTCTCTAAAAGCATGAGTTTGCAACTACTTTACTTTTGGAGAAAATTCAAAACATTCATTATTCAATAGAGCCCAATAGCAAAAATCAGGTTTTGAATGAAGAATCACATTTCTTGGTAGAATCATGCAGGATTGAAATTTTTGATGGTTTTTTACTCCTCTCAACAGCCCAAACAAGTTTCTAAAAGGATGAGTTTGCAACTACTTTACTTTTGGAGAAAATTCAAAACATTCATTATTCAATAGGGCCCAAACTATCAAAAACCAGCGGTTTCAATGAACACACATTTCTTGGTAGAATCATGCAGGACTGAAATTTTTGATGTTTTTCTACTCCTCTCATGAGCCCAAACAAGTCTCTAAAAGCATGAGTTTGCAACTACTTTACTTTTGGAGAAAATTCAAAACATTCATTATTCAATAGAGCCCAATAGCAAAAATCAGGTTTTGAATGAAGAATCACATTTTTTGGTAAAATCATGCAGGATTGAAATTTTTGATGGTTTTTTACTCCTCTCAACAGCCCAAACAAGTTTCTAAAAGGATGAGTTTGCAACTACTTTACTTTTGGAGAAATTTCAAAACATTCATTATTCAATAGGGCCCAAACTATCAAAAACCAGCGGTTTGAATGAACACACATTTCTTGGTAGAATCATGCAGGACTGCAATTTTTGATGTTTTTCTACTCCTCTCATGAGCCCAAACAAGTCTCTAAAAGCATGAGTTTGCAACTACTTTACTTTTGGAGAAAATTCAAAACATTCATTACTCAAAAGAGCCCAATAGCAAAAACCAGCGTTTTGAATGAAGAATCACATTTCTTGGTAGAATCATGCAGGATTGAAATTTTTGATGGTTTTTTACTCCTCTCAACAGCTCAAACAAGTTTCTAAAAGGATGAGTTTGCAACTACTTTACTTTTGGAGAAAATTCAAAACATTCATTATTCAATAGGGCCCAAACTATCAAAAACCAGCGGTTTCAATGAACACACATTTCTTGGTAGAATCATGCAGGACTGAAATTTTTGATGTTTTTCTACTCCTCTCATGAGCCCAAACAAGTCTCTAAAAGCATGAGTTTGCAACTACTTTACTTTTGGAGAAAATTCAAAACATTCATTACTCAAAAGAGCCCAATAGCAAAAACCAGCGTTTTGAATGAAGAATCACATTTCTTGGTAGAATCATGCAGGATTGAAATTTTTGATGGTTTTTTACTCCTCTCAACAGCCCAAACAAGTTTCTAAAAGGATGAGTTTGCAACTACTTTACTTTTGGAGAAAATTCAAAACATTCATTATTCAATAGGGCCCAAACTATCAAAAACCAGCGGTTTCAATGAACACACATTTCTTGGTAGAATCATGCAGGACTGAAATTTTTGATGTTTTTCTACTCCTCTCATGAGCCCAAACAAGTCTCTAAAAGCATGAGTTTGCAACTACTTTACTTTTGGAGAAAATTCAAAACATTCACTATTCAATAGAGCCCAATAGCAAAAATCAGGTTTTGAATGAAGAATCACATTTCTTGGTAGAATCATGCAGGATTGAAATTTTTGATGGTTTTTTACTCCTCTCAACAGCCCAAAAAAGTTTCTAAAAGGATGAGTTTGCAACTACTTTACTTTTGGAGAAAATTCAAAACATTCATTATTCAATAGGGCCCAAAATATCAAAAACCAGCGGTTTGAATGAACACACATTTCTTGGTAGAATCGTGCAGGACTGAAATTTTTGATGTTTTTCTACTCCTCTCATGAGCCCAAACAAGTCTCTAAAAGGATGAGTTTGCAACTACTTTACTTTTGGAGAAAATTCAAAACATTCATTATTCAATAGAGCCCAATAGCAAAAACCAGCGTTTTGAATGAAGAATCACATTTCTTGGTAGAATCATGCATGATTGAAATTTTTGATGGTTTTTTACTCCTCTCAACAGCCCAAACAAGTTTCTAAAAGGATGAGTTTGCAACTACTTTACTTTTGGAGAAAATTCAAAACATTCATTATTCAATAGGGCCCAAACTATCAAAAACCAGCGGTTTGAATGAACACACATTTCTTGGTAGAATCATGCAGGACTGAAATTTTTGATGTTTTTCTACTCCTCTCATGAGCCCAAACAAGTCTCTAAAAGCATGAGTTTGCAACTACTTTACTTTTGGAGAAAATTCAAAACATTCATTACTCAAAAGAGCCCAATAGCAAAAACCAGCGTTTTGAATGAAGAATCACATTTCTTGGTAGAATCATGCAGGATTGAAATTTTTGATGGTTTTTTACTCCTCTCAACAGCCCAAACAAGTTTCTAAAAGGATGAGTTTGCAACTACTTTACTTTTGGAGAAAATTCAAAACATTCATTATTCAATAGGGCCCAAACTATCAAAAACCAGCGGTTTCAATGAACACACATTTCTTGGTAGAATCATGCAGGTCTGAAATTTTTGATGTTTTTCTACTCCTCTCATGAGCCCAAACAAGTCTCTAAAAGCATGAGTTTGCAACTACTTTACTTTTGGAGAAAATTCAAAACATTAATTATTCAATAGAGCCCAATAGCAAAAATCAGGTTTTGAATGAAGAATCACATTTCTTGGTAGAATCATGCAGGATTGAAATTTTTGATGGTTTTTTACTCCTCTCAACAGCCCAAACAAGTTTCTAAAAGGATGAGTTTGTAACTACTTTACTTTTGGAGAAAATTCAAAACATTCATTATTCAATAGGGCCCAAACTATCAAAAACCAGCGGTTTCAATGAACACACATTTCTTGGTAGAATCATGCAGGACTGAAATTTTTGATGTTTTTCTACTCCTCTCATGAGCCCAAACAAGTCTCTAAAAGCATGAGTTTGCAACTACTTTACTTTTGGAGAAAATTCAAAACATTCATTATTCAATAGAGCCCAATAGCAAAAATCAGGTTGTGAATGAAGAATCACATTTCTTGGTAAAATCATGCAGGATTGAAATTTTTGATGGTTTTTTACTCCTCTCAACAGCCCAAACAAGTTTCTAAAAGGATGAGTTTGCAACTACTTTACTTTTGGAGAAAATTCAAAACATTCATTATTCAATAGGGCCCAAACTATCAAAAACCAGCGGTTTGAATGAACACACATTTCTTGGTAGAATCATGCAGGACTGAAATTTTTGATGTTTTTCTACTCCTCTCATGAGCCCAAACAAGTCTCTAAAAGCATGAGTTTGCAACTACTTTACTTTTGGAGAAAATTCAAAACATTCATTACTCAAAAGAGCCCAATAGCAAAAACCAGCGTTTTGAATGAAGAATCACATTTCTTGGTAGAATCATGCAGGATTGAAATTTTTGATGGTTTTTTACTCCTCTCAACAGCCCAAACAAGTTTCTAAAAGGATGAGTTTGCAACTACTTTACTTTTGGAGAAAATTCAAAACATTCATTATTCAATAGGGCCCAAACTATCAAAAACCAGCGGTTTCAATGAACACACATTTCTTGGTAGAATCATGCAGGACTGAAATTTTTGATGTTTTTCTACTCCTCTCATGAGCCCAAACAAGTCTCTAAAAGCATGAGTTTGCAACTACTTTACTTTTGGAGAAAATTCAAAACATTCATTATTCAATAGAGCCCAATAGCAAAAATCAGGTTTTGAATGAAGAATCACATTTCTTGGTAGAATCATGCAGGATTGAAATTTTTGATGGTTTTTTACTCCTCTCAACAGCCCAAACAAGTTTCTAAAAGGATGAGTTTGTAACTACTTTACTTTTGGAGAAAATTCAAAACATTCATTATTCAATAGGGCCCAAACTATCAAAAACCAGCGGTTTCAATGAACACACATTTCTTGGTAGAATCATGCAGGACTGAAATTTTTGATGTTTTTCTACTCCTCTCATGACCCCAAACAAGTCTCTAAAAGCATGAGTTTGCAACTACTTTACTTTTGGAGAAAATTCAAAACATTCATTATTCAATAGAGCCCAATAGCAAAAATCAGGTTTTGAATGAAGAATCACATTTCTTGGTAAAATCATGCAGGATTGAAATTTTTGATGGTTTTTTACTCCTCTCAACAGCCCAAACAAGTTTCTAAAAGGATGAGTTTGCAACTACTTTACTTTTGGAGAAAATTCAAAACATTCATTATTCAATAGGGCCCAAACTATCAAAAACCAGCGGTTTGAATGAACACACATTTCTTGGTAGAATCATGCAGGACTGCAATTTTTGATGTTTTTCTACTCCTCTCATGAGCCCAAACAAGTCTCTAAAAGCATGAGTCTGCAACTACTTTACTTTTGGAGAAAATTCAAAACATTCATTACTCAAAAGAGCCCAATAGCAAAAACCAGCGTTTTGAATGAAGAATCACATTTCTTGGTAGAATCATGCAGGATTGAAATTTTTGATGGTTTTTTACTCCTCTCAACAGCCCAAACAAGTTTCTAAAAGGATGAGTTTGCAACTACTTTACTTTTGGAGAAAATTCAAAACATTCATTATTCAATAGGGCCCAAACTATCAAAAACCAGCGGTTTGAATGAACACACATTTCTTGGTAGAATCATGCAGGACTGAAATTTTTGATGTTTTTCTACTCCTCTCATGAGCCCAAACAAGTCTCTAAAAGCATGAGTTTGCAACTACTTTACTTTTGGAGAAAATTCAAAACATTCATTATTCAATAGAGCCCAATAGCAAAAATCAGGTTTTGAATGAAGAATCACATTTCTTGGTAGAATCATGCAGGATTGAAATTTTTGATGGTTTTTTACTCCTCTCAACAGCCCAAACAAGTTTCTAAAAGGATGAGTTTGCAACTACTTTACTTTTGGAGAAAATTCAAAACATTCATTATTCAATAGGGCCCAAACTATCAAAAACCAGCGGTTTCAATGAACACACATTTCTTGGTAGAATCATGCAGGACTGAAATTTTTGATGTTTTTCTACTCCTCTCATGAGCCCAAACAAGTCTCTAAAAGCATGAGTTTGCAACTACTTTACTTTTGGAGAAAATTCAAAACATTCATTATTCAATAGAGCCCAATAGCAAAAATCAGGTTTTGAATGAAGAATCACATTTCTTGGTAAAATCATGCAGGATTGAAATTTTTGATGGTTTTTTACTCCACTCAACAGCCCAAACAAGTTTCTAAAAGGATGAGTTTGCAACTACTTTACTTTTGGAGAAAATTCAAAACATTCATTATTCAATAGGGCCCAAACTATCAAAAACCAGCGGTTTCAATGAACACACATTTCTTGGTAGAATCATGCAGGACTGAAATTTTTGATGTTTTTCTACTCCTCTCATGAGCCCAAACAAGTCTCTAAAAGCATGAGTTTGCAACTACTTTACTTTTGGAGAAAATTCAAAACATTCACTATTCAATAGAGCCCAATAGCAAAAATCAGGTTTTGAATGAATAATCACATTTCTTGGTAGAATCATGCAGGATTGAAATTTTTGATGGTTTTTTACTCCTCTCAACAGCCCAAACAAGTTTCTAAAAGGATGAGTTTGCAACTACTTTACTTTTGGAGAAAATTCAAAACATTCATTATTCAATAGGGCCCAAACTATCAAAAACCAGCGGTTTGAATGAACACACATTTCTTGGTAGAATCATGCAGGACTGAAATTTTTGATGTTTTTCTACTCCTCTCATGAGCCCAAACAAGTCTCTAAAAGCATGAGTTTGCAACTACTTTACTTTTGGAGAAAATTCAAAACATTCATTACTCAAAAGAGCCCAATAGCAAAAACCAGCGTTTTGAATGAAGAATCACATTTCTTGGTAGAATCATGCAGGATTGAAATTTTTGATGGATTTTTACTCCTCTCAATAGCCCAAACAAGTTTCTAAAAGGATGAGTTTGCAACTACTTTACTTTTGGAGAAAATTCAAAACATTCATTATTCAATAGGGCCCAAACTATCAAAAACCAGCGGTTTCAATGAACACACATTTCTTGGTAGAATCATGCAGGACTGAAATTTTTGATGTTTTTCTACTCCTCTCATGAGCCCAAACAAGTCTCTAAAAGCATGAGTTTGCAACTACTTTACTTTTGGAGAAAATTCAAAACATTCATTATTCAATAGAGCCCAATAGCAAAAATCAGGTTTTGAATGAAGAATCACATTTCTTGGTAGAATCATGCAGGATTGAAATTTTTGATGGTTTTTTACTCCTCTCAACAGCCCAAACAAGTTTCTAAAAGGATGAGTTTGCAACTACTTTACTTTTGGAGAAAATTCAAAACATTCATTATTCAATAGGGCCCAAAATATCAAAAACCAGCGGTTTGAATGAACACACATTTCTTGGTAGAATCGTGCAGGACTGAAATTTTTGATGTTTTTCTACTCCTTCCATGAGCCCAAACAAGTCTCTAAAAGCATGAGTTTGCAACTACTTTACTTTTGGAGAAAATTCAAAACATTCATTATTCAAAAGAGCACAATAGCAAAAACCAGCGTTTTGAATGAAGAATCACATTTCTTGGTAGAATCATGCAGGATTGAAATTTTTGATGGTTTTTTACTCCTCTCAACAGCTCAAACAAGTTTCTAAAAGGATGAGTTTGCAACTACTTTACTTTTGGAGAAAATTCAAGACATTCATTATTCAATAGGGCCCAAACTATCAAAAACCAGCGGTTTCAATGAACACACATTTCTTGGTAGAATCATGCAGGACTGAAATTTTTGATGTTTTTCTACTCCTCTCATGAGCCCAAACAAGTCTCTAAAAGCATGAGTTTGCAACTACTTTACTTTTGGAGAAAATTCAAAACATTAATTATTCAATAGAGCCCAATAGCAAAAATCAGGTTTTGAATGAAGAATCACATTTCTTGGTAGAATCATGCAGGATTGAAATTTTTGATGGTTTTTTACTCCTCTCAACAGCCCAAACAAGTTTCTAAAAGGATGAGTTTGCAACTACTTTACTTTTGGAGAAAATTCAAAACATTCATTATTCAATAGGGCCCAAACTATCAAAAACCAGCGGTTTCAATGAACACACATTTCTTGGTAGAATCATGCAGGACTGAAATTTTTGATGTTTTTCTACTCCTCTCATGAGCCCAAACAAGTCTCTAAAAGCATGAGTTTGCAACTACTTTACTTTTGGAGAAAATTCAAAACATTCATTATTCAATAGAGCCCAATAGCAAAAATCAGGTTTTGAATGAAGAATCACATTTCTTGGTAAAATCATGCAGGATTGAAATTTTTGATGGTTTTTTACTCCTCTCAACAGCCCAAACAAGTTTCTAAAAGGATGAGTTTGCAACTACTTTACTTTTGGAGAAAATTCAAAACATTCATTATTCAACAGGGCCCAAACTATCAAAAACCAGCGGTTTCAATGAACACACATTTCTTGGTAGAATCATGCAGGACTGAAATTTTTGATGTTTTTCTACTCCTCTCATGAGCCCAAACAAGTCTCTAAAAGCATGAGTTTGCAACTACTTTACTTTTGGAGAAAATTCAAAACATTCATTATTCAATAGGGCCCAAACTATCAAAAACCAGCGGTTTCAATGAACACACATTTCTTGGTAGAATCATGCAGGACTGAAATTTTTGATGTTTTTCTACTCCTCTCATGAGCCCAAACAAGTCTCTAAAAGCATGAATTTGCAACTACTTTACTTTTGGAGAAAATTCAAAACATTCATTATTCAATAGAGCCCAATAGCAAAAATCAGGTTTTGAATGAAGAATCACATTTCTTGGTAAAATCATGCAGGATTGAAATTTTTGATGGTTTTTTACTCCTCTCAACAGCCCAAACAAGTGTCTAAAAGGATGAGTTTGCAACTACTTTACTTTTGGAGAAAATTCAAAACATTCATAATTCAATAGGGCCCAAACTATCAAAAACCAGCGGTTTCAATGAACACACATTTCTTGGTAGAATCATGCAGGACTGAAATTTTTGATGTTTTTCTACTCCTCTCATGAGCCCAAACAAGTCTCTAAAAGCATGAGTTTGCAACTACTTTACTTTTGGAGAAAATTCAAAACATTCACTATTCAATAGAGCCCAATAGCAAAAATCAGGTTTTGAATGAAGAATCACATTTCTTGGTAAAATCATGCAGGATTGAAATTTTTGATGGTTTTTTACTCCTCTCAACAGCCCAAACAAGTTTCTAAAAGGATGAGTTTGCAACTACTTTACTTTTGGAGAAAATTCAAAACATTCATTATTCAATAGGGCCCAAACTATCAAAAACCAGCGGTTTCAATGAACACACATTTCTTGGTAGAATCATGCAGGACTGAAATTTTTGATGTTTTTCTACTCCTCTCATGAGCCCAAACAAGTCTCTAAAAGGATGAGTTTGCAACTACTTTACTTTTGGAGAAAATTCAAAACATTCATTATTCAATAGAGCCCAATGGCAAAAACCAGCGTTTTGAATGAAGAATCACATTTCTTGGTAGAATCATGCAGGATTGAAATTTTTGATGGTTTTTTACTCCTCTCAACAGCCCAAACAAGTTTCTAAAAGGATGAGTTTGCAACTACTTTACTTTTGGAGAAAATTCAAAACATTCATTATTCAATAGGGCCCAAACTATCAAAAACCAGCGGTTTGAATGAACACACATTTCTTGGTAGAATCATGCAGGACTGAAATTTTTGATGTTTTTCTACTCCTCTCATGAGCCCAAACAAGTCTCTAAAAGCATGAGTTTGCAACTACTTTACTTTTGGAGAAAATTCAAAACATTCATTATTCAATAGAGCCCAATAGCAAAAATCAGGTTTTGAATGAAGAATCACATTTCTTGGTAGAATCATGCAGGATTGAAATTTTTGATGGTTTTTTACTCCTCTCAACAGCCCAAACAAGTTTCTAAAAGGATGAGTTTGTAACTACTTTACTTTTGGAGAAAATTCAAAACATTCATTATTCAATAGGGCCCAAACTATCAAAAACCAGCGGTTTCAATGAACACACATTTCTTGGTAGAATCATGCAGGACTGAAATTTTTGATGTTTTTCTACTCCTCTCATGAGCCCAAACAAGTCTCTAAAAGCATGAGTTTGCAACTACTTTACTTTTGGAGAAAATTCAAAACATTCATTATTCAATAGAGCCCAATAGCAAAAATCAGGTTTTGAATGAAGAATCACATTTCTTGGTAAAATCATGCAGGATTGAAATTTTTGATGTTTTTTTACTCCTCTCAACAGCCCAAACAAGTTTCTAAAAGGATGAGTTTGCAACTACTTTACTTTTGGAGAAAATTCAAAACATTCATTATTCAATAGGGCCCAAACTATCAAAAACCAGCGGTTTGAATGAACACACATTTCTTGGTAGAATCATGCAGGACTGAAATTTTTGATGTTTTTCTACTCCTCTCATGAGCCCAAACAAGTCTCTAAAAGCATGAGTTTGCAACTACTTTACTTTTGGAGAAAATTCAAAACATTCATTACTCAAAAGAGCCCAATAGCAAAAACCAGCGTTTTGAATGAAGAATCACATTTCTTGGTAGAATCATGCAGGATTGAAATTTTTGATGGTTTTTTACTCCTCTCAACAGCCCAAACAAGTTTCTAAAAGGATGAGTTTGCAACTACTTTACTTTTGGAGAAAATTCAAAACATTCATTATTCAATAGGGCCCAAACTATCAAAAACCAGCGGTTTCAATGAACACACATTTCTTGGTAGAATCATGCAGGACTGAAATTTTTGATGTTTTTCTACTCCTCTCATGAGCCCAAACAAGTCTCTAAAAGCATGAGTTTGCAACTACTTTACTTTTGGAGAATATTCAAAACATTCATTATTCAAAAGAGCCCAATAGCAAAAATCAGGTTTTGAATGAAGAATCACATTTCTTGGTAAAATCATGCAGGATTGAAATTTTTGATGGTTTTTTACTCCTCTCAACAGCCCAAACAAGTTTCTAAAAGGATGAGTTTGCAACTACTTTACTTTTGGAGAAAATTCAAAACATTCATTATTCAATAGGGCCCAAACTATCAAAAACCAGCGGTTTCAATGAACACACATTTCTTGGTAGAATCATGCAGGACTGAAATTTTTGATGTTTTTCTACTCCTCTCATGAGCCCAAACAAGTCTCTAAAAGCATGAGTTTGCAACTACTTTACTTTTGGAGAAAATTCAAAACATTCACTATTCAATAGAGCCCAATAGCAAAAATCAGGTTTTGAATGAAGAATCACATTTCTTGGTAAAATCATGCAGGATTAAAATTTTTGATGATTTTTTACTCCTCTCAACAGCCCAAACAAGTTTCTAAAAGGATGAGTTTGCAACTACTTTACTTTTGGAGAAAATTCAAAACATTCATTATTCAATAGGGCCCAAAATATCAAAAACCAGCGGTTTGAATGAACACACATTTCTTGGTAGAATCGTGCAGGACTGAAATTTTTGATGTTTTACTACTCCTCTCATGAGCCCAAACAAGTCTCTAAAAGGATGAGTTTGCAACTACTTTACTTTTGGAGAAAATTCAAAACATTCATTATTCAATAGAGCCCAATAGCAAAAACCAGCGTTTTGAATGAAGAATCACATTTCTTGGTAGAATCATGCAGGATTGAAATTTTTGATGGTTTTTTACTCCTCTCAACAGCCCAAACAAGTTTCTAAAAGGATGAGTTTGCAACTACTTTACTTTTGGAGAAAATTCAAAACATTCATTATTCAATAGGGCTCAAACTATCAAAAACCAGCGGTTTGAATGAACACATATTTCTTGGTAGAATCATGGAGGACTGAAATTTTTGATGTTTTTCTACTCCTCTCATGAGCCCAAACAAGTCTCTAAAAGCATGAGTTTGCAACTACTTTACTTTTGGAGAAAATTCAAAACATTCATTACTCAAAAGAGCCCAATAGCAAAAACCAGCGTTTTGAATGAAGAATCACATTTCTTGGTAGAATCATGCAGGATTGAAATTTTTGATGGTTTTTTACTCCTCTCAACAGCCCAAACAAGTTTCTAAAAGGATGAGTTTGCAACTACTTTAGTTTTGGAGAAAATTCAAAACATTCATTATTCAATAGGGCCCAAACTATCAAAAACCAGCGGTTTGAATGAACACACATTTCTTGGTAGAATCATGCAGGACTGAAATTTTTGATGTTTTTCTACTCCTCTCATGAGCCCAAACAAGTCTCTAAAAGCATGAGTTTGCAACTACTTTACTTTTGGAGAAAATTCAAAACATTCATTATTCAATAGAGCCCAATAGCAAAAATCAGGTTTTGAATGAAGAATCACATTTCTTGGTAGAATCATGCAGGATTGAAATTTTTGATGGTTTTTTACTCCTCTCAACAGCCCAAACAAGTTTCTAAAAGGATGAGTTTGCAACTACTTTACTTTTGGAGAAAATTCAAAACATTCATTATTCAATAGGGCCCAAAATATCAAAAACCAGCGGTTTGAATGAACACACATTTCTTGGTAGAATCGTGCAGGACTGAAATTTTTGATGTTTTTCTACTCCTCTCATGAGCCCAAACAAGTCTCTAAAAGGATGAGTTTGCAACTACTTTACTTTTGGAGAAAATTCAAAACATTCATTATTCAATAGAGCCCAATAGCAAAAACCAGCGTTTTGAATGAAGAATCACATTTCTTGGTAGAATCATGCAGGATTGAAATTTTTGATGGTTTTTTACTCCTCTCAACAGCCCAAACAAGTTTCTAAAAGGATGAGTTTGCAACTACTTTACTTTTGGAGAAAATTCAAAACATTCATTATTCAATAGGGCCCAAACTATCAAAAACCAGCGGTTTGAATGAACACACATTTCTTGGTAGAATCATGCAGGACTGAAATTTTTGATGTTTTTCTACTCCTCTCATGAGCCCAAACAAGTCTCTAAAAGCATGAGTTTGCAAATACTTTACTTTTGGAGAAAATTCAAAACATTCATTATTCAATAGAGCCCAATAGCAAAAATCAGGTTTTGAATGAAGAATCACATTTCTTGGTAGAATCATGCAGGATTGAAATTTTTGATGGTTTTTTACTCCTCTCAACAGCCCAAACAAGTTTCTAAAAGGATGAGTTTGCAACTACTTTACTTTTGGAGAAAATTCAAAACATTCATTATTCAATAGGGCCCAAACTATCAAAAACCAGCGGTTTGAATGAACACACATTTCTTGGTAGAATCATGCAGGACTGAAATTTTTGATGTTTTTCTACTCCTCTCATGAGCCCAAACAAGTCTCTAAAAGCATGAGTTTGCAACTACTTTACTTTTGGAGAAAATTCAAAACATTCATTACTCAAAAGAGCCCAATAGCAAAAACCAGCGTTTTGAATGAAGAATCACATTTCTTGGTAGAATCATGCAGGATTGAAATTTTTGATGGTTTTTTACTCCTCTCAACAGCCCAAACAAGTTTCTAAAAGGATGAGTTTGCAACTTCTTTACTTTTGGAGAAAATTCAAAACATTCATTATTCAACAGGGCCCAAACTATCAAAAACCAGCGGTTTCAATGAACACACATTTCTTGGTAG
This sequence comes from Dendrobates tinctorius, assembly GCF_039654945.1. Classification (NCBI taxonomy): domain Eukaryota; kingdom Metazoa; phylum Chordata; class Amphibia; order Anura; family Dendrobatidae; genus Dendrobates; species Dendrobates tinctorius. The sequence goes on along the minus strand of NW_027361701.1, from coordinate 12,411,352 downwards.
AATCATGCAGGACTGAAATTTTTGATGTTTTTCTACTCTCATGAGCCCAAACAAGTCTCTAAAAGCATGAGTTTGCAACTACTTTACTTTTGGAGAAAATTCAAAACATTCATTATTCAATAGAGCCCAATAGGAAAAATCAGGTTTTGAATGAAGAATCACATTTCTTGGTAGAATCATGCAGGATTGAAATTTTTGATGGTTTTTTACTCCTCTCAACAGCCCAAACAAGTTACTAAAAGGATGAGTTTGTAACTACTTTACTTTTGGAGAAAATTCAAAACATTCATTATTCAATAGGGCCCAAACTATCAAAAACCAGCGGTTTCAATGAACACACATTTCTTGGTAGAATCATGCAGGACTGAAATTTTTGATGTTTTTCTACTCCTCTCATGAGCCCAAACAAGTCTCCAAAAGCATGAGTTTGCAACTACTTTACTTTTGGAGAAAATTCAAAACATTCATTATTCAATAGAGCCCAATAGCAAAAATCAGGTTTTGAATGAAGAATCACATTTCTTGGTAAAATCATGCAGGATTGAAATTTTTGATGGTTTTTTACTCCTCTCAACAGCCCAAACAAGTTTCTAAAAGGATGAGTTTGCAACTGCTTTTCTTTTGGAGAAAATTCAAAACATTCATTATTCAATAGGGCCCAAACTATCAAAAACCAGCGGTTTCAATGAACACTCATTTCTTGGTAGAATCATGCAGGACTGAAATTTTTGATGTTTTTCTACTCCTCTCATGAGCCCAAACAAGTCTCTAAAAGCATGAGTTTGCAACTACTTTACTTTTGGAGAAAATTCAAAACATTCATTATTCAATAGAGCCCAATAGCAAAAATCAGGTTTTGAATGAAGAATCACATTTCTTGGTAAAATCATGCAGGATTGAAATTTTTGATGGTTTTTTACTCCTCTCAACAGCCCAAACAAGTTTCTAAAAGGATGAGTTTGCAACTACTTTACTTTTGGAGAAAATTCAAAACATTCATTATTCAATAGGGCCCAAACTATCAAAAACCAGCGGTTTGAATGAACACACATTTCTTGGTAGAATCATGCAGGACTGAAATTTTTGATGTTTTTCTACTCCTCTCATGAGCCCAAACAAGTCTCTAAAAGCATGAGTTTGCAACTACTTTACTTTTGGAGAAAATTCAAAACATTCATTACTCAAAAGAGCCCAATAGCAAAAACCAGCGTTTTGAATGAAGAATCACATTTCTTGGTAGAATCATGCAGGATTGAAATTTTTGATGGTTTTTTACTCCTCTCAACAGCCCAAACAAGTTTCTAAAAGGATGAGTTTGCAACTACTTTACTTTTGGAGAAAATTCAAAACATTCATTATTCAATAGGGCCCAAACTATCAAAAACCAGCGGTTTCAATGAACACACATTTCTTGGTAAAATCATGCAGGACTGAAATTTTTGATGTTTTTCTACTCCTCTCATGAGCCCAAACAATTCTCTAAAAGCATGAGTTTGCAACTACTTTACTTTTGGAGAAAATTCAAAACATTCACTATTCAATAGAGCCCAATAGCAAAAATCAGGTTTTGAATGAAGAATCACATTTCTTGGTAAAATCATGCAGGATTGAAATTTTTGATGGTTTTTTACTCCTCTCAACAGCCCAAACAAGTTTCTAAAAGGATGAGTTTGCAACTACTTTACTTTTGGAGAAAATTCAAAACATTCATTATTCAATAGGGCCCAAACTATCAAAAACCAGCGGTTTCAATGAACACACATTTCTTGGTAGAATCATGCAGGACTGAAATTTTTGATGTTTTTCTACTCCTCTCATGAGCCCAAACAAGTCTCTAAAAGCATGAGTTTGCAACTACTTTACTTTTGGAGAAAATTCAAAACATTCACTATTCAATAGAGCCCAATAGCAAAAATCAGGTTTTGAATGAAGAATCACATTTCTTGGTAGAATCATGCAGGATTGAAATTTTTGATGGGTTTTTACTCCTCTCAACAGCCCAAACAAGTTTCTAAAAGGATGAGTTTGCAACTACTTTACTTTTGGAGAAAATTCAAAACATTCATTATTCAATAGGGCCCAAAATATCAAAAAACAGCGGTTTGAATGAACACACATTTCTTGGTAGAATCGTGCAGGACTGAAATTTTTGATGTTTTTCTACTCCTCTCATGAGCCCAAACAAGTCTCTAAAAGGATGAGTTTGCAACTACTTTACTTTTGGAGAAAATTCAAAACATTCTTTATTCAATAGAGCCCAATAGCAAAAACCAGCGTTTTGAATGAAGAATCACATTTCTTGGTAGAATCATGCAGGATTGAAATTTTTGATGGTTTTTTACTCCTCTCAACAGCCCAAACAAGTTTCTAAAAGGATGAGTTTGCAACTACTTTACTTTTGGAGAAAATTCAAAACATTCATTATTCAATAGGGCCCAAACTATCAAAAACCAGCGGTTTGAATGAACACACATTTCTTGGTAGAATCATGCAGGACTGAAATTTTTGATGTTTTTCTACTCCTCTCATGAGCCCAAACAAGTCTCTAAAAGCATGAGTTTGCAACTACTTTACTTTTGGAGAAAATTCAAAACATTCATTATTCAATAGGGCCCAAACTATCAAAAACCAGCGGTTTCAATGAACACACATTTCTTGGTAGAATCATGCAGGACTGAAATTTTTGATGTTTTTCTACTCCTCTCATGAGCCCAAACAAGTCTCTAAAAGCATGAGTTTGCAACTACTTTACTTTTGGAGAAAATTCAAAACATTAATTATTCAATAGAGCCCAATAGCAAAAATCAGGTTTTGAATGAAGAATCACATTTCTTGGTAGAATCATGCAGGATTGAAATTTTTGATGGTTTTTTACTCCTCTCAACAGCCCAAACAAGTTTCTAAAAGGATGAGTTTGTAACTACTTTACTTTTGGAGAAAATTCAAAACATTCATTATTCAATAGGGCCCAAACTATCAAAAACCAGCGGTTTCAATGAACACACATTTCTTGGTAGAATCATGCAGGACTGAAATTTTTGATGTTTTTCTACTCCTCTCATGAGCCCAAACAAGTCTCTAAAAGCATGAGTTTGCAACTACTTTACTTTTGGAGAAAATTCAAAACATTCATTATTCAATAGAGCCCAATAGCAAAAATCAGGTTTTGAATGAAGAATCACATTTCTTGGTAAAATCATGCAGGATTGAAATTTTTGATGGTTTTTTACTCCTCTCAACAGCCCAAACAAGTTTCTAAAAGGATGAGTTTGCAACTACTTTACTTTTGGAGAAAATTCAAAACATTCATTATTCAATAGGGCCCAAACTATCAAAAACCAGCGGTTTGAATGAACACACATTTCTTGGTAGAATCATGCAGGACTGAAATTTTTGATGTTTTTCTACTCCTCTCATGAGCCCAAACAAGTCTCTAAAAGCATGAGTTTGCAACTACTTTACTTTTGGAGAAAATTCAAAACATTCATTACTCAAAAGAGCCCAATAGCAAAAACCAGCGTTTTGAATGAAGAATCACATTTCTTGGTAGAATCATGCAGGATTGAAATTTTTGATGGTTTTTTACTCCTCTCAACAGCCCAAACAAGTTTCTAAAAGGATGAGTTTGCAACTACTTTACTTTTGGAGAAAATTCAAAACATTCATTATTCAATAGGGCCCAAACTATCAAAAACCAGCGGTTTCAATGAACACACATTTCTTGGTAGAATCATGCAGGACTGAAATTTTTGATGTTTTTCTACTCCTCTCATGGGCCCAAACAAGTCTCTAAAAGCATGAGTTTGCAACTACTTTACTTTTGGAGAAAATTCAAAACATTCATTATTCAATAGAGCCCAATAGCAAAAATCAGGTTTTGAATGAAGAATCACATTTCTTGGTAGAATCATGCAGGATTGAAATTTTTGATGGTTTTTTACTCCTCTCAACAGCCCAAACAAGTTTCTAAAAGGATGAGTTTGCAACTACTTTACTTTTGGAGAAAATTCAAAACATTCATTATTCAATAGGGCCCAAAATATCAAAAACCAGCGGTTTGAATGAACACACATTTCTTGGTAGAATCGTGCAGGACTGAAATTTTTGATGTTTTTCTACTCCTCTCATGAGCCCAAACAAGTCTCTAAAAGCATGAGTTTGCAACTACTTTACTTTTGGAGAAAATTCAAAACATTCATTATTCAATAGAGCCCAATAGCAAAAATCAGGTTTTGAATGAAGAATCACATTTCTTGGTAGAATCATGCAGGATTGAAATTTTTGATGGTTTTTTACTCCTCTCAACAGCCCAAACAAGTTTCTAAAAGGATGAGTTTGTAACTACTTTACTTTTGGAGAAAATTCAAAACATTCATTATTCAATAGGGCCCAAACTATCAAAAACCAGCGGTTTCAATGAACACACATTTCTTGGTAGAATCATGCAGGACTGAAATTTTTGATGTTTTTCTACTCCTCTCATGAGCCCAAACAAGTCTCTAAAAGCATGAGTTTGCAACTACTTTACTTTTGGAGAAAATTCAAAACATTCATTATTCAATAGAGCCCAATAGCAAAAATCAGGTTTTGAATGAAGAATCACATTTCTTGGTAAAATCATGCAGGATTGAAATTTTTGATGGTTTTTTACTCCTCTCAACAGCCCAAACAAGTTTCTAAAAGGATGAGTTTGCAACTACTTTACTTTTGGAGAAATTTCAAAACATTCATTATTCAATAGGGCCCAAACTATCAAAAACCAGCGGTTTGAATGAACACACATTTCTTGGTAGAATCATGCAGGACTGCAATTTTTGATGTTTTTCTACTCCTCTCATGAGCCCAAACAAGTCTCTAAAAGCATGAGTTTGCAACTACTTTACTTTTGGAGAAAATTCAAAACATTCATTACTCAAAAGAGCCCAATAGCAAAAACCAGCGTTTTGAATGAAGAATCACATTTCTTGGTAGAATCATGCAGGATTGAAATTTTTGATGGTTTTTTACTCCTCTCAACAGCTCAAACAAGTTTCTAAAAGGATGAGTTTGCAACTACTTTACTTTTGGAGAAAATTCAAAACATTCATTATTCAATAGGGCCCAAACTATCAAAAACCAGCGGTTTCAATGAACACACATTTCTTGGTAGAATCATGCAGGACTGAAATTTTTGATGTTTTTCTACTCCTCTCATGAGCCCAAACAAGTCTCTAAAAGCATGAGTTTGCAACTACTTTACTTTTGGAGAAAATTCAAAACATTAATTATTCAATAGAGCCCAATAGCAAAAATCAGGTTTTGAATGAAGAATCACATTTCTTGGTAGAATCATGCAGGATTGAAATTTTTGATGGTTTTTTACTCCTCTCAACAGCCCAAACAAGTTTCTAAAAGGATGAGTTTGTAACTACTTTACTTTTGGAGAAAATTCAAAACATTCATTATTCAATAGGGCCCAAACTATCAAAAACCAGCGGTTTCAATGAACACACATTTCTTGGTAGAATCATGCAGGACTGAAATTTTTGATGTTTTTCTACTCCTCTCATGAGCCCAAACAAGTCTCTAAAAGCATGAGTTTGCAACTGCTTTACTTTTGGAGAAAATTCAAAACATTCATTACTCAAAAGAGCCCAATAGCAAAAACCAGCGTTTTGAATGAAGAATCACATTTCTTGGTAGAATCATGCAGGATTGAAATTTTTGATGGTTTTTTACTCCTCTCAACAGCCCAAACAAGTTTCTAAAAGGATGAGTTTGCAACTACTTTACTTTTGGAGAAAATTCAAAACATTCATTATTCAATAGGGCCCAAACTATCAAAAACCAGCGGTTTCAATGAACACACATTTCTTGGTAGAATCATGCAGGACTGAAATTTTTGATGTTTTTCTACTCCTCTCATGAGCCCAAACAAGTCTCTAAAAGCATGAGTTTGCAACTACTTTACTTTTGGAGAAAATTCAAAACATTCACTATTCAATAGAGCCCAATAGCAAAAATCAGGTTTTGAATGAAGAATCACATTTCTTGGTAGAATCATGCAGGATTGAAATTTTTGATGGTTTTTTACTTCTCTCAACAGCCCAAAAAAGTTTCTAAAAGGATGAGTTTGCAACTACTTTACTTTTGGAGAAAATTCAAAACATTCATTATTCAATAGGGCCCAAAATATCAAAAACCAGCGGTTTGAATGAACACACATTTCTTGGTAGAATCGTGCAGGACTGAAATTTTTGATGTTTTTCTACTCCTCTCATGAGCCCAAACAAGTCTCTAAAAGGATGAGTTTGCAACTACTTTACTTTTGGAGAAAATTCAAAACATTCATTATTCAATAGAGCCCAATAGC